>NC_092334.1:686371666-686728333 GCF_046630445.1 Rutidosis leptorrhynchoides
AATGTTTGTTTTCCTGTACTTGTGTTCACTTAGTAAAAAGAAACGTTTATGTTTTCTCATCCCAAATGTAAGTGCAAAAGAGTAAAAGTGGGACTATGATATCACCTTGTATGCACGAGTAATAAGTACTTCAACAAGTAATGTGTGCAAAGAACAATGCTAGTCTTGACCTAAACAAATAGGTTTATATCAATATCGGTAAACACGATAGGTCAAAGTGTTCAATTAGTCCTATGGCTCGTTAAGACTCGATCATAATAGCATGTGAATCAAATTGTCATGTTTCACGCAAGGTACAAGTATAAAAGCATGTTAGAACGATTGCACAAACATTTGGTTAAGTTTGATTAAAAGTCAACTTAGGTCGGGTCAAAGTCAACGAAAAGGTCAACACGTTCGGGTGGGGTCTCGAACTATTTTTCTGAGGTTTTTAATCTTATATGAGCATGTTAGAACAAGTTACATGTGAATCAGAGGTCCATAGCATAGCAAACATTTTCCGTAAAATGACCAACGTAGACAGAAGCCTGCCAGTGTATCTGGACGGCGTCCAGATTGTCTAGACGGCGTCCAACTTTGAAGGCTGGGACGGCGTCCAAGTATCTGGACGGCGTCCAGCTTTGAAATCTGGGACGGCGTCCAGATTGGTATTCATGTCTGATGCAGAAAACTTCTAAGTGCACGAACCAAAAACCAAACTAACACATTTTATGATCTGCAAACAACCAAAACATGTATCTTATATCATCGGAAAGGTATTTTGACAAGGAAAATATCTAAACACATTTCATCAATCACATTTACCTTTACAACAACTAAAATCACATTGAATGCTCAATCATTTAATGCATTCAAGTTCATAAATGCAAATCAATGATTCGGCAACCAATTTACATGAATGATATGCCGTCTCGAAGGTAATCAAGCATACAATACAACCTAATACTTACTAATAACATTTCATGTCATTCCAAGCATCAAAAGTCCATTTCACGTTCATCAAACCCTAACCCAATTTCACCAAAATCACTAATCAAGTTCATGAAGTTTTCTAAAGCAACCTACACATCAAATTGAAGCTAGTGATACTAGGAATACATTTAATACTTGCACTTTATCATAACAACAACATTAAATCATCCAAAACTCAAAATCAAACACACACTATTCATGTTCATGCTAGTTACACTAAAACAACGAGATCGAGCATATAAATCATATATTCATGTTAGACTTGAGCCATAGACACTAACTAACAACTTTATAAGTTAAAAACATCAAGAACACAAAATCTAGTGATTTTAGAAAGTTACCCAAATGTAATGAAATTGGTATGGAATCGAAGAGGAAGTTGCAAGGATTCCAAAAATGTAATTTGTTTTGCAAAACACCCGTAGCTCGGATTTGGATGATGATTCTTGTTGGTGTTCTTTGAGAGAAAAAAGGAAGTAGTAAAAGATGAGGATGAAAATGAATGGGTGAAAGGGGTTTGACCCTTTGACCTAGTCAAGGGTTTGATCCCTTGTCAAGTTTAGTCCCTCAACTTTCGTTCGGGTGCGTGAATTATCTAAACGAGATAATTTAAAACGCGTATCAATGGGAGATGTTTTAAACATATAACAGACTTTAAAATGAACAAACGGAAAGTAAACGGAAAAAGGCGGGATGTTACATGTAGTTCGGCCAACCTCGATGTTGTCTTATTGAGGTAGTAATCTCGTGTGGTTTTGGATTACTAAGGCTCGTGTAGTTCGGCCAACCTCGATGTTGCAAAGATAGTAATCTCGTGTGGGTTCGGATTACTAAGGCTCGTGTAGCTCGGCCAATCTTCATTGTGGCGTTTGGTATTAGGTAATGGGTTAAGGGGTTAACCTTATTCGTTTTATATTGTTATATATATTAATGTAATGTTGTGTTGTAGCTAACCCTCCGGGTGTAGCTTATTGGCGTTGTTCACATCGTCATTGGTGAACTTACACTTTGTTGATATCTTTAGCTTGTTGCTTAGAGATCGTACGGTATGCTTAGTGTAGTTGCCTTATACTTGGATGCTTCGGTATGCGGTATTGATATTGTGTGGCGTGTCCATTTTATACATATATATGTATGTAGTATGCTAACATTCACTAAGCGTTAGCTTACCCTCTCGTTGTTGATATTAAAAGAAAAAAAATTTACGGGCCGATTATCATTACGGGTTGGGTTGTTTCAAGTGGTATCAGAGCATGGTCTAAGGGATTTAGTCGACTTGAGATAGGTGCCTAGACTTAAACTTTTGTGTGTGCTTATTTGTTGCGGTACTTGTAGGATTACGGGTCAGAATGAGTTGTAGTTAGTGCCTTGTTTGTAGGTGGACTAACGTTTATATTAGTAATGCGGATATTATTAATATATTATTATGTTGTGATGATAATTCTCGCGTGTGTTTATATCGCGCAAAATTTTGTTTGTGTTTGTTTATATCATCGAGCGAGACGGTCGTTGTACTAACAAGTGGATACGGCGTGTGTGCGTAATAAGGACTTGCAAACCTTATTACGGGTGCAATTCGTGTCTAACAAGTGATGTACGACGAGTGTTTAGCAAGATGAGGCGGTATTGTGTGTGTGTTTTATACGTTCGTGGACTAATCGTTTTGCATTCTTTAGAATGACGACGCGAAACGAGATCGAGACGAATGACGTGAAGTTTAACTCTAGAGTTGCGGCCGCCGTTGCGGAGCAAATGAGTGCGTTTCGAGAAGAAATGAATATGAAGTATTCTGAATTTCGGGGTAGTAGTGAAATGGAGCGTTGTCTTAAGAGCTTCATGAGGACTAAACCCCCGATGTATGACGGGAAACCGGATCCTTTGGTAAGCACAACTTGGATCTCGGATGTCGAAGGGTGTTTTCATACTATTGAATGCCCTCCTGAGAAGAAGACGAGACTCGCTACTAGTTTGTTGCGGGGTAGGGCAATGGATTGGTTGGATGGTAAGATTGATCTTGTCGGTGGTGAACCGTTTATGGCGTTATCGTGGGACGGGTTTAAGAAGGAATTCTTCGAGGAGTTCCGAACTTCAGCCGATTTGTCGGAAATGCGTAATGATTTACGAAATTTGCAACAGGGTTCTATGGATTTGAATACTCTCAAGACGACCTTTATGGCGAAGGCTCGTTTTTGCCCGGAGTATTTGGGGAATGATAATTTGTTGATGCAAGATTTTTATCGAACCTTGAATGATGACTTGAAGAATAAGATTAGCCGGGGTCACGCGAAATCGTTTGCGGAATTATTCGCCGTGGCTAGAGGTTTCGAGTCGTATACGTGATCAAAGATTGGTGAACCTTCAAGTGAGAGAAGGGTTGTTTCGTATGGTGCTCCGAGTAAGAGGACTAAGGGTCCGAGTGTGAGCACGGGTGGTACGCGGACGGGTATACCGGATTCTAGTGCATCTAGATATTACAATTGTGGCATGAGGGGTCACAAGTCTTGAAAATGTTCGGTACCAAAGGGTGATGGTATGGTGTGTTTCAATTGCCAAGAAGAAGGATATCGTAAGTCAGAATGTCCCAAGTTAGCGGGGACGGGTGCGGCAAGGAGACGTTAAGGTACGTTTCGTTTTAATAAATATGTCCGTTGATTATTTATTAAGTGCAGTTTGTGTTTGAGTTGTAAAATGCCTTGTGTTGTGCATATTGTTATTATGGGTGACGTTCCTAATGGAAGTACCCTATGGTGACATTTGATTATCGGGCGAAGGGCGTAAGACTTGGTGCAGCCAAGCATTCCTTAGTATCTGGGAAATGTTTCTACCAAGCCATGGAAATGGGTTTTGGTGTTCGGTTGTTAAGCGCGTGTTCGCTTTTGTGTGGAGGTCGATGAACCGTGAGGTTCGACGGGTGGGCTGAAAACCTTGAGGTCGAGTGTTTTGTATCTCGATGTATGTTGGTAATGGAGTATATAAGACGCGACATTAGGTGCCCCTTTTATACCTACTAGCGTGGTGTTCGACTCCGATTGTGTTGTGGTTACATTGTACTTAGGGTACCGGAGTGAAACCCTTAGGTACGTGAGTGATCGGGTAAAATTTGACAAACTAAAGCAATTGGATGATTGCAAGGGTATGGTTTGTGTAATTGTAGTACACTTTTCGTTCGAAGTGTTTGAGGATTGATTTAAATCCTTCGTGTGCTCACGGTTGGAGCAAGATGTGGTGATAGGTCGTGTGAACCCAATTGTTGGTAAAGTCTACCTTTGGTAGCATGGTACAGTTGTACGAGATGCGGTTATGAGATGTAGTTCCAAGTGGGGGAGTTACACTCCCGCCCGAGGAAGTTCTAGTGTGATATTTCGGATGACGTTTTAGTAAGATCTGAAAATTGTGTTGGGACCTAGTTTTGGTCGATTTATGGTAGAGTACAATTTCGGTTAAATTGTAGTTATGGTTTGGGTTTAAATTATCACCGAAGTGGTAATGTGGTAAATCTCGTCGAGAGATAATGGACGTGTTGGGCGAGCAAGGTGAAATCCCTCGGTTAAGGGATGTGCGTATTGGATTCTCTTTTAGAGAACTATTGTTGGGTACCTATGTTTGATATAGGCGGTTCTTGATCGATTGTGTGAATGGTTAGTAGTATCCGTTAGGATCCACTATGGCGTAGCAGAGCACGATGTTACGCTACTCGTCGTTCGAGGCCAAAAGAGCGTTGATTGATGAAGCATGACCTTCAGGGTCCGCTGACTTCATTATGGGATTGTTGATTGGTGAAGCATGACCTTCAGGGTCCGCTGAATTCATCATGAGCGTAGTGTTATATCGGTGAAGCATGACTTTCGAGGTCCGCTGACTTCATCCGGTGTTGAGATTGGTGAGGCATGACCTTCGGGGTCCGCTGACTTCATCATGGGATTATTGATTGGTGGAGCATGACCTTCGGGGTCCGCTGACTTCATCAAGGGAGTAGTGTTATGTCGGTATGGTGTAACATTATCGGGAAATGCGAGTACCGGTGGGAAATGCGAGTACCATTCCTGAGTTGAGATTGTGGATCGCGTGTGTTTTCGGATTCACGATGACGCGTGTAGTTCGGTCATCTTATTGTGGAAGTGAATCTCGTGTAGTTCGGATTCACAAATGACTCGTGTAGTTTCGGTCATTGTATCGAGGAGTGAGTCTCGTGTAGTTTGGATTCACAAATGGCTCGTGTAGTTCGGTCGTTCCTCCGGGATAGTGACTCTCGTGTAGTTCGGATTCACTAAGGCGCGTGTAGTTCGGCCAATCACGATTATTGTTGTGGTGAAGGTAGTGAGTCGCGTGTAGTTCGGATTCACTAAGGCGCGTGTGTTTTCGGCCAGTCTTCGGGTTGTGTGATCTGTCGGTTGTTTTATACACCGATGGTGGGGTCATAAGGATCATGATGTTTGATCTATTGGTTGTTTTATACACCAATGGTGGGGTCGTAAGGACCATGCCGTTTGATCTATTGGTTGTTTGATACACCAATGGTGGGGTCGTAAGGACCATGTTGTGGGAACTATCGGTTGTTTTATACACCGATGGTGGGGTCGTGAGGACCATGTTGTATGATTAGTGATGCGATAGCCGTGTTTCGCTCACATGTTGCGACGGGTGTGACGATAGTCGATTTTGTACACCTTGGGATTAACGTTACCATAGTCGTTTTGGGCGTTATCGGTCTTAACCATTTGTTATGATGTTACGGTAGTTGCGTATTGGTCGTATTGCGCACTACAAGGGATGTATAGTGATTGGTGTTATCCGTAAGGATTCGTTTGGTTCGGTCTTCATCGCTTCGGGTTGTTGACCTTAGGTTGAGACTTGGTTGTTTTTAGTGTCGTACTCGGTAAGGGTATGCTAAGGAATTGATATCTCGATACGAGATTGGTTGAGTTTTCCCGATGTGAGGGATTGAGTTAGTGCTAGTGCTCGGAATTATGGAATTTGATAAATCGCGGGTGACGATTTAGCTGTTAAGGGTAACTCTTTGAGAAGAATTGTCTAAGGGATCGTTGTAGACTTCGGTTGTTGCGTGTATTGTACGTCTCGGGATGCGATCAAGTGTGTAATTTGTCATTGGATTAACCATCGGGTTAGCGAATTTGTGGTAGAAGTCGGTTTGAAATGCATGTTCGACGATCATTGAGTGTGAGTCCGTTTGGGTTCGTGACTAGGATCACGAGGACGTGATCGAATCTAAGTGGGGGAGAGTTGTAACACCCCGTTTTCCCCGTATATGATTTATAGGTGTATTGTGTATGTACGATAGGCGTATGAAGGGTTCAGGACATGTTCGGGTGTTGAGGTATTGTATGCAAGAAAATGACTCATATCATGCTGTGTGTCGCGGCGCGACAAATGAGGCCGCGGCGCGGCAATTAACTGGAAATCAGATCAGAAGTCCAACAAAAAATGATCCCAGACCTAGGCAAATGTCGCGGCACGACATTTAAGGCCGCGACGCGGCAATGTGGGCGAACTGGTTCCTTTTTTCGCAATATTTAGGTAAAGTGAGGGGCATTTTGGTCTTTTCGCATTTGAACCAGATTGAGATCTTAAATCTCATCCACTCCTTTCATTTCCTAATTTCTTTTCCCTTTTCATTTCATTTTCCTCTCAAAAACTCAAACACCCAATTGGATTCAAATGGATTTTTGGAAAGGAAGAAACGGGATTTGATCTTTGGCGTAGTTGACAAGTTTGTTCACCTCGTTCTTAGCTACACGGTGATACTAGTGGTAAGCTCTAACTCCGAATTTCATTTTCGTGTTCATCATTCAAATTTGAGGCTTTTGGCTTGTATGTTCATAGATGGAACCCATTTAGTTGTTAATTGAAGATTAACACCAAGATTCGGGTTTATAAGTGTTAAAGGCGGGTTTTGGGTTGGTTAATGATTTAACCATGTTTAAGACTTGAGAATGGTGTATAATCACTAGTGTTAGTGATTATTGATGATTTGGAGACCTTTAGGGTTCTTGTGGTTGACTAACTTTGACTAGAGTCGAAATTAGGGTTTGTTGAGGATTATAACCCAAATGTCGATTCGATGAGGTTTGTAAACTTAAAATCGATTAAGTTGAAGTATAAAACTGAGTTAAACATGTTTTGGTGTCAAAACTTGTAAATGGTGAGATTTTGACCTTATGGGTCAAAATTAGGGTTTATGGGCGATTTTGAGAACGATAAGTGTTAACACTTGTGCTCGGGTTTAATTGGCATATTAGGACCATTATCACTTGTGTTAGTGATTATTGGTTAGTTTGGGCGCGGTTTGTCCTTGGAAGTGCATTTGGGTTGAAATTGCACTAAGTGTCGAATTGGGTGGTTTGTAGATCCAATCTAAGTGTGTTGTTGAATTTGTGATAATGGATTAGGTACTTTCCATTGACGGGTTGCGGATTACTTGGAAGCATTTCTTGAAGGCGACAAGGTGAGTGTTAATATCCTATATGCATATGTATGTGTAGGATGGGTGCGGGTCGGGTGAAGTGGTTCTCCGTCATAGAGCTCACTTCACATATAGGTGGATTGATGGACTTGTGTATAGGTCCAATTGGCACGTTTGTGCGTTTTGGTTGACCACCTTTGGCGAGGTACACGTTTGTGTGTACGTTATCACACTTGGTTGTGATTTGGATGTTATAACCCCAATGGCGAAGGGTTGATATTGTCGTGATGTGGATAACCCCGATGTGGTGGATTTTATAATCCCGTGACCGTGGGTTTGAGTTGGAAGTGAATCTCGTGTAGTTCGGATTCACGATGACTCGTGTAGTTCGGTCATCTTATTGAGGTAGTAATCTCGCGTGGTTTCGGATTACTAAGGCTCGCGTAGTTCGGCCAACCTCGATGTTGTCTTATTGAGGTAGTAATCTCGTGTGGTTTCGGATTACTAAGGCTCGTGTAGTTCGGCCAACCTCGATGTTGCGAACATAGTAATCTCGTGTGGGTTCGGATTACTAAGGCTCGTGTAGCTCGGCCAATCTTCATTGTGGCGTTTGGTATTCGGTAATGGGTTAAGGGGTTAACCTTATTCGTTTTATATTGTTATATATATTAATGTAATGTTGTGTTGTAGCTAACCCTCCGGGTGTAGCTTATTGGCGTTGTTCACATCGTCGTTGGTGAACTTACACTTTGTTGATATCTTTATCTTGTTGCTTAGAGATCGTACGGTATGCTTTGTGTAGTTGCCTTATACTTGGATGCTTCGGTATGCGGTATTGATATTGTGTGGCGTGTCCATTTTATACATATATATGTATGTAGTATGCTAACATTCACTAAGCGTTAGCTTACCCTCTCGTTGTTGATATTTTTATAGGTTCGCATGATGGTGGCTCGGGTAAGCATGGGAATTAGAGATCTTGACTAGTATGCTTTAGAAGATCTTGCTTTCGTACTTGATTAGGATTTGGGTAGCGTAGTCCCAAATCACCATGCTCGGTTTATGTTTAAATATCGCATTATTGTATTAAGGAGTTTAATTTATCAGTGTGTGTTTTAAGTTCGTTGAACTTACTTTGGTAACAAATATGTTTTTGAACCTGTGTAATGGAACCTAAAGTATTATTTAACGCGTATAAAAAGGAAAAATTTTTATGGGCCGGTTTTAATATTGGTTTCAGTATATAGTTCGACAACCATTGAATAAATAATACAATACTCATTCAGAATATATAAAGAAAAACTCAAAGCTTTGATAATGGGTCATACACTTAAAAAAAAGAAAAAAACTCATCGGGGAATCGTATGCGTTATTTCATCGAACACCTTGAGGGCACCTAAAAATCATTTCATAATTACTGTATAACTCAAGAAAACCCCATGAAAATAAGCACTTCGCACATGTTAATACAAAAACTAAATAGAATACGATAAAATATCTTCCATTTGAATACATGATTACTTCGAAGAACTCTGTTGAAAATGGTTACATTCATCTTTTAAAGAGAACCTACTATGTGTAATGTAGCAAAAGTTTGGTCTGAATATTATAACACAATCATTAAACGTCATAAAGCAATTGATAATGAATATAGTTATAATCACAAACACATCACCACCACATCATAATATAATTACTCCATTAGATCAAGAACGTACCTGAAAAAAGTGAATCATAGCGATATCAAACCTGTACATTTTGTATTTGAAGATAAATAAAAAAAAACCGTTCGATCTTTAGAATTGAAAAATAAAAGATGAAAAAACATACGTCTTGCTAAATCGAGAAATTGTATATAAAGTGACTTTATGAAAAGTATATAAACTATAAGCAGAGAAGATAAACATAACAATGTGATTTTGTAGTTACCTAGGCACAAAAATGCAAATGTGTGACAGCCTCAGCAAAAAAATATATCTATGTTATTTTTTCAAATTTCATGATTCATCACATTCAAATTGCATCAATAAAATATGTCATTAATAAAATGACAAAATCATTTCCAAATTAACCCATATTAAAGATTTAAAATTAAGTAATTATTTGATAATAAGATAAATATGAACAAAACATAACTCAAAACACATCTTTAGAACAAATGGTGTTTCTTCTTCTCTAAACCAAACTCAAGTCAGAATTCTAAGTGGTTTACAAACTCTAGAAATAAAAAATAAAAGAAAATCAAAAAACCCACTTATACTACCTTAAAGCTCCATCAAATCAGTAATCAAAAACCAATTTATCTAACCCACCCATTTATAATACCATTGTATATTCGATCTAATATACTATCAACAAATATAATTATATCTTGAACTATAGTCTTGTACACGCAGAACATAAACAATGATTCATTATTTCAAAAACAATATAGTATATACTGAATCAATAAAGTGATTATAAAAAGTGGTTGCTTAATATTTTTGAGATTTGTGGATTAATGGGGTATGAATTGGCAACATGGATTCCTAGAACTGTGTTCAGATTTAATACAGAATTGCAAAAACATTTTTATTATACCCAATTCTGTTCAGATTTGATTCAGAAATTAACGTACCTGATGAACAAAATTACGGGTATAATGTCGAAATTAACAAATATAGGTTGAAATTGAAAAGCATAAAAAGGAAAAAAAACACTTAAATTGAAGTATAAGATATAGAAACGATCTAATTAAACAAAAAATAATTAACATACCTTTCAAAAAACGTCTCGCTGGATCCTTGAATCGATTTTGAGACAACTTCAATTATCGACGCAGTAAGGGTTTTCAATAAATCATACGGAGTAATTTTAAACCCTAATTAAAGATGGAACTTTGAGAGAATCAGATAATGTATAACGATCGGAGGATAGGAACGTAGAATTATCAAAGGAAAGGAGATGATTACATTCGGATGATGTGTGGGATTTTTCAATCGGATGATAGAGATTTCAGTTGAAAAAGATGGAGAGAAAAAAAAGGTCGAACCCTAATTAGAATGTGTCTGGGATAAAAGGGACACATGTCGCTACCATGTAATTATTGAATTTTTTAATTCAAAATTCTAAGAAAAAAGAATTTGCTGAGGAGGAATCTGGTTGCGGCACGTGAATTTAACTTACCGGTTTAGTAATATAGAAGATTTTACAACTAAGGTTAATCACAATAACTAAACTGGAGAGTTAAAGTCATTGATCTTATAACCTCGCTATTGCACTTAAGTCGGTATCATCATTCAATGAATATTTGCTTGATCACTGTATAATAACGAAAAAATGTTATGAAATATCCTAAAACCTCCCTTCAATTTTATTGTTTTGAATCACCGTATAGTAACGAAAATATTATAAAATATTTATAATCCGTAGTTAATTTTATGTTGCCACAAATTCACTAATAAAAAATATTTAAAATGTTTGACGTGTAAACTTAAATATATGATGATACTATTATTCTCATTTCTTACAATCAAATAGCTTATTTCTATTAGAAAAATCGTTCAAAATACACTTTTTTTTCAAGGCTTCAAACAAAATACACTTTTTTTAAAAAAATTGTCATTTTACACCATTCGGTAGACGGGATTTCCGTCTATCACCTTTATCTGTCGTCTACTACCATTTTTACAAAGTAGTCGACAGTGAGATAAAGGTGGTAGACAGAATTTACAAAGTAGTCGACTGTCTACTGCCTTGTTGTTGCTGTCTACTGCCTTGTAGACACTAATAAGGCAGTAGACAGCAACAACAAGGCAGTAGACAGTAACAACAAGGCAGTAGACGGTCGACTACTTTGTAAATGTCTGTCTACTGCTTTGTTCTCACTGTCTACTAACCCTGCCAGTAGACGGGAATTCGTCTACCACCTTTATCTCACCGTCGACTACTTTGTAAAAATGGTAGTAGACGACAGATAAAAGTGGTAGACGGAAATCCCGTCTACCGAATGGTGTAAAAAGCCAATTTTTTTTTTAAAAAGTGTATTTTGTTTGAAGCCTTAAAAAAAATGTATTTTGATCAATTTCCCTTTCTATTAATATAAAAATCTCAGACACGCAATTAATCATCATATTAAAACACGCAATTAGCATAATTTATATTGAAACAGGAAATAGCAATAGGCAATAGCAATAACAATTTGATGGATATAAACTTTGGTATACATTCATCAATTATGAAATAAAAGGAAATAATAAAATTTAAAACTATTTATCTAATAGTTATCTTAACAGTTTACTTAAGAAATTAAATAGAGGAGATGATACTCACACATTCAACATTGATCTATACACACCTAATTAACTATTATGTCATTACTTACTATTAATAATAGATGTTCAAATCCCAAGATAAATTTAAAGATATAACTGTAAATTTTATGGTAAAAAATGTGTATGGATCGAAAACTGATGTGTGAGTATCACCTACCATTAAATAAGGTTTAAATGATGATACAATAAAATTAGTAAGGCGATTATTAGGAGCTGTTATTAGAAAGATACAATATTATTCTCCAATCTTGAAATCCACCCAAGTTCACATTTTGCACGTTACGTTGCAGGGTAGCGGGACAGGGGTTTTGCCGGTCATACTCTCGATTTGGTTATGATTTTCTTCAAGAGCAGCGGTTCGGGACGAGTTAGACAATTGCGAAAAATGATCGCATGAGTGGTTTAATCTCCTAGATGATCCGATCCCAAATTGCCCGTAAAAAATAAATAAATCATTCTTAATTGTGTATGTATAGCTATCAAGATTATGTTTAAAAAACTTCGATTTTAAAAGTATAGAACACAAACCGTTCACGTTACCTTACACCTTTCACTTTCTCCCTTGCATTTATAATAATTTACTTATATTTATTTACTATTCACAAACAGGTTGTATCCATGTTCTAGTGCAAAACTGAATCAAGATATCTTACTAATTCTATTTTATCAAGATATAAAAATAAAAATATAATTCAATCAAATAAAACCTAAAATTCTATCAAACCGATGATAAATCAACGCTAATCACGAACAAAGTAGCCAAAAGTCACACGAAATTCAGTATGATTGCATCCGTACCGTTATCCGGTGTCGTTTTGTAACCGATCAAAACCGCGACCTCGTTTTAGAACGGATTGTGGTGTGATGCCGCTAATTACACGAAATCGGTCCAATTGAATCCGACGACGTCGTTTTAGAATTCGACGGAATATTCGTTCGTAACGCATACCGTGACGAAAAATTACGAATCATGTACTCGTTCTCCATTTCCAAATCACCAGTTTCCAACGGTCCTTCATCGAAATTAAGCGCGTAATCTAACGGATCGTATTGAAACACAGGCGATTTATTACCGAAACCTTTGTTCCGGTTGAACCGGCGAATAAACGTTTTCCAGCGTGGACCGGCGACGAGTTCGGACCACTCGCGAAGCTTTTTTAAAGCGGTAACTCCACGTGACCAAATGGTTTGTTGTTCAGTATAATTGTAATTGTAATCTGATGAACGGACTTTTTGCCAGGTGTACGGGATACAGCAACAGTAACGGCGTTCGATGATTGAATCTGATGGTGATGGTAGGTCATGATTTGATTCAATCGCCATTGAGATAGTACTCCTATTACATTAGGATTGTGTGAGTGAGGGTTTTGAGTGAGGTGTAGAAAGTTGCAACTTTATTCGTTTTTATAAAGGTGAAGGATCAGACCCTCCGCCCATTGTAAATACGGAGTACTAGTTTCCATGTATTTCAATTACTAATTTTATTTTATACTCCGTATTTTAATAGTTTTTTTTTTTTTTTTTTTTTATAGCTGTTTCACGAGCCCTAAGAGTTTTTATAAATTAATCTTCGATATCCTTGTATATTTGAAACCGATCAAATCTACAAGTCCAAAACGTGTAGATCGGCAGGGACACGCGCACCCTGGGTTGCTTTTTGCAACCTACGACTCCATACCCGATAGTATCGTATTGGGCTATACCCTGTCTTTAAGTTAATTATAATAAAAAACTCTATTATTAAAATAATTAGTATTAAAAATATTAACATTGAAAGCATTAGTATCGTAGACGTTAGCATTGAATCCATTAAAAACATTGGTTTTGAGCCGAAATAATGATTCAAGGCTAAAAGCCTAACTTGGTGCAAAATTGACCAAGTCGTGAGCCAAAAGATGTTAAAATTGATCAAGTGTTGAAAATTAGGTTCAAGAACGGCGTTCTGATTTGGAATGGTGTTCCTTTATGCTTCAATTCAAGAACGACGTTCTCCTTATTTGTAACGACGTTCCATTGCAAAGGAAATTGGAAAAAACACATCATAAAGTTTTGGGCCATTTCAAGAACGACGTTCTACATATTGGAACGTCGTACCTGTTTCACGTTATCAAAAACGAAGTTCTTCATCAAAGAACGGTGTACCTCTTTCATGCTTTGTGGAACGACATTCCTTAAGTAGGAACGACGTTCCTACCTGCAGATTGAAATTTTTAGGACCTGACAATAAATAGAAGGAAATAGGGTTTTGGGAGATATAGATGACTAGAGATGCAGTGTTATCCTCGATTTTAACCCTAAACATCTCAATTTCATCATCTAGTAGGAGATTGAGGCAAATTTGAGGGATCAAACTCAAGTTTATGCAAGATTAGTGTTAGATCTTCAATTTGGGTTATAATCTCCACGTTGTTCTTCATTATTTTCACTTTGATTGCTTGTAATTTGAAACATGTTGTTTATTTGCTCAATAACATATTTGATTAGTGTTATTCTAGCCATGATTTATTGTGTCTGCTTGTTTATGAAACACTAGTATATGGATGTGCCCCAAATCTATTGAATAAATGGCTGTTTGAATGAAATAATTGAAAAATTGTTATTGAGTTAGCTAATGATCCATTGCTAGTGTTGTTTTGGACTTAATTTTGATTATATGAGTTGATGATCATTTCTAAGTAAAGTGGTTTTCAAAATGTTCTTAAACAAACTAGTGGTGTTTAGTTTTTTTAAGTCATTTGATTACTAAAGGATTTTAAGTGATTTTAATCCAAGCATAATCTCGATGACTTTCTCATGATTCAACTTGATCTTGTTAATTCGATGTTTATGTGAGTTTGCAAAGTTTAACTCGATTAAGGTTTAATAGTGATATTAGACTTTTAATAATTCAACAACGAATGTGATTACAATTGGGATAAAAAGGGGGCGATCCAAGCATAAGGGTGGATTAAACAAGTGGACACTACTTAATTATTTGATATCTTATTTCGCTATTTGTTATTGCAAGTGTTAGTTGTTAGTCAAAATCATTCAAAACCCCCAATCAAAACTTAGGATGATTATTTATTTTATTTTTTTGAAAAGCAAACTTGCACACACTTTTACACGAAATATTTACAATAATCCACGAAATATGTCCACTACGGGACTTGAACCCTCAACCTCTTGGTTAAAAGGGCCACCTCGATACCGCCAGGCCAATGTCCGATTAAACATACTTTCTTGGGACGAACTTGAATTGAATACTTACATGCAAGTACTATCATGATTAGGTAGTTACTCGTTAATTGTGTGCTTATTTGTGGTATTTGATATTAGTTTTTATAAGAATTGTGAAGTGACAATCGACTCAACAACCCGGTCCAGACCGATGACCGATGCTAAAGACCTGCGATTTGCCAACATTTACCCGCAAACCATAAGCCAAATAAAACACATAATTTCCTTTTCCAAATTTCTATATCAATGTATTTTCATTTTCAATATCACTGTATATTACATTACAATTTTAAATATACTAAATGTGGTGAGGTTTTTGGTCGTTTCCTCAAGGAAAAAAACGACAATAGTGAAATGTCCCGTTCATATTGATTATAAACGTTCCATATTAATTGATTTCGTTGCGAGGTTTTGACCTCTATATGAGACGTTTTTCAAAGACTGCATTCGTTTTTAAAACAAACCATAACCTTTATTTTATCGACAAGGTTTAAAGGACACCACCTAGATTATCAGAAATGATAATCTAAAAATATCACACTTACACACTACCAATACATATTGGTTTACAATATTAATATGTTACAACAAAGTAAATTTCGAATGCAGTTTTAAACAATATTATACAAGCATGCTGACTCCAAATCTTGTCCATATATTAGCATGCAACAGCGGAAGCTCTTAATAATCACCTGAGAATAAACATGCTTTAAACGTCAACAAAAATGTTGGTGAGTTATAGGTTTAACCTATATATTTATTAAATCGTAATAATAGACCACAAGATTTCATATTTCAATACACATCCCATACATAGAGATAAAAATCATTCCTATGGTGAACACCTGGTAACCGACATTAACAAGATGCATATAAGAATATCCCCCATCATTCCGGGACATCCATCGGACATGATAAAACAACATCGAAGTACTAAAGCATCCGCTACAACGGATGGGGTTTGTTGAGCCCAATAGATCTATCTTTAGGATTCGCGTCAATTAGTAGACTGATTTACTAATTCTTAGGTTACCAAGTAAAAGGGGCATATTCGGCTTCGATCGTTCAACCATAGAAAGTAGTTTCATGTACTTGTGTCTATTTTGTAAATCATTTATAAAACTGCATGTATTCTCATCCCAAAATATTAGATTTTAAAAGTGGGACTATAACTCACTTTCACAGATTTTTACTTCGTCGGGAAGTAAAACTTGGCCACTGGTCGATTCACGAACCTATAACAAATATGTACATATATATCAAAGTATGTTCAAAATATATTTACAACATTTTTAATACGTTTTAATGTTTTAAGTTTATTAAGTCAGCTGTCCTCGTTAGTAACCTACAACTAGTTGTCCATAGCTAGATGTACAGAAATAAATTGATATATATTATCTTGACCCAATCCACGACCCAGTGTATACACGTCTCAGGCTAGATCACAACTCAAAGTATATATATTTTTGGAATCAACCTCAACCCTGTATAGCTAACTCCAACATTACTGCATATAGAGTGTCTATGGTTGTTCCAAATAATATATATAGATGGGTCGATATGATATGTCAAAACATTTGCATACGTGTCTATGGTATCCCAAGATTACATAATATGTTAGAATACATATATAATACAATATAAGTTAGCTAGGATATGATTTGTATAGAATTGTTACTGATGTTATGCGAGGTGTATATAAAATAGCTTTTAAATTTTAGAAGGAAATACTATTAAATACGATACAATTTTACACAAGATATTTATTTATTTAGAGAATGGATATACTTAAACCTTGCTACAACACTTATAGGCAGTGTACCTAATCGTACAGTAGTGTAGTTTTTAGTAAGTCCGGTTCGTTCCACAGGGAAAATCTTTAAACAAAGCTTAACGCTATATTAGTTTACTTTTATAAAAATACAAATGTATATATAAGTAATATTATTATTATAAAGGGGGGTTTTTACCGTTTAATGACCGGTTTGTCGATTTTAATTCTTCAGTCGCAGTTAAAACCAAATGTAAAATATTAAATAAAAGACTTAATTTAAGGCGTAAAGTAAATAACGATAATGAAATTACGAATAATAAAAGTGCGATAAAATAAACTTGCGATAATTAAAAAGTACGATAATTAAAAGTGCAATTAAATACAATAACAATAAATAAAAGTGCTATAATTAGAAGTGCAATTAAATATGAAATAAAGGAAATTAAATATGAAATAAAAGAATTATGCTTATTTAAACTTCCGTAATCATGATGTTTGACGTGTTGATTTTAGTTTTATGCCCATGGGTTAATTGTCCTTTGTCCTGGATTATTTAATATGTCCGTCTGGTTTTTGTCCATAACAGTCCATCAGTCATAAATATAAAGTGCGAGTGTCCTCGTCAAATTATCCTTATACCCGAAGTTAAATATTCCAACTAATTGGGGACTTAAACTGTAACAAGGTTTTATTACTTTGTTTAATAATTACACCAGGATATCGACTGCGTGTAACCCAATGTTTTAATACTTTGTTATCAATTATGCTAAGTGTCCTTGTACATAATTTCACCCCTGTTTTAATAATTCCATAGACTATTAATCCATTCCCGTGTCCGGTTAAATGAACGATTATTCGTACATATAAATATCCCGCTCATCGTGTCCGATCGAGTGTATATGATAATTTATAGGGACGCCCAATTGTAAATCTTTATATTAACATTAACAAACTATCATTTAGTTAAACAAATATAAAGCCCATTAATAGCCCATAGTCTAATTTCCACAAGTGTCGTTCTTTTGTCCAAATCCCAATTATGGTACAAAGCCCAATTATCCAATTTTAGTAATTAGCCCAACATCATGATTACTTCGGATTAAATAAGCATAATAATAACTTAGCTACAAGACATTAAATTAAAAAGGTTGAACATAACTTACAATGATTAAAAATAGCGTAGCGTTACACGGACAGAATTTCGACTTACACCCTTACAACATTCGCTAACACGCCCTTATTATTAGAAATTAAAATTAAAATATATATATATATATATATATATATATATATATATATATATATATATATATATATATATATATATATATATATATATATATATATATATATATATATATATACTTTACGTATGATGAAGAGAAGAAAGATGTATATTTTTTTGCGTTCACCAAACTGCGAATTTATAGGGGATGTGGCCTGACTTTTCATGCCATGCGATCGCATGGACTTTCTTCTTCCTGGCCATGCGATCGCATGGCCAGCTGGGAGAGCTCACATGTTGCTTGTTTCCTTGTGCTGACGTTTTATAAATATAATATAATATATATATTAATTTTAAGAATTAATTATATATTATATTATATTCATATGCATAGTTGACTTGTAATTTTTAGTCCGTTGCGTCGAGCGTTGAGAGTTGACTCTGGTCCCGGTTCCGGATTTTCGAATGTCCTTGCGTACAATTTAATATCTTGTACTTTGCGTTTTGAATCTTGTACTCTTGTGATTTCGAGACGTTTCTTATCAATAATTGGAACCTCTTTGATTGTATTTTGTACTTTTGAGCTTTTTGGACCTTTGCGTCTTCAATTCGTCGAATCTGTCTTTTGTCTTTACCTTTTATTATTTAAACGAATATCACCTGTAAATAGAACAATTGCAACTAAGAGCTTGTCTTTCTTGAGGAATAATGCTATGAAATATATGTTCGCTTTTAGCATTATCAGTTACAATATTTCCCGTAGCTACAACAATAAAAAAATATCCAATCTTGTTTTACCCATAACTTCTTCGTTTTAAATCCGTTTTGAGTGAATAAAATTGCTATAGTTTCATATTGAAGTCTATTTTATGAATCTAAACAGAAAAAGTATAGGTTTATAGTCGGAAATATAAGTTACAAGTCGTTTTTGTAAGAGGTAGTCATTTCAGTCGAAAGAACGACGTCTTGATGACCATTTTGAAAAACATACTTCCACTTTGATTTTAACCATGATTTTAGGATATAGTTTCATGTTTATAAGAAAAATAATTTTCCCAGAAGAACAACTTTTAAATCAAAGTTTATCATAGTTTTTAATTATCAAACCCAAAACAGCCCGCGGTGTTACTACGACGGCGTATATCCGATTTTACGGTGTTTTTGGTGTTTTCAGGTTTTAAATCATTAAGTTAGCATATCATATAGATATATAACATGTGTTTAGTTGATTTTAAAAGTCAAGTTAGAAGGATTAACTTTTGTTTGCGAACAAGTTTAGAATTAACTAAACTATGTTCTAGTGATTACAAGTTTAAACTTTCGAATAAGGTAGTTTTATATATATGAATCGAATGATGTTATGAACATCATTAATACTTCAGGTTTTGTGGATAAACCTGCTGGAAATGAGAAAAATAGATCTAGCTTCAAAGGATCCTTGGATGGCTGGAAAGTTCTTGAAGCAAAATCATGACACGAAAACAAGTTCAAGTAAGATTTCCACTCGAAATAAGATTGTTATAGTTATAGAAATTGAATCAAAGTTTGAATATGAGTATTACCCTGTATTATAAAGATATCTTACTGTAAATAAGAAATATTTCTTGAGGTTGGATGATCACTTTACAAGATTGGAAGTAAGCTAGCAAACTTGGAAGTATTCTTGATTTTATGAAACTAGAACTTATAGAATTTATGAAGAACACTTAGAACTTGAAGATAGAACTTGAGAGAGATCAATTAATATGATTCATATGTACTTAGTAAGACGTTGTTATAACGATAATTGTTATATATATCGTTTTCGAGTTTCTTAATTCAATAGTCTCATTTTTATGTATATAATTCATTGTTAAAATACCTAATGAGATAATTAATTATCATAATATCATGTTAACTATATATATAACCATATATATTTCATCATATAGTTTTTACAAGTTTTAACGTTCGTGAATCACCGGTCAACTTGGGTGGTCAATTGTCTATATGAAACCTATTTCAATTAATCAAGTCTTAACAAGTTTGATTGCTTAACATGTTAGAAACACTTAATCATGTAAATAACAATTTCATTTAATATATATAAACATGGAAAAGTTTGGGTTACTACAGTACCTACCCGTTATATAAATTTTGTCCCGAAATTTTAAACAGTTGGAGGTGTTGACGTATCTTCTGGAAATAAGTGCGGGTATTTCTTCTTCATCTGATCTTCTCATTCCCAGGTGAACTCAATTCCTCTATGAGCATTCCATCGAACCTTAACAATTGGTATCTTGTTTTGCTTAAGTCTATTAACCTCACGATCCATTATTTCGACGGGGTTCTTCGACGAAATTGAAGTTTTTCATTGATTTGTGTTTCATCTAACGAAATAGTGAGATCCAAGGGCGTCCAAGGGCATCGGTGAACAACTTAGTTTAGCACAAAAATCTCTGCTCATATAGCTTCTATCCGCACCCGAATCAAATAAAACATAAGCAGATTTATTGTCAATGAGAAATGTACCCGTAACAAGCTCCGGGTCTTCCTGCGCTTCTGCCGTATTAATATTGAAAACTTTTTCGTGGCCCTGCCCATTAGTATTCCCCTGATTCGGGCAATTTCTACTAAAGTGGCCCGGTTTTCCACATCCAAAACAAACTATGGCGGTGTTATTGGTTCCGACATTATTTGTTCCTTTAGTTCTGTTATGCATTGGTCCGTAGATTTCTCACTTCTTCGCGCTATGACCATTTCTTTTACACCTGTTGCAAAATATCGCGCAGAATCCCAGGTGATGCTCTTCACATCTTTGGCATGGCTGTTTTTGATTTTTGTTGCCATTGTTGTTATTGAGATTGTTGTTGGGATTGTTATTATTGTTGTTGTTGTTGTTGTTGTTGTTATTGTTGTTGGGACGGTTATTGTAGTTGTTGTTGGGACGTTTGTTGAAGTTGTTGTTGCGATTGATGTTGCGGTTATTGGGATAGTTATTGCGATTGTGGCTGTGATTGTTGTTGCTGTATTGGTGACTCTTGTCATTGGTTTCTTCCCACTTTCTCTTGACTTGTTTCATGTTAGCCTCTTCGGTCGCCTGCTTTTTAATCCTTCCTTCAATGTGGTTCACTAATTTGTGAGCCATTTGACTTGCCTTTTGTATGGAGGCGGGCTCGTGTGAACTCACATCTTCTTGAATTCTTTCCGATAACCCTTTTACAAATGCGTCGATCTTCTCTTCTTCGTCTTCGAATGTTCTGGGATACAATAGGCACAATTCTGTGAATCGTCGTTCGTACATGGTGATATCGAAACCTTGCGTTCGTAATCCTCTAAGCTCTACCTTGAGCTTATTGACCTCGTTTCTGGGACGATACTGCTCGTTCATCAATTTCTTGAATGCTGACCATGGTAGTGCGTAAGCAGCATCTTGTCCTACCTGCTCGAGATAGGTATTCCACCATGTTAACGCCGTACCTGTGAAGGTATGCGTAGTGTACTTAACTTTGTCCTCTTCAGTACACTTACTTATGGCAAATACCGATTCAACCTTCTCGGTCCACCGTTTCAATCCAATTGGTCCTTCGGTTCCATCAAATTCCAAAGGTTTACAGGCAGTGAATTCTTTGTAGGAGCATCCTACATGATTTCTTGTGAAATTAGTTCCACTGCTAGATCCAGAGTTATTGTTATTTTGCATCGCAGCCTGTACTGCGATTATGTTTGCTGCAAGGAAAACACGGAAGTCTTCCTCACTCATGTTCAAGTTCTGACGAGTCGCCGGTGCCATTTCCTTCAAAAATAGCCAAAAGAATTGAGTTAATCATACAGAATATTAAGAGTAGTCAATAGTATTTCGTAGCATAATATGAACTCATTTATAAAAGCTTTTTCTTCATATTAGTGTTTTATAAGTTTAAATTTAGGTACTACCTACCCGTTAAGTTCATACTTAGTAGCTAATATACAATTTAACTACTACAATTCCATATGAAAAACTGATTATAATAATATATCACATATAAATATTCTTCAAACTTACAACATCGCTATATTACATATAACATGAAATATAGTACACTTTGATACAGGACAATTTTGAAGATAAATCTAGTTAATACGCAAGTTGTTCAGCAAAGGAAATAAAGACACGTAATTCATAAGTCCAGAAACAAGTCATGCATTCTGGTTTTACTAAGACGACTTCCCATCCTTGATCTTGTGGAAAGAAACGTTATGAACATTGGCTAGGTAGCATGTTGTAATGTCGTCAAAAGGACGAGGGTTTCGTAATGTCCAACAGCCCCGTAATAATCTAAAAACCTTGTTTCTCACCCCAACTACTGAATCCGTCACTTGTGGGAAGGTTTCATTTAAAAGTTGTAATCCGATGTTCTTTTTCTCACTTAGGTAAGAAGCGAACATCACTAACCCGTAAGTATAACATACTTCTTTATGTTGCATGTTAGAAGCTCTTTCTAACTCACGAAATCCTATGTTGGGATATGTTGAGTCAAAATAGGTTCTTAACCCGTAGCGTAAAATTGCATTTAGGTTCCCCGCATTTAACGCTTTAAAGAAAACATGACGTAACTTACGGTTGTGACGACCCGGAAATTTCCGACCAAATTTAAACTTAATCTTTATATGATTTCGACACGATAAGTAAAGTCTGTTAGGTTGAGTCTCAAAAAATTTTGAACTGTTTTCTTGTATTCATTTGACCTTCGACTGTTTCCGACGATTCACGAACAATTATTTCTAAATAGATATGTATATATAAATAATTACATATAATAATTTTAAATATATTAGTAAACTATTCTAGGATTTAGTTATTATGAAAAATAATTTAAGATATAATTAAAACTATTATTAAAAACATATTTTAAAACTCTAAGATTATTAAGAATATCATTACCTTTTATTTATATATATAAATTATAAAATTTATATATAACATTTGGAGTGTTATGTCTTCTTAAAAACTGATATAATTTTTATAAATATCTTGAACCACTTTTAACAACCCGTTCCTCAATTGTCATGATATTCACGGGCTAAGAACTTAAAAGTAGTAACTTTGTGATATCTTATCACACTTTTTTTATTATTATATTTTATTATATTATTATATTTATTATATATAAAGACAAGCTAACATGAATGCATGTTGTCCAAAAAGTGATGATTTGAATTTTTTGGTCTTAATGCGTTTTGCTAAATTAATTATTAATTATTATATTTTAATTATTATATTTTTCATTATATTTACATATTTAGATATTATGTGGGAAAAATACAAGAAACTTTATCTAATGGTGTGTAAATTTCAACTAATGAGAATTAAAAGTCAAAAATGTTGGGACCAAAGTATCATGTTTTTGTTTTGTAAAATTCTCGTGACACAAAGAAACAAGAATTAGATGACTAATTTATTTATGGATACTGAATTAGATTGATATATATACATTTAAAAGTTTTAAGTATGTGTATTATAATAATCATTTTTTTTTCTCGTTTGTTTCATCACTAGTAACATATTTATTTTGTCAAGAGGTATAAGACGTATAATAATAATTAAATTATTATATATATGCATATGTTAGTAACCTATTGGCCAGTTTCAAGTCCCACTTTTCCATTTATGATCAATGATTATTTCTTACTTAACATCTTATATACACATGCATATATCGACTATATACTATTACAGACATTATCACAATCATGTTTTAAGCTTTTGACTTTAGTTACCACACAAAACCCCACCTACATTCATGATCATTAGTTGTAAAAAGCAACCATACAATACTATCTCTATCGTTTTACACACAGGCGTACCCACATATATATTAGTAATTAACTATCTCGGCATCGTAGAACCATTTCATTCAAACCTTATTCATATATTTTTTTTCTTGATCAAACACAAACTAACACCTTATACTTTTGGTTCTACTTCTGTCTTCTATTTTAGCTCAGTTCAACACCGTGATAACCGGACACCACCTTGTGTTTGACTATTGCTCTGTTGTTGTTGATAACCAAGAACCGACTCAAACCACCTGCTCGCTACTATTACCGTCACAAATTACTGCTGCTGCTACTTGAATGCTCCTGCTCCTGTGCGTATTCATACCCAAACTGCCACCACCTTTAATCTACTATGTTCACCATTAAACCACCCTCACCATTTTTTTTATGGAAACCCATTTAACATCACCACCTCTGCAACTTTCTTCTACCACCCATATCCGCCATCCCCTTCAACCTTTGCATCCACATCGTGAACCACTTCAACTGTAAATAAACCCATGGACACTCGTGACCACCATTCCATCAAACCCATTTCAAACAAAACCACCACTAGAACAAGACTATTACCTTCACGTTTCTATGTTGTAGTACCTCTGAACCACCACCTTTAATGCATTTTTTTCTCCTAAAATTTAAAGCAAACAATGATGCAACTTTATCTTTGGCCGATATATTTTCCCACTTGCCAATTATTTCATTAGTGATATTAATTCAATATTGGAAAGTAATAATAATTTAATAAAAAAAAGTAACCGGTCTCATGATTAAACAAATGCGTACGAGTTATTTTTCTTTCTATGGACCATGGTAGGTCTATGGTCTAGGGGATGAGATTTAGAAGAAGTTTTAGTGAAAATAGAATAACGATGATGATGGGTTTAAATTCCTTTTTATATTGAAACGTAAATTTTTATAATACCTAGTGTAATGGATGATAATACTCAATGATGAAGATGAATGGATATGAAGATGATGTTATGATATTATGATGAAACTGTGATGATAAGAGGATGAAAGAAGTCGAGGTGCTTAGGTAGTCAAGTTACATACTGTAACGTTTTGAATTTTTTTTTGGGTCAGTCTACTAAGCAAGCAAAGCCCAACATCCTTAAGCCAAATCCTTTCTACTTAGGTTCATAAACGTTGGGTTTTTTTGATGGGCTGAAAACGTTGAGGCCCATTAGACGTTAGTGAACTTGCTTTAGACTAATTGTTGATTACGGGATATTTAACCAATGAGGATGAATAAGATATTTAAGATGATGATTTGAAGAAGTGTTAATAATGGTGATAATACATAATAGGGATGATACGGATGTTGATAAAGTAATGATGTTTAGATGATGATAATGAGAATGTTAATATGGGTTTTGATCTAAGAAGATGAAGAAGAAAAATTGAAACAGAATCATTTAAGTTATATATATAATTAAGTCTGATAATTAATCAGATAAAGGGTAATAGATGAATGGTTAAGAGGTTTGTGTTTAACCAAGAGGTCTCAGATTCGAGCCTGGGCTAGAGCATTTTTTTTAGAAAGAGAAGAAGAAGGATACAGAGGTAAAGGTTAAAAACAATTCAAGTTGGATGTTATTTCAGAATTGAAACACATAGCGTTATGATTAAGGATGTTATCGGGACATCGCGGGTTCAAACCCGGACTTGAGCATTTTTTTTAAGGGCTACTTCTTTGAGGTAGTAATTTTACTCTATTTATTATTATTATTATTATTATTATTATTATTATTATTATTATTATTATTATTATTATTATTATTATTATTATTATTATTATCACTATTTTAGTATTATAAATATTATTTTATTAAACAAATGACATTTATATACTTTACATCTATATTAATATTAGATACTATTTTGTTTAATAAAATGTTATTATAATTAAGTTATAAATAATATATAAATATATATTTTAAATTAAAGCATATATATATAAATACGAGTTCTAATACATTATTTAATATTTTCAAGCATTAATATATAATATTTATAATAAATAACATATATTACATCCTAATTAAAATACTTTAATAAGAATCTGTTATATAACTACTAAGCATCAAAAAATATATAAAATAGATATAATTAATTTATTTATTAATATAACATACAAATTCTTAATATAAGAAGTATACTAATAATATTAATATATAAACTTGTTAATTGCTATTATGTGTTTTAATATATATAAAACTGATATAAGTTCATGAATCCGAGGCCAACCCTGCATTGTTCAGTGTCGTCCTATGTATTTTTACTACAAAATACAGTATAGTGAGTTTCATTTGCCTTTTTACCCTTTATATTTTTGGGCTGAGAATACATGCGCAATTTTTATAAATATTTTACGAAATAGACACAAGTAATTGAAACTACATTATATGGGTGAATGATCGAAGCCGAATATGCCCCTTTTTTACTTGGTAACCTAAGAATTAGTAAAGCAGTCTACTAATTGACGCGAATCCTAAAGATAGATCTATTGGGCCTAACGAACCCCATCCGTTGTAGAGAAAGCTTTAGTACTTCGATGTTGTTTTATCATGTCCGAAGGATTTCCCGGAATGATAGGGGATATTCTTATATGCATCTTGTTAATGTCGGTTACCAGGTGTTCAATCCATATGAATGATTTTTGTCTCTATGCATGGGACGTATATTCATGAGAAATGGAAATGAAAATCTTGTGGTCTATTAAAATGATGAAAATGATTGTTTATGATAAACTAATGAACTCACCAACCTTTTGGTTGACACTTGAAAGCATGTTTATTCTCAGGTATGAAAGAAATCTTCCGCAGCGCATTTGCTCATTTTAGAGACATAACTTGGAGTCATTCATGACATATTTCAAAAGACGTTGCATTCGAGTCGTTGAGTTCATCAAGATTATTATTAAGTCAATTATAGTTGGATATATTATGAAATGGTATGCATGCCGTCAACTTTCGATGAAATGAAAGTTTGTATTTTTAAAAACGAATGCAATATTTGTAAAATGTATCATATAGAGGTCAAGTACCTCGCGATGTAACAAAATGTAATGTATTCGTCCAGATGGATTAGGACGGGTCATGACATGTGGTATCAGAGCGGTGGTCTTAGCGAACCAGGTCTTGCATTAGTGTGTCTAACAGGTAGTTGTTAGGATGCACTAGTGAGTCTGGACTTCGACCTAGTAGTTGTTAGGATGCATTAATAAGTCTAGACTTGAACCTGGTCTGCATGTTAAAAAGTTTTACTTATCATTTCTTGTCAAAAAAAAATATATCTATCTATCATTTTCAGTCTCGACGCATCTTATTACAGTTATTGCATGGATGGTGTAGAGACAAATTCATATCCCATCACATTAAACCTTGTCTGACACGTTTCCTTAATTCCCTCCGTAATCTACGGGATCTTCTATACTATATATAGGTATTCTATGTAGATAGAATATCATCTGATATCCGAGAATCATTTCATATAAAAAATCCTTTATCTAACCGTGTAAGATTAATTCTGCAACCAGTTCAAGTTCCTCGGATTCCGATATGGATTTCTACCTGAGATTCGAAAGCAGTGTAATCGGAATGGATTAACCAATTAGCCATCATCTATTCTAGATGAATTAGGGATAGGTTTGTAGTCGAATTAATTAATGGAGGAGAGAAGAAGGTGATCCCTTCCACCAACCTTATTGCCCTTTTAGCAAAGAACCTGAAGCACTTACCGGCGAACCTGTTCGAAATACCATTTTCTCTCTCATTTTCAGAGTATCTCGTCATGATTATATACTATCTCGAATTCTAGATCTTATTCATCTGCTCGTTCTGACAGACAATCATTCCGGAGTAATAGCAAAAGCCAACGAGCTTCGCGCCCGAGTTTAGCTTTGGAAAATATGGTGCAAAACGTACCAGCTTCAACAACGTCACCAGCATCAACAGTACCATTACCACCAACAACAACATCCGCATCACACATCTCGACATCACAATCTATACCTCGAACATCAACATCATACGCACCATAGATACCAAGGAGTACCAACAACAATGAACGATGAAGTATTGATCCATAACTTCATTGAAGAAATATTCTGCGAAGAATATGTGGTTCTTAATAGTTAACGATGAAGTATTGATCCATAACTTCATTAAAGAAATATTCTGCGAAGAATATGTGCTTCCTAATAGTTTTAGAGATTGCTTATTCTAGCTCAAACCAAAAATCGTATGAGTTTAATATCATATTAACTCATTAAATCCATGATTATATCTGAAGAAAATATATATGTATATATATTTTCATAAAGATTGTAATTCAAAGTTCTTTTGTACAAACTGTTAAGGGTGAAAATATTTTAACGGGTAGGTAATACCCGAGAAATATTTAGATTTCACATTAATAAGTTACACTGTACATTCTTCAATTCAGATTCAGCCGTCATTAACAACACTGCTCAAATCCACATATGTACGTATCTGTTCACCAAAGAACAACTATTTTCATTCAACTTCAATTTCATATTTGGAATTTGACCGATCAGAATACAAGTCAAGATTTGATAAGTGGCATAATGAAGAAAATAATGAACAAAATAAAATTGATTAGTAACCAGTTAATTAACTACGTAAAACTTTAAACTTATACTAACCAAATCTTAGCTAACTGTTCCTATATGACTATTTCATAATAATATACTAGTTTTGGTTGTACTATTGGACTACTATCATTGGACAATTTAAAAGTATTAATACAGTAGGAAATATTAATTACAATACTTTTTAACTTAAAAGATCGTGAATAAATTTCATCTTCTACAGTTAAATATTTCCTCAAGTTGCCACTTGATTCTATCTTAAACCATCCTTTATATCTTGACGATTACCATCTCCGTTCAAATCCTTCAAAATTCTTGAAATACCTCGGTTTGATAACCAACGATTCAATTATGATAACTTTGAATGCTGATAAAACAGCAAAATTGTAGATGATCTTAATGGCCAAAAGTTTGGTGATAAAGAAGGGAGTGTTGGAAACACTCAATAGAAAATTGGTACTGGAAAGCGGATTATGCATAACTATAAAGGAGACTGTGGACAAATCACAAGGATTAGATCTGTACTTAACGAATTCAGATGATTTTGTATCTGATGAACTCTTCAACGAATATCTTGCTCCTTATTTTTTCCTAAATCCTTGCGAAAGGATTTTTCTTCATCAACCTTTGAACATTGAAATTTCAAAATATCATCATAAATATCTCCGATATTTATGAGGATATTTTCATAAATATTCTTGTCCGAAATTATCTATCTCCTCGTGCTATCTATGTTACATCATAAAGGAAACTGTTTTAGTTTCTCTATTCAAGTTTTAAATTATGAATGAATTCTGGAGAAGTGTTGGAAATTGAAGCATGAGTTAGTATAATATAATGCGCTTGGCCAACGTGATTATATTACAGTAAGTCATGCTGAATTTCTAATGGAACGTGATGATGGTTCACAGATCATACCGTCATTATGGACCATGTTACATAACTCTTTTGTTCTATTTAACCTCTAAACATATCAAGAACATAATTACTTGATAGTTCTATTTTTCCCGAATATTCTAATAATTTGAAAAATCAAATCGTGCAAATACATTCCTTTCTGCTTAGAATATTATAATCATTCAAAACTCTATACCTATGAATTCTGGATCATTATTCGCTTGATTTGAAGTAGGATGAGAGTGGGTGACAATAAGGAAACAAAGAAGGTGAATTTATAGTGAAATATCCAACATAGAAATCAAGGCAGATTACCGCATTTAATTAAAGATGACTCTAAATTTAATTAATTACCGAAGAATCAAATCTTATATAGATTGTGAAGATTTTCATTCCTTAAATTCCGGAAATCCACCGTGACTACGTCAAAAGTTAAATCTCTATCTCAATCTTTTGTGATAGCTTCACTCGTACGCTTTGAGTAATCGAATTATTTTATCAATATTACTCAATATTGATAAAACTCTATTTATCAACTCATATTCGTCATGAAAACATTTTTGATGTTAGCCATGACGATCTTACTCAAATTTAGGGACGAAATTTCTTTAACGGGTAGGTACTGTGACGACCCGGAAATTTCCGACCAAATTTAAACTTAATCGTTATATGATTTTGACACGATAAGTAAAGTCTGTTAGGTTGAGTCTCAAAAAAATTTGAACTGTTTTCTTGTATTCATTTGACCTTCGACTGTTTCCGACGATTCACGAACAATTATTTCTAAATAGATATGTATATATAAATAATTACATATAATAATTTTAAATATATTAGTAAACTATTCTAGGATTTAGTTATTATGAAAACTAACTTAAGATATAATTAAAACTATTATTAAAAACATATTTTAAAACTCTAAGATTATTAAGAATATCATTACCTTTTATTTATATATATAAATTATAAAATTTGTATATAACATTTGGAGTGTTATGTCTTCTTAAAAACTGATATAATTTTTATAAATATCTTGAACCACTTTTAACAACCCGTTCCTCAACTGTCATGATATTCACGGGCTAAGAACTTAAAACTAGTAACTTTGTGATATCTTATCACACTTTTTTATTATTATTATATTTTATTATATTATTATATTTTTTATATATAAATACAAGCTAACATGAATGCATGTTGTCCAAAAAGTGATGATTTAAATTTTTTGGTCTTAATGCGTATTGCAAAATTAATTATTAATTATTATATTTTAATTATTATATTTTTCATTATATTTACATATTAAGATATTATGTGGGAAAAATACAAGAAACTTTATCTAATGGTGTGTAAATTTCAACTAATGAGAATTAAAAGTCAAGAATGTTGGGACCAAAGTATCATGTTTTTGTTTTGTGAAATTCTCGTGACACAAAGAAACAAGAATTAGATGACTAATTTATTTACGCATACTGAATTAGATTGATATATATACATTTAAAAGTTTTAAGTATGTATATTATAATAATAATTTTTTTCTCATTTGTTTCATCACTAGTAACATATTTATTTTGTCAAGAGGTATAAGACGTATAATAATAATTAAATTATTATATATATGCATATGGTAGTAACCTATTGGCCAGTTTCAAGTCCCACTTTTCCATTTATGATCAATGATTATTTCTTACTTAACATCTTATATACACATGCATATATCGACTATATATTATTACAGACCTTATTACAATCATGTTTTAAGATTTTGACTTTGGTTACCACACAAAACTCCACCTACATTCATGATCATTAGTTGTAAAAAGCAACCATACAATACTATCATTATCGTTTTACACACAGGCGTACCCACATATATATTAGTAATTAACTATCTCGTCATCGTAGAACCATTTCATTCAAACCTTATTCACATATTTTTTTTTCTTGATCAAACACAAACTAACACCTTATACTTTTGGTTCTACTTCTGTCTTCTATTTTAGCTCAGTTCAACACCGTGATAACCGGATACCACCTTGTGTTTGACTATTACTCGGTTGTTGTTGTTGATAACCAAGAACCGACTCAAACCACCTGCTCGCTACTATTACGGTCACAAATTACTGCTGCTGCTACTTGAATGCTCCTGCTCCTGTGCGTATTCATACCCAAACCGCTACCACCTTTAATCCACTATGTTCACCATAAAACCACCCTCACCATTTTTTTTATGGAAACCCATTTAACATCACCACCTCTGCAACTTTCTTCTACCACCCATATCCGCCATCCCCTTCAAACTTTGCATCCACATCGTGAACCACTTCAACTGTAAACAAACCCATGGACACTCGTGACCACCATTCCATCAAACCCATTTCAAACAAAACCACCACTAGAACAAGACTATTACCTTCGCGTTTCTATGTTGTAGTACCTCCGAACCACCACCTTTAATGCATTTTTTTCTCCTAAAAGTTAAAGCAAACAATGATGCAACTTTATCTTTGGCCGATATATTTTCCCACTTGCCAATTATTTCATTAGTGATATTAATTCAATATTGGAAAGTAATAATAATTTAATAAAAAGAAAAGTAACCGGCCTCATGATTAAACAAATGCGTACGAGTTATTTTTCTTTCTATGGACCATGGTGGGTCTGTGGTCTAAAGGACGAGATTTAGAAGAAGTTTTAGTGAAAATAGAATAACGATGATGATGGGTTGAAATTCCTTTTTATATTGAAACGTAAATTTTTATAATACTTAGTGTAATGGATGATAATACTCAATGATGAAGATGAATGGATATGAAGATGATGTTATGATATTATGATGAAACTGTGATGATAAGAGGATAAAAGAAGTCGAGGTTCTCAGGTAGTCAAGTTACATACTGTAACGTTTTGAAATTTTTTTTTTTGGTCAGTCTACTAAGCAAGAAGAGCCCAACATCCTTAAGCCAAATCCTTTCTACTTAGGTTAATAAACGTTGGGTTTTTTTGATGGGCTGAAAACATTGAGGCCCATTAGACCTTAGTGAACTTGCTTTAGACTAATTGTTGATTACGGGATATTTAACCAATGAGGATTAATAAGATATTTAAGATGATGATTCGAAGAAGTGTTAATAATGGTGATAATACATAATAGGGATGATACGGATGTTGATAAAGTAATGATGTTTAGATGATGATGATGAGAATGTTAATATGGGTTTTGATCTAAGAAGATGAAGAAGAAAAATTGAAACAGAATCATTTAAGTTATATATATAATTAAGTCTGATAATTAATCAGATAAAGGGTAACAGATGAATGGTTAAGAGGTTTGTTTTTAACCAAGAGGTCTCGGATTCGAGCCTGGGCTCGAGCATTTTTTTTAGAAAGAGAAGAAGAAGGATACAGAGGTAAAGGTTAAAAACAATTCAAGTTGGATGTTATTTCAGAATTGAAACACATAGCGTTCTGATTAAGGATGTTATCGGGTTAGCGGGATGTCGCGGGTTCAAACTCGGACTTGGGCATTTTTTTAAGGGCTACTTCTTTGAGGTAGTAATTTTACTCTATTTATTATTATTATTATTATTATTATTATTATTATTATTATTATTATTATTATTATTATTATTATTATTATTATTATTATTATTATTATTATTATTATCACTATTTTTGTATTATAAATATTATTTTAATAAACAAATGACATTTATATACTTTACATCTATATTAATATTAGATACTATTTTGTTTAATAAAATGTTATTATAATTAAGTTACAAATAATATATAAATATATATTTTAAATTAAAGCATATATATATAAATAAAATACGAGTTCTAATACATTATTTAATATTTTCAAGCATTAATATATAACCTTTATAATAAATGACATATATTACATCCTAATTAAAATACTTTAATAAGAATCTCTTATATAACTACTAAGCATCAAAAAATATATAAAATAGATATAATTTATTTATTTATTAATATAACATACAAATTCTTAATATAAGAAGTATACTAATAATATTAATATGTAAACTTGTTAATTGCTATTATGTGTTTTAGTATATATAAAACTGATATAGGTTCGTGAATCCGAGGCCAACCCTGCATTGTTCAGTGTCGTCTTATGTATTTTTACTACAAAATACAGTATAGTGAGTTTCATTTGCCTTTTTACCCTTTATATTTTTGGGCTGAGAATACATGCGCAATTTTTATAAATGTTTTACGAAATAGACACAATGTGACAACCCGGAAATTTTTGACCAAATTTAAACTTTATCTTTAAATGATTTAATGTTTCCGACACGATAAGCAAAGTCTATGAAGTTGAATCTCAAAATTTTAGAACTGTTTCATTACATTTGACTGCTCTCGACGATTCATGAACAATTATATGTATGTATGTATATATATATATATATATATATATATATATATATATATATACAAGTAAAAACGACTTTCCTACAGTAAAACACTATTTTCTACAGTAAAACGACTTTCCTACAGTAAAACACTATTTGCTACAGTAAAATGACTTTGCTACAGTAAAACATTATTTGCTACAGTAAAACACTATTTGCTACAGTGAAACCGTATTTTGCTACAGTGCTACAGTGAACGAGCTTCGCGCTCGGGTAGTGGCTTTGGAGAATACGGTGCAAAGGTTACAAGCACCAGCAGAATCACCGGCATCAACAGTACCACCGGCAACAACACCAACAGTACCATTACCACCACCAACAACATCCGCATCGCAAACCTTAACTTCACAATCTATTCCACGAGCATCAATGTCATACGCACCGTAATTACCAAGAAATACTAGCAACAATAACCGATGAAGTATTAACTCATTTCCCCTGAAGAAATTTTATGTATATTTAATATATATGAATTTTGAAATCAAAATAAATCTTTTCGTACTAAGCTATTACGTGTGAATCTTAACTGGTAGGTACTACTCGGTTAGTTCATATTACTAATATGCAATGATGTACATCCTTCCTTAACAACTTAACCATTGTTAACTACAATCTCTGTTTCAACCTAATGAATTCCATTTCATAATAAACCAAGTGTATTATTCAATTACATAATTGATTTTACATTTTCATTTTCGATGTACTCGAAACTTTTTAGAAAACATCATCTATGCCTTGTAAGGTTCACAAAAATTCCACGAGCACCAACATCCTTCACTGAGGAATATCAATAAGAATAAATAATGAAGTGTTGATTTCATTAGTGAAATACTCCGCAAAGACTATGTAATCTTTAATGTTTTAGAGATTAATCATTTTTAAGTCAAGTCGAAAATCAAATGAGCTTAATATGATATTAACTCATTAAATCCGTATTACATCTGAAGATATATACATACATATATTTTCATAAAGACTGTAATGAAAATTCTTTTGTACAAAATATTACTTGTGAAATCTATAACGGGTAGGTAATTCTCGGGAAATATATAAGTTCACAATTAATATGTTATATTGTACATTCTTCAACTTTGATTCAAAAATTATTAACTATGCTCACAGCGATATACAATCGTTTCCATACAAATTCAAATACATATTCTGATATTGATGGATCAGAATCCAAGTCATAACTCTGAACCGGTGACATCATTCTTAGATCTCTACATCTTTCAAATCTATACTTTGACTTCAAAACTGTGCAAGATCCTTTAGCGTTGTTTTTACCGAAAATAACCTTGCAATTTCTTTTTCAAAGTATCTAGTTTTACCCCCACTTTCAACCAGTCAATTTCGACTTTTCAGATTAGTCTTATTATAACCTTGACATATACATTTTTGTTACTTGAGAACCTTTTATGTTCCACCATATTAGCAGTAAATTTACCAACAAATTCATTGATCTTTGACCTTCCGAAAAGTCATTATACTCATTGAAACCCTATCATGTACTCATCCACATCTTGTAACGGTAATTGCCATACCAACTACCGGGAATTAGCAATCAGTATTTTGAATCTCGTAGCATTTTCTACGACAACAGTTATATATAGATAACATCTATCTTCTAGACTTACATACTTCGAATGTGAAGCTTCTGAAAAACATTCCAAACTATGAAATAGTTCTCTGAAATTGGAACAATGCTGATGAAGCAGCAAAAACTGTAAACGACCTTAACAGTCAAAAGTTTGATGATAAAGAATAGTATGGTGGTAAAGCTGAGAAAAAGAGAAGGTTTGGAACTGAAAAACGGATTGAGCAGACCATGAAGGAGGCTGTGGAAAAATCACAAAGACTAAATCTACCTTCAAAGAATCCAAATGATTCAGTGTCTGCTGAAATCATTAGCGAATACCTTGCTCCTTACTCTAAAACCTTTACGTATAATATTCTTTATCATCATCTTATCTTAAATATTATAAGATATCATCGTATCTTCCGTTATAAATATCCTCCATATTTCTGAAGATATTTTCATAACTATTCTTATCTGAAATCATTCATCTCTTCGCGCTATCTGTGTTATATCATAAAAAAAACTGTTTCAGTTTCTAAATTCTGAAAATTTCGAAAAATGGATGTCTTTGAAGTAGTGTTGGGAACTGAAGCATGAGTTAGTATAATATAATGACATTTGATCAACGTGATTATATTACAGTAAGTCATGCTGAGTTTCTAATGAAACATGATAAAGGTTCACAGATCCCACCCTCATCATGAACCATGTTACATAACTCTTTCATTCTATATAATCTCTAAATATAACAAGAAAATATATTTCTTGATGATTCGGTCTTTTTCGAGGTATTCTGGTAATTTGACAAGTCAGATTGTACTATTACCATTTCTTTCTTAGAACATTATTTATGTTCATCTGAAACTTCATACCTACGAATTCTGGACTATTATCCGCTTGACTTAAGGTCGGGAAGAGAAAACGAAAGCATGAAGCTCCGAAATATAATGGAGAATATAAATCCCGATAACAACCCCGAAATTACAAACCGTGTATATCAATGCGTATAGCAATATAAAGACACGGGAGAATGAAAAACACTATAACCCCAAGGTAATAGTAGAAGAAAATAACTTCCTCTGGTGGCAGATGAAAAAGAAGAATGAAGGATACGATAGCCAGGAAAATATCAAGAATCAGAACTGGATTAAGCATTTTGACAATCTATTAGGATGTATGAAATAAGAAAGAAGATTATAGGAGTGGTGAAAATAAATGAAACGGAAGAGGTCAATTTATACCGAAATATCAGACATAGCAATCGACGCAGATTACGCATTTAGTCAAAGAAAATCCTAATTCCCGCAAATTCCGAAGAATCAAATTTTATTTAGATTATGAAGATTTTCTATTTCTTAAATTTCGGAAATCAATCGTAACTACGTCAAAAGTTAAGACGAATCTCTATTCTTTCATTTCACTCTTTTACGATAACTTCTCTCATACGCTACGAGAAATCGGATTGTTTTATCCATATAATTCAACGGTGATAAAATTCTATTTATCAACTCATATCTGTCATGAAAACATTTTTATTGTCAGCCATGACGACCTCACTCAAATTTCGGGACCAAATTTCTTTACCGGATAGGTACTGTGACAACCCGGAAATTTTTGACCAAATTTAAACTTTATCTTTAAATGATTTAATGTTTCCGACACGATAAGCAAAGTCTATGAAGTTGAATCTCAAAATTTTAGAACTGTTTCATCGCATGAGGTACTGTAGCAGGCCACATACTATAAAAGCTCGGTTCATTCCTCCGAATTATTATTTTTTATATTATTATTATTATTATTATTATTATTATTAAGATTAATATTATTATTATTAATCTTATTATAATATTATTATTAGTAGTAAATATACCTAAAATACTACGACGAGGTTATGAGCGTGTCACTTTCAAAATGGGTTTTTGAGCGGGATAGAGCTAAGGAAATTATGGGTTATTGCCAAGGAGGTTATGGGTAATGTTCGGGGGTATATTTGTGAATCAAATCTAGTGTTTATCATCTCCGTTACGTCTACGTACTTTCCTACAATATTGAATCTCAATATTTATACGTAAGCACTCATATTTTATCTTTTATATATTAATTGTGTATCCATGTCTAGTGCTCGAGTATATATATATATATATTTATATATTCTTGTGTGTTAAATTTCGTCGTTAAACAGTTATAATGAATCACGAATTAAATACATATATTACTGGTAAAAAGTATATGATATACATGTTTTTGGAAAGCTGGCGAAAAATCAATAACTTTTCATTTAGATATCGAATAATTTTGATGAACGGATTAAAAGATATGATCAACTGAATTATGATTGACGTTAATTGAAATTGCTTTTGAATCTACAATTAAGATTTAAACAACTCGTTTACGAGATTGATAATTTGGATTTTTGAATATTACCAACCGAGTAAATGAATCCTTATATAAGGTACATCTCGTTTTGTTAAACAACTGTCAAAATTGACTTTTTGAAACTACATTGGATAACTTTTGTATGTCGATCTCGAGCATTAGGATTGTGATACACTATGACCTGACCAAGCTTGATAGACGTTTATTGACCAACATATGTTCTCTAGGTTGAGATCTACGATTATTTGGTAATCCAAGTTTCAATCACATTTTGGTGAACGACTTTATATGCTGCTAAAGTGAGTTTCATTTGCTCCCTTTTTAATTGCTTTTGCAATCTATATTTTTGGGCTTGAGAATACATGCACTTTATTTTAAACAATGGACACAAGTACATACTAAATTCTATACTGAGTTTGAACCAAAAATCCCTTAGCTTTGGTAACTAGTAACTGCCGGTTATAAGAACTGGTGGGCGCGAGTAGTAGTATATGGATCCATAGGGCTTGATATCCCCGTCCGAGCTAGAGCACTAGCCTTTTAACGGACGTATGCTATTTGAGAAGCGTACACGTTGGTTTGCGTGTATTATTAAGATGATTATACAAAGGGTATAAATTATATATACGTTAAGGTTTAGTTACCAGGGTGCTCAATTTCGTAGAATATTTTGATAAACGATTCTGGATGAAACAACTGAAATCTTGTGATCCACCTTTATATACAGATTATACGAAACATTAAAAATATGAACTCACCAACCTTTGTGTTGACACTTGTTAGCATGTTTATTCTCAGGTTCCCTAGAGGTCTTCCGCTGTTTGATTATATGTTACACAAGCTATGTGCATGGAGTCTTACATGGCATATTTTTTCAAGGAAACGTTGCATTCACCAAATCATCACCATGTATCTTATTTTGACTGCATTGTCAACGGAAATACTATTGTAAACTATTATTTATGGTGATTGTCTATATGTAGAAATCATTAGATGTCGAAAACCTTTGATTTAAATATTCATTTATGGTGTGCCTTTTCAAAAGAATGCAATGTTTACAAAACGTATCATATAGAGGTCAAATACCTCGCAATGAAATCAATGAATGACGTGTTCGTCCATATGGATTTGGAGCGATCATCACACATAAGTAATTGAAACTACATTATATGGGTGAATGATCGAAGCCGAATATGCCCCTTTTTACTTGGTAACCTAAGAATTAGTAAAGCAGTCTACTAATTGAAGCGAATCCTAAAGACGTTGCATTTGCTCATTTTAGAGACATTACTTGGAGTCATTCATGACATATTTCAAAAGATGTTGCATTCAAGTCGTTGATTTCATCAAGATTATTATTAAGTCAATTATAGTTGGATATATTATGAAATGGTATGCATGCCGTCAACTTTCGATGAAATGAAAGTTTGTATTTTTAAAAACGAATGCAATATTTATAAAATGTATCATATAGAGGTCAAGTACCTCGCGATGTAACCAAATGTAATGTATTCGTCCAGATGGATTAGGACGGGTCATGACAATGGTCTCCCCAATGTGATATACCCCACCTATCAAAGGAAAGCCTTTTATAAACTAAGGCATTTCTGGAAAGTCTTTCAAATATTTGACAAGTTAATTTCGCCATAACTAAATGTGCCGATGAATTCTGACCGACTTTAGACAAGATTTCCTCAATCATATCCTCTGGTAGGTCTTCTAAAATATTCGGTTGTCTACCCTTAACGTCCATTTTGTTTTTATACTGTAAAATAGACAAGGATTAGATTCGTAAAAGACAATTAACAAACAATACAAGCAATTTTTACATAGAACATAAAAGGACAAGCACACTACAATACATATACAACACAACATGATTACAACCCTCTAATCTGAATCACTGGTTTCTTCTTCTTCAGACTTGGTTCGTTTTCCTAATTTTCTAGGGATATATGGTGTTCCTCTAATACGAGCCGTCGTTTTCCACAATGGTTTAGAAAAACCTGGTGGTTTAGAGGTTCCCAGGTTATTGTTACAATTTAGGAAATACGAACGTTGCCGATACATATAAAGTTCATCGGGGTTGGAATCATGTTTCTCTATTTTTATACCTTTTCCCTTATTATTTTCTTTTGCTTTATTAAATTGGGTCGAGGTAATTTCTATAACATCATCGGAATCCTCATCGGGATCCGATTCATCTGAAAATTGGTAATCTTCCCAATATTTTGCTTCCTCGACCGAAACACCATTGACCATTATTGACTTTGGTTCGTTGATTGAGGATTTTCTTTTATTTAATCGATTTACAGTAGGTATCAATATTTCTTCCTCCGAAATCTCTTCTTCTTCCGGTTCCTCCTCTTCCGGTTCCTCCTCTTTCGGTTTCTCTTCTTCCGGTTCCTCCTCTTCCGGTTCCTCTTCGGGAATTTGTGAATCTTCCCAAAGTATATTCGACTCTTCATTATTATTAGGTGAGTCGATGGGATATGTACTAGTGGTAGACATCTATCACACAATATCAAACATATTAAGAGGTTAATATATCACATAATATTTACATGTTAATAATATATAGTTTCCAACAAAAGTGTTAAGCAATCATTTTAAAAAAAAACACGGTCGAAGTCCAGACTCACTAATGTATCCTAACAAACTCAATAAGACACGCTAATACAAATTTCTGGTTCTCTAAGACCAATGCTCTGATACCAACTGAAATGTTCCGTTCATATTGATTATAAACGTTCCATATTAATTAATTTCATTGCGAGGTTTTGACCTCTATATGAGACGTTTTTTAAAGACTGCATTCGTTTTTGAAACAAACCATAACCTTTATTTTATCAACAAGGTTTAAAGGACACCACCTAGATTATCAGAAATGATAATCTAAAAATATCTCACTTACACACTACCAATACATATTTGTTTACAATATTAATATGTTACAACAAAGTAAATTTTGAATGCAGTTTTAAACAATATTATACAAGCATGCTGACTCTAAATCTTGTCCATATATTAGCATGCAACAGCGGAAGCTCTTAATAATCACCTGAGAAAAAACATGCTTTAAACGTCAACAAAAATGTTGGTGAGTTATAGGTTTAACCTATATATTTATCAAATCGTAATAATAGACCACAAGATTTCATATTTCAATACACATCCCATACATAGAGATAAAAATCATTCATATGGTGAACACCTGGTAACCGACCTTAACAAGATGCATATAAGAATATCCCCTCTCATTCCGGGACATCCATCGGACATGATAAAACAACATCAAAGTACTAAAGCATCCGCTACAACGGATGGGGTTTGTTGAGCCCAATAGATCTATCTTTAGGATTCGCGTCAATTAGTAGACTGGTTTACTAATTCTTAGGTTACCAAGTAAAAGGGGCATATTCGGCTTCGATCGTTCAACCATAGAAAGTAGTTTCATGTACTTGTGTCTATTTTGTAAATCATTTATAAAACTGCATGTATTCTCATCCCAAAATATTAGATTTTAAAAGTGGGACTATAACTCACTTTCACAGATTTTTACTTCGTCGGGAAGTAAAACCTGGCCACTGGTCGATTCACGAACCTATAACAAATATGTACATATATATCAAAGTATGTTCAAAATATATTAAAACATTTTTAATACGTTTTAATGTTTTAAGTTTATTAAGTCAGCTGTCCTCGTTAGTAACCTACAACTAGTTGTCCATAGTTAGATGTACAGAAATAAATTGATATATATTATCTTGACCCAATCCACGACCCAGTGTATACACGTCTCAGGCTAGATCACAACTCAAAGTATATATATTTTTGGAATCAACCTCAACCCTGTATAGCTAACTCCAACATTACTGCATATAGAGTGTCTATGGTTGTTCTAAATAATATATATAGATGGGTCGATATGATATGTCAAAACATTTGCATACGTGTCTATGGTATCCCAAGATTACATAATATGTTAGAATACATGTATAATACAATATAAGTTAGCTAGGATATGATTTGTATAGAATTGTTACAATATTTCCCGTAGCTACAACAATCAAAAAATATTCAATCTTGTTTTACCCATAACTTCTTCGTTTTAAATCCGTTTTGAGTGAATAAAATTTCTATGGTTTCATATTGAAGTCTATTTTATGAATCTAAACAGAAAAAGTATAGGTTTATAGTCGGAAATATAAGTTACAAGTCATTTTTGTAAGAGGTAGTCATTTCAGTCGAAAGAACGACGCCTTGATGACCATTTTTAAAAACATACTTCCACTTTGAGTTTAACCATGATTTTTGGATATAGTTTCATGTTCATAAGAAAAATCATTTTCCCAGAAGAACAACTTTTAATCAAAGTTTATCATAGTTTTTAATTATCAAACCCAAAACAGCTCGCGGTGTTACTACGACGGCGTATATCCGGTTTTACGGTGTTTTTGGTGTTTTCAGGTTTTAAATCATTAAGTTAGCATATCATATAGATATATAACATGTGTTTAGTTGATTTTAAAAGTCAAGTTAGAAGGATTAACTTTTGTTTGCGAACAAGTTTAGAATTAACTTAACTATGTTCTAGTGATTACAAGTTTAAACCTTCGAATAAGGTAGTTTTATATATATAAATCGAATGATGTTATGAACATCATTAATACCTCAGGTTTTGTGCATAAACCTACTAGAAATGAGAAAAATAGATCTAGCTTCAAAGGATCCTTGGATGGCTGGAAAGTTCTTGAAGCAAAATCATGACACGAAAACAAGTTCAAGTAAGATTTCCACTCGAAATAAGATTGTTATAGTTATAGAAATTGAATCAAAGTTTGAATATGAGTATTACCTTGTATTAGAAAGATATCTTACTGTAAATAAGAAAGATTTCTTGAGGTTGGATAGATTCCTTGAGGTTGGATGATCACTTTACAAGATTGAAAGTAAGCTAGCAAACTTGGAAGTATTCTTGATTTTATGAAACTAGAACTTATAGAATTTATGAAGAACACTTAGAACTTGAAGATAGAACTTGAGAGAGATCAATTAGATGAAGAAAATTAAAGAATAAAAGTGTTTGTAGGTGTTTTTGGTCGTTGGTATATGGATTAGATATAAAGGATGTGTAATTTTGTTTACATGTAAATAAGTCATGAATGATTACTAATATTTTTGTAACTTTATGAGATATTTCATGCTAGTTGCCAAATGATGGTTTCCAGATGTGTTAAGTGACTCACATGGGCTTCTAAGAGCTGATCATTGGAGTGTATATACCAATAGTACATACATCTAAAAGCTGTGTATTGTACGAGTACGAATATGGGTGCATACGAGTAGAATTGTTGATGAAACTGAACGAGGATGTAATTGTAAGCATTTTTGTTAAGTAGAAGTACTTTGATAATTGTCTTGAAGTCTTTCAAAAGTTTATGAATACATATTAAAACACTACATGTAAATACATTTTAACTGAGTCGTTAAGTCATCGTTAGTCGTTACATGTAAATGTTGTTTTAAAACCTTTAGGTTAACGATCTTGTTAAATGTTGTTAACCCATTATTTATTATATTTAAAGAGATATTAAATTGTTACATTATCATGATATTATGATATATAATGTGACAACCCGGAAATTTTCAACCAAATTTAAACTTTAATCTTTATATGTTTCCGACACGATAAGCAATATTTGTTAAGTTAAATTTCAAGAATTTTAAACTATGTTCATACATTCATTCAACCTCGACCAAGTTGCAATGATTCACGAACCATTAAACGAATATGATTATATATGTATATGTGTATATATATTATAACTTGAAACGTAAACAAAATATTAGATTAAATACTTTATATGATTGTATCTGTTTCAAAATGTTTATCAATGGAATTAGAAGATAAGATCAAATGATTGAATTATCAGATATATTGAATTATGATTACAAGTCTCTGTTGAAAGGCCCACGTTGATTTGAGAAATCTTTCCATTTTAACAATATTCGGAAAATGGTAAAGTGATTTATAAATAAGAACAAATTGTCAATCATTGAGAACTAGACAAAGGATAGTGGAAGATTGAATCTCATAAAGACTCGATTGATCTATTTAGTTTCAAACGTACAAAAACGTTTTCAGTTTAAAAAGAACTTTATTATTAAAACGTATATAACTTTTATAAATATCTAGAACCACTTTTGACAACTCATTACTTAACTAGTATGATAAAGATAACGATATTTATATTTTATTTTATTAAATATATATAATGATTTAAATTAATATTATATATATTTATACGCGTATTATACGTACATAGTTTTATACTTTTACTATACTTAAACTTTACCTTTACTTTATTTTTACTTTACTTTAACTTTAATAATTCACTTTAATAATTCATACTTTAATAATTCACTTTAATAATTCATACTTTAATAATTCACTTTAATAATTCATACTTTAATAATTCACTTTAATAATTCATACTTTAATAATTCATACTTTAATAATTCACTTTAATAATTCAAAAATCTATTATAAATAGAATTCAATAGGTTTCATTATTTAATAGAAACTTGAAAATATTTTTCTCTTAACTCTCTCAATCGATTTACATATATATATTTACTCCGTATTATTTCAAGATATTATTAGTATACATAAAATATTACGACGGAGTGCTGTCCGAGTGATTTCGAAATTATTTTTTGAGTAGGATAGGATTAAGGAAATTATGGGTTATAGCTATGGAGGTGATTGAATATGGTTCATGGGTATGCTCGTGAGGTCAATATAGTGTTTATCATTTCCGTTACGTCTACGTATATTTCCTGCAATATTGAATCTCAATATTGATACGTGAGTTGTGATGACCCAGAAATTTCGACTAAATTTAAACTTAATCTTTGTATGATTAACATTTCCGACACGATAAGCAAAGTCTGTAAAACTGAATCTCAAAATTTTTGAATTACTTTTATATATTTAAATACCTTCGGTTGTTTTCGACGATTCGCGAACAATTATATGTAAAAAGATACATATATACTATAACATGAAAAGGTAACAATGTATTAATTGTTTGATACCGTACATTAAACTTATTGGTTTAAATATCTATTTTAATGTATATGATAAATTTAAATATTTATTATTAAAATTTATTTATAAATAACGTCCAATGTGTATTTAAAAACTGATTTATGTATATTAAAAAGATATATACATATATATAATAAACGATAGTAACATTCGTTTATTGATTCAATTGATATTTAGATAAGTTAACTAAAGCGTTTAAGATGAACCAGTTAAACACTAATTTGCTACAGTGTTTTCAAATTGCCACATTACTCAAAATGCTACAGTGTTTTCGAAAATCACTATTTGCTACAGTGAAATTGACTTTGCTACAGTAACTTTGCTACAGTAAAACACTATTTTAAAATGTATTTTTAGCAAATAACGAGATGATGATTTATAGAAGTAAATGACCAAAATACTCGAAAGTTTAAGATATACTATGAGTGGTATAGTTTATGGATAACTTAAGGCTATATTTTGACAAAGGTACGTGTCACGAAACGTAAAATTCAAGTTTTCTCAGCGTACGAAAGGACATTCGAAAAACCAGAACCGGGACATAAGTCGAGTGATGACGTACGACTTATCGGAACAAAAATTACAAGTCAACTATGCACGTGAATTTAATATAATATATAATTAATTATTTAAATTATATATATTATATTAATATTTAATTATGTCGACGAGCTAAATTACAAAACAATGTGAGCTGTCCCTGGTCCTCATGCGAGTCGCATGGCCAGAAGGCCATTTCCATGCGAGTCGCATGACTCCAGATTTCAGGCCAAGTGCTATAAATTCTCGAGTTTTGGCCAGATAAATCACACACACATATATATTATTTTTACTCCGTATTTATTTATTTTATTATTATTATTATTATTATTATTATTATTATTAATAATAAGATTATTATTAATCTTATTATTTTTATTATTAGTGTTATTATTTTTGCGATACAAAAATAATAATGTACATAAAATATTACGACGGAGTGCTGTCCAAGTAATTTTCAAAATGAGTTTTCGAGCAAGCTAGAGCTAAGGAAATTATGGGTTATTGCCAAGGAGGTTATGGGTAATGTTCGGGGGTATTTTTTTGTGAATCAAACCTCGTGTTTATCATCTCCGATGCGTCTACGTGCTTTCCTGCAATATTGTATATCAATATTAAACGGTGAGTTTCATATGATCCCTTTTTACTCAATATATTTTTGGGCTGAGAATACATGCAAATGATTTAATAACTGTTTTACAATATCTATATGCGTGAGTTTCATTGCTCCCTTTTTAATTGCTTTTGCAATCTATATTTTTGGGCTGAGAATACATGCACTTTATTTTAAACGCAATGGATACAAGTACATACTAAATTCTACACTGAGTTTAAACCGAAAATCCCTTAGCTTTGGTAACTAGTAACTGCCGGTTATAAGAACTGGTGGGCGCGAGTAGTTATATATGGATCCATAGGGCTTGATATCCCCGTCCGAGCTAGAGCACTAGCCTTTTAACGGACGTATGCTATTTGAGAAGCGTACACGTTGGTTTGCGTGTATTATTAAGATGATTATACAAAGGGTACAAATTATATAAGCATTAAAGTTTAGTTACCAGGGTGCTCAATTTTGTAGAACCGATTGATAAACGTTTCGGATGAAACAACTGAAATCTTGTGATCCACCTTTTATGTAAAACCTATTGATAAACGTTTCGGATGAAATAACTGAAATCTTGTGATCCACCTTTTATGTAAAACCTATTGATAAACGTTTTGAATAAAACAACTGAACTTTTGTAAATCCACATTGATATACGGATTATGTGTAATATTAAAACTATGAACTCACCAACCTTTGTGTTGACACTTGAAGCATGTTTATTCTCAGGTTTCTAGAAGTCTTCCGCTGTTTGCTTATATGTTAGACAAGCTATGTGCATGGAGTCATACATGGCATATTTTTCAAGGAAACGTTGCATTCACCAAATCATCACCATGTATCTTATTTTGACTGTACTGTCAACGGAAGTACTATTGTAAACTATTATTTACAGTGATTGTCTATATGTAGAAATCATCAGATGTTAAAAACCTTTGATTTAAATATTCATTTATGGTGTGCCTTTTCAAAAGAATGCAATGTTTACAAAACGTATCATATAGAGGTCAAATACCTCGCAATGAAATCAATGAATGACGTATTGTCCATATGGATTTGGAGCGATCGTCACATGAGTACTCATAATTTAACTTTTACATACTAATAATGTATCCCTGACTAGTGCTCGAGTATTTAGGATTATGCATGTTTGTACTTTTGATATTGCCCTTAGACATGTTAGGTTGAATCTTGAATTAGTTACACTTGCGGTTGAGATAAGGTATAAGATATGCATGTCCTTGGAAAGCTAATGAAAAATTAAGAACTTTTCCTTTAGATATCGAATGGTTTCGATGAACGGAACAGAAGTTATAATCAATTGAATTTTCGATATTTTTATTAAAAATGATTATTATTATCGTCGTTTTTATCGTCGTTCTAGTTTTATCTTATTATTATCATTATTATTATCTTTATCAATAAAAGGGATTTATCATTAAAATTGTTATTTTTTTTATTATTACTATCATTATTATCGTTAAAGTTATAATTAGTATTATTATTATTATTATCCAATTATTATTATTATTATTATTAGTATTATTATTATTATTATTATTATTATTATTATTATCATTATTAATATATATATATCATTATTTAAAAATGGTTATTGTTATTGTTATTATTATTATTACTATATTATCATTAAGATAATTATTAGTATTATCGTTAATAATGTTATAGTAACTATCATTATTAATATTAGTGTAATTAAAACAAATATTTGTAACACCTAATTATTTTGATTATTATTATTATCATTATTATGAACATGATATAAAAGACGATTAAAAGCTATTAAACGAAACGATTAGGAAATAATAAGTAAGAGTATCATGATGAAATTAAAATATTATAAGATATTGATTTAGATAAAATTATCGTTCTTATTATTTTTATCATTACTATTATTATTAAAAGTATCGTTAGTATTAAAACTATCATTTTAACAAAAATTATTATTTTAATAGAAATGTCATTGTTACTATAAAATATCATTATTATTATTATTTTAAATAGAATTATTATTTTAAAGATAATATTAAAAATTATCGTAAATATTAAAGTTATCATAATTAGAATTATTGTTTTATCATAATGTCATCTTAGTAATTATAAATATTGATATTTTTATAATAATAATTATTATTACAAAATAATACAACTTTTACTTACTATTATTATAGATATTATTTTATCAAATAAATATGTGATACAAACATATTTTATTACATGTAATAACTTACTTTAATAATACCTATCATATTATCTTTATGATATTAAATGAACCCTATAAATTTTATTACTTAATATATATAAAAGTATATTTTATTATATAAATTTAATATAAAATTTTATTTATTAATAAAAAATTATATTATTTACTCTAATAAATCTTTTAAAAATATTTAAAAATATAAAATGACGATATTTAAACTATATATTAATCATGTATATATTTTTGGAAATTATTTTGAGTCAAATTTACTTTTGTTTACTTTTGCATATTAGTCTCGAGCATTAGGATTGTGGTACACTATGACTTGACCTAATTTGTTAGACAAATATTGACCAACACATAAATATATATAATTAATTTAGGTTCGTGAATCCGAGGCCAACCTTGCACTTGTTCAATGATGTTATATGTATTTTTACTACGAAATACAGTATGGTGAGTTTCATTTGCCTTTTTACCCTTTATATTTTTGGGACTGAGAATACATGCGCTTTTATAAATGTTTGATGAAATAGACACAAGTAATTGAAACTACATTCTATGGTCGAATTATCGAAATCGAATATGCCCCTTTTTATTAAAGTCTAGTAATCTAAGAATTAGGGAACAGACACCCTAATTGACGCGAATCCTAAAGATAGATCTATTGGGCCTAACAAACCCCATCCAAAGTACCGGATGCTTTAGTACTTCGAAATTTATATCATGTCCGAAGGAGGATCCCGGAATGATAGGGGATATTCTTATATGTATCTAGTTAATGTCGGTTACCAGGTGTTCACCATATGAATGATTATTTTTGTCTCTATGCATGGGACGTATATTTATGAGAACTGGAAATGAAATTCTTGTGGTCTATTAAAATGATGGAAATAAATGATTATGATTAACTAATGAACTCACCAACCTTTTGGTTGACACTTTAAAGCATGTTTATTCTCAGGTGTTAAAGAAATCTTCCGCTGTGCATTTGCTCATTTTAAAGATATTACTTGGAGTCTTTCATAGCATATTTCGAAGAACGTTGCATTCGAGTCATTGAGTTCATCAAAGATTATTATTAAATCAATTTATAGTTGGATAGTGGATATTATGAAATGGTATGCATGCCTGTCAATTTTTGATGTAAAGAAAGTCTGTCTTTTAAAAACGAATGCAATATTTGTAAAATGTATCATATAGAGGTCAAATACCTCGCAATGTAATCAACTATTGTGAATCGTTTATAATGTATATGAACGGGTCCTTTCAGTTGGTATCAGAGCGGTGGTCTTAGCGAACCAGGCCTTGCATTAGTGTGTCTAACTAGTAGTTGTTAGGATGCATTAGTGAGTCTGGACTTCGACCATGTCTGCATGTCAAAAGTTTTGCTTATCATTTCGTGTCGAAAATTGCCTGCTTATCATTCTTAGGGAATCACTTGCTTATCACTCTTAGTCTAGACACGTCTTACTGCCTCTATTGCATGGATAGTGTATAGATAAATTCATATCGTAGTGTATCTTTTATTGTTACCTTTGCCTGATAGCTTCCGTAGATTCCTCCGTAACTTATGGGATTTTAGTATTATATATGCATATGTAAATTATGTATTGCAGAGTACTAATCTACATCCTATAATGTAACGACCCGCACTTTTTCGATCATACTATATTTATAAGATTAATATTTACATAAATTAAACCTTGCCAACATGATAAGCAATCCAAATTGTCGAGATTTATATTTCCGAAAAGAATTTTACACAACGTTTGACCGTCTAGTTTGACCAATGATATCACGAACTATACAATATATGATAATTATACGTTTGTGTATATATATGTATATATACATATTTAACATGATTAATGAATGTTTTAATATCTCATTTTGTATTAATAACAACAAGTTATATGTGTATTTTGAAACTACTAACTTAAGTTTTCAAAACGATAACTATACGTAACGTTATTTGACATAAATACTTAAGACATATAATGTTTATACATATATTGTATAAGTAATGTATTTAATCACTTTTAAAGACTTAAATACATAAAACCATATAAGTGTATTCACAAAAGATAGCTATATTTGAATCCTCATTCCATTTTTCACAAAATTTCTATACGTATACCTAGAGTATTTGTACTCGTATCATACCAAGCTTCTATACGTATTTACTATTGGTATATACACATAAAATCACCACCTAACCAGCCCTTATTCATGCCTTATGTATAAGGTAATTACTTTTGAATCATTGCAAGACTAATTACAAAAATACAAACTAAAATTTTGTCATGTTATCCTTAAAGATCACATTTTTAGGAGTATATATGTATCATCATTTTTGATTCATTTTTACTTCAATCTCTTAACTAAAAACACACACTCTTTCTTACTCTCTAAACTCCATAACAATCCAGCAAAGTTCCATAAAGATCTAGCTTCAAAAACCATACTAAAACACCATAAGAAAACCATACAAAAACACTTCAAGAAAACCCTCCAAGAACACCAACTTACTTCCAATCTTTCATCCACTTCTATCACCCTTTTGATTCTAGCTTCTTACTCCTCTTTTACAGCAAACTTATCCAAGGAACTTGAGGTAGAATCTATGTTCATAACCTTATTCGATTCATATATATATAGTTATCTTATTTTGTGGTACAAAAGTTTAACAACAAGAACATAGTTTGAATGTTTTCAAACTTGTTTGCAAACTAAATAGATCCTTCTAACTTAACTTTTAAAATACTTCAAGACCTGTAATATAACTTATGTATATGCTAATTTAACAAGGTAAAACTTGGTTTTTCAAAGTATAAGTATTTTTAGAAAAATGGTCATTAAATGATTTTGTTGTAACAAAAATGTTTAACTTCATATGTTTCACTAATGTTTTACTTATGCCGTATGATTTTGAATACAAACCAAGGTATTTACAGTTCATAGTCTTAAAGAAGAACTCGATCCAAGAAGATGGCAATTTGAATCAACGAAAACGGATTTGTAACGAAGAAACTATGACCGAAACAAAATTGGTTATCCTAGATCATTTCAACTACGGGATCAATTGGAAAAAATGATATAAATCACATATTTCTAAGATAACATGATATTTTATATATATGTACTTATAATTCAATTTTATATGGTTCAGGATCACCCGTAAACAACACGAGAAGATTAATCATAAGATCCCATGATTGTACGCAACACGTCATTTGACAACACCGGTACTTTATGTACGCAACACGTCATTTGACAACACCGGTACCATGGGTCAAGATTAATCTCGACCAATACATATACGATGGGGTTTTATTTATTTCGTTGGGGGTTTTATTTATTGCGGGTATATTAAACATCTAAAAATGAACCATTAAAAATTGAATTGCTAACCTCGGACAGCTAACTTCGGACTAAGGAAATATTCAAAGTATTAAAAGTATAACAAGTATATATATATATAACGTTTGTTTTAAAATGAAAACATATTGATATATTATATATGGATAGGTTCGTGATAACAACCGGAAGACCGAGTCAAAATATATATATCATCAAGACAAGAGTGAGTATATAGTCCCACTTTTAAACTCTAAATATTTCGGGATGAGAATACATGTATTTTATGTTTTACGATATGGACACAAGTAACTGAAAAATATGTTCTACGTTGAGTTGTACCACTGGCATACTTCCCTGTAGCTTGGTAACTAATATTTACAGCGGTATTGTAAACGCGAATCCTGTTGATAGATCTATCGGGCCTGACAACCCCAACCGGACTGGACGACCAGTATTCAACGGTTGCACAGTACTTCGTTTTGTGACTACACTTGGTACGGTGTAGTAAGATTTCATATTAAAGGGAATATGCGACGTGAAAATGTTAAGTATGGTTATCAAGTGCTCAACCACTTAGAATATTTTTATTGAAATGTTTATATACGAAATCTTGTGGTCTATATATATATATTGCTGCGCACTAAACCTATATCTCACCAACTTTATGTTGACGTTTTTAAACATGTTTATTCTCAGGTGATAATTAAAGCTTCCGCTGCATTATGTTGAATCTAAGCAGGATCATGCGTACTCATATTTGTGTCAAAAATAAAACTGCATATCCGAGATGTTGCATTGTAAAATATGCTAGAAACCGTGTTGTTGTCATCATTTGTAAAGTTTGTAAGTCGAAGATTATCGCTAAACGTTAATCTTCTTTTTATTGTCTAAAGCTTGTAACAAAAATAATGGTTTGGTTTGTAATGTATAATATATGCAGTTTTCCTTTTTAAAAATGTCGCATATAGAGGTCAATACCTCGCAATGAAATCATACGTTATCTAACACGTTCTTATGGCTAAGGACGGGTTATGACATGTGGTATCAGAGCGGTGGTCTTAGCGAACCAGGTTTGCATTAGTGTGTCTAACTGATAAGTCGTTAGGATACATTAGTAAAGTCTGGACTTTGACCAGGTCTGATTTAAAAAAAAAAAAAAACCATTGCTTATCACTGTTGGTTAAAATTTATATGTAAATATTATATAAGTACTAATGGGTTAGTTGTTGTGTGATAGATGTCGAGCTCAAAAATTGTTATCACAATCAACGACTCCGAATCAGAATCTTCAGATGGCGTTCCAGTCATTAACCTGTCCGATGACGAAAATGATATCCTTGGGGAAGACTCACAAATTCCGGATGAACCAACTATAGAGAACCCGGAAAGTGAACCCGAGGAGGAAAGTGAACCCGAGGAGGAAAGTGAACCCGAGGAGGAAAGTGAACCCGAGGAGGAAAGTGAACCCGAGGAAGAAATACAGGAAATTACAAAAGACGAGTTCGAACTAGGAAAGAAACGAAAGGCTAATGAATTAGAAAATCCAAATCCCGAGTTTAATGAGAATGATGTGGCACCAATTCCACTCAACACTACCACCCCTATCCCCGCTATTCCTATTCGTTCTGTCCCGGCATCCAGTTCTTCAGTCCCACAGCCAAAATATAGGCAGACAGTTAGGATAAGCGTTAAGCAAATCTTTGTGTCTAAACGTCCTAGAAAATAGATCAAACGATGCGCTGCTGTGTCAAACCATGGAACCGAATAATGTTTTGTATAATATTAATAGTGTGGTTTGCTTAATGTTCGATGTAAGATAAGCATATGTAAAATATTGAAGTATGAAATGCAATAATTTTCCATGGTTAAGTATTATTTAGATTGTAGTAATTGATTCTGTACTAAGCTATTAAGTATGAACATTAACGGGTAGGTACTACCCAAGATATAATTATAAAACGCTAATAAGAAGAAAAGGCTTTTATAATAATACCTAGTTCATATTATTAATAAGCTATAATGTACTATAAATACACACTACATCTATAATAATCCATGTGAATAATTATTTTCTTTCATTAGGAAATGGCGCGATTGAATCGAATGACGGAACAAGAACTCGAGGAACTCATCAACCAGCGAGTGAACGACAGAATGTTATGGGTTGAGGCTGCAAGAGCTGCTGCAGTTAATCCAAATCCTCGTGTAGGATGCTCCTACAAGACGTTCCAAGCTTGCAAGCCATCATCATTCAGTGGAACGGAAGGACCTATCGGTTTAACCCGATGGATAGAAAAGATGGAGACGGTGTTCAAAATCAGCGGTTGTGATGAAAAAGACATGACCAAGTTTGCATCGTGCACTTTACAAGATAGTGCACTCACATGGTGGAAGAATTATGTGAAGGCGGTAGGAGGAGATGTAGCTTATGATACTCCATGGGAAGAATTCAAAGCAATGATAATCACCGAGTATTGTCCAAGGAATGAGGTTATTAAGTTAGAAGATGAGTTACGAAGTTTGAAGGTGGTTGGTACTGAAATCACCAACTACAACCAGCGATTCATGGAATTAGTTTTGCTATGTCCTGAATTGGTTCCAACCGAAGAACGGAAGATTGAAATGTACAAAGCTGGTTTGCCCAAAAAGGTCAAGGCAAATGTTACAGCATCGAAACCTAAGACAATTCATGAAGCTATAACCATGGCAAACGAGCTAATGGATCAGGTCATCATGGATAAGAAAGTATCCAATACTGATGTGAAGGTATCAGGTAACAAAAGAAAGGGGAATGGAAATTATGATCGAGGTAACCAACAACAATCTTTTAAGAAACAAGAAAACACGCAAGGTGCGGGTAGTGGTTTAAGCTTTGGTTATAAAGGACAAAGTCCTTTATGCAACCGTTGCCACAAACATCACTTTGGTTACTGTAGTGTGTTATGCACCAAGTGTAATCGACAAGGTCATCTTGCGGAAGATTGTAAGGCTCTCGTTACAAATGGCAACAAGACTCCTGCCACCAACGCAAATAGAACTGCTTTGGCTACCATTACTTGTTTTGGTTGTGGAAAACAAGGTCATTATAAGAGCCAGTGCCCGAATCAGAATGGCGGACCTGCACGTGGAAGAGCGTTTGTTATTAATGCTAGAGAGGCACGTGAAGACCCGGAGCTTGTTACGGGTACGTTTACCATTAATAACTTATCAGCATCTATTTTATTTGATACTGGCGCTGATAGAAGTTATGTGTGTAGAAATTTTTACACTAAATTGAATTGTTCATCATTACCTCTAGATGCTAAGTACTTGATTGAGTTAGCTAATGGTAAACTAATTAAAGCCGATAAAATTTGTCGTGGTTGTGAAATAAATCTAGCCGGAGAAACGTTTAAAATCGACTTAATACCCGTAGAATTAGGAGGTTTTGATGTAATAGTCGGCATGGACTGGATGTCCAAAATAGGAGCGGAAGTTGTTTGTGCTAAGAAGGCAATTCGTATTCCTGGTAAGGATAAAATACCGGTGATGATTTATGGAGAGAAGGGTAATTCAAAACTAAAACTCATTAGCTGTTTGAAAGCCAAGAAGTGTTTAGAAAAGGGATGTTACGCTATTTTAGCACATGTTAATAAAGTCGAAAAGAAAGAAAAGTGCATCAACGACGTGCCTGTGGCAAGAGATTTTCCTGAAGTTTTTCCGGAAGAATTGCCGGGATTACCTCCATTTAGATCGGTAGAATTTCAAATAGATTTAGTACCAGGAGCTACACCAGTGGCTCGTGCTCCATATAGACTTGCACCGTCCGAGTTAAAAGAACTTCAAAGTCAGTTAAAAGAATTACTGGACCGTGGATTCATACGACCGAGTACTTCACCGTGGGGAGCTCCAATTTTGTTTGTTAAGAAGAAAGATGGATCTTTTAGGATGTGTATAGACTATCGTGAATTAAATAAGTTAACTATCAAAAATCGATATCCACTACCAAGAATTGATGACTTATTTGATCAATTGCAAGGATCATGTGTTTATTCGAAAATCGACTTAAGATCGGGCTATCATCAACTACGCGTCAAAGAAGAGGACATTCCGAAAACTGCTTTTCGGACACGTTATGGTCATTACGAATTTTTGGTCATGCCGTTTGGGTTGACAAATGCGCCAGCTGTATTCATGGACCTCATGAATCGAGTTTGTAGTCCGTATTTAGATAAGTTTGTTATCGTTTTCATTGATGATATTCTTATCTATTCCAAGAGTGAGCAAGAGCATGAAGAGCATTTAAGGTTGATACTGGAGTTGTTGAGAAAAGAACAACTTTATGCTAAATTTTCTAAGTGTGCTTTCTGGTTGAAAGAAGTACAATTTCTTGGTCACGTTGTTAATAGCGAAGGAATTCAGGTTGATCCAGCAAAAACTGAAGCTATTGAAAAATGGGAGACTCCTAAGACACCAACACAGATACGCCAATTTTTGGGTTTAGCCGGTTATTATAGAAGGTTTATTCAAGATTTTTCCCGAATAGCTAAGCCGTTGACAGCGTTAACGCAAAAAGGGAAGAAATACGAATGGACCTCGGAGCAGGAGAACGCATTTCAATTATTGAAGAAGAAGTTAACTACGGCGCCTATTTTATCGTTACCTGAAGGGAACGATGATTTTGAAATATATTGTGACGCTTCGCGACAAGGTTTTGGTTGTGTTCTTATGCAACGAAAGAAAGTTATTGCATTTGCATCCCGACAATTGAAGATTCACGAGCGAAATTATACGATGCATGATCTAGAATTGGGAGCAGTCGTGTTTGCATTGAAGATGTGGAGACACTACTTGTATGGGGTTAAATTCACTGTATTTACTGATCATAAAAGCCTTCAACATATTTTTGATCAGAAACAATTGAACATGAGGCAACGTAGGTGGGTCGAGTTAATAAACGACTATGATTGTGAAATTCGTTATCATCCCGGAAAGGCGAACGTGGTGGCTGATGCTTTAAGCAGAAAAGAACGAGAACCAATTCGAGTTCGAGCAATGAACATAAAAATTCGCATGAATCTCAACTCACAAATCAAAGAAGTTCAACGAGAAGCACTTACTAAAGAAAATATAGGAAATGAAATAATGAAGAAGTATGAGAAGCAACTCGTTATGCGGGAAGATGGAATTCGATATTTTGCAAATCGTATTTGGGTACCGAAGTTGGGTGGATTAAGGAAGTTGATATTGAACGAGGCACATAAGACAAGATATTCGATACATCCTGGAGTTGGAAAGATGTACCAAGATCTTAAGACGCATTATTGGTGGCCTAATTTAAAAACAGACGTTGCAACATATGTTGGGGAGTGTTTAACTTGTTCCAAGGTTAAAGCAGAACACCAGAAGCCGTCAGGGTTACTTCAACAACCAGAAATTCCAGAATGGAAATGGGACGGTATTACCATGGATTTCATCACAAAGTTACCAAAGACTGCCTGGGGATACGACACCATTTGGGTGATTGTTGATCGTCTCACCAAGTCTGCACATTTCTTGCCTATAAAGGAAACGGATAGAATGGAGAAACTATTACGATTGTATATAAAGGAAGTTGTATCAAGGCATGGAATACCTATTTCCATTATATCCGATCGTGATAGTAGATTTACCTCAAAGTTTTGGCAATCACTACAGGAGGCACTAGGAACTCGGTTGGATATGAGTACCGCATATCATCCACAAACCGATGGACAGAGTGAAAGAACGATTCAGACTCTCGAAGACATGCTCAGGGCATGTGTGATCGATTTTGGAAACGGATGGGATAAATATCTACCGTTAGCAGAATTCTCGTATAATAATAGTTATCATGCGAGCATTGGAGCTGCGTCATTCGAAGCATTGTACGGAAGGAAGTGTAGATCTCCTATCTGTTGGAATGAAGTAGGAGATCGACATTTAACTGGTCCCGAGATCATACAAGAAACGACCGAGAAGATAGTGCAAATCAAGGAGAGATTGAAAACAGCCCGTAGTCGCCAAAAGAGCTACGCTGATGTCCGAAGGAAACCATTAGAGTTTCAGGTCGGGGACATGGTTATGCTAAAGGTGTCACCTTGGAAAGGTGTAATACGTTTTGGAAAAAGGGGTAAACTGAACCCAAGGTACGTAGGCCCGTTCAAGATCATCGAACGCATTGGACCGGTAGCTTATCGACTCGAGTTACCGCAACAACTCGCCGGAGTACATAATACCTTTCACGTCTCAAACCTTAAGAAGTGTCTTGCAAAGGAAGACCTTACCATTCCTCTTGCAGAAATCCATGTCGACGAGAAACTACAATTCGTCGAAGAACCAATCGAAATCATGGACCGTGAAGTTAAAAAGCTCAAACAGAGCAATATACCGATTGTTAAGGTTCGTTGGAATGCTAGAAGAGGTCCCGAGTTTACTTGGGAATGAGAGGATCAGATGAAGCAAAAGTATCCACACTTGTTTCTCGATGACGCAAAATAGGTACAATTTTAAAATTTCGGGACGAAATTTATTTAACGGGGAGGTAATGTAACGACCCGCACTTTTTCGATCATACTATATTTATAAGATTAATATTTACATAAATTAAACCTTGCCAACATGATAAGCAATCCAAATTGTCGAGATTTATATTTCCGAAAAGAATTTTACACAACGTTTGACCGTCTAGTTTGACCAATGATATCACGAACTATACAATATATGATAATTATACGTTTGTGTATATATATGTATATATACATATTTAACATGATTAATGAATGTTTTAATATCTCATTTTGTATTAATAACAACAAGTTATATGTGTATTTTGAAACTACTAACTTAAGTTTTCAAAACGATAACTATACGTAACGTTATTTGACATAAATACTTAAGACATATAATGTTTATACATATATTGTATAAGTAATGTATTTAATCACTTTTAAAGACTTAAATACATAAAACCATATAAGTGTATTCACAAAAGATAGCTATATTTGAATCCTCATTCCATTTTTCACAAAATTTCTATACGTATACCTAGAGTATTTGTACTCGTATCATACCAAGCTTCTATACGTATTTACTATTGGTATATACACATAAAATCACCACCTAACCAGCCCTTATTCATGCCTTATGTATAAGGTAATTACTTTTGAATCATTGCAAGACTAATTACAAAAATACAAACTAAAATTTTGTCATGTTATCCTTAAAGATCACATTTTTAGGAGTATATATGTATCATCATTTTTGATTCATTTTTACTTCAATCTCTTAACTAAAAACACACACTCTTTCTTACTCTCTAAACTCCATAACAATCCAGCAAAGTTCCATAAAGATCTAGCTTCAAAAACCATACTAAAACACCATAAGAAAACCATACAAAAACACTTCAAGAAAACCCTCCAAGAACACCAACTTACTTCCAATCTTTCATCCACTTCTATCACCCTTTTGATTCTAGCTTCTTACTCCTCTTTTACAGCAAACTTATCCAAGGAACTTGAGGTAGAATCTATGTTCATAACCTTATTCGATTCATATATATATAGTTATCTTATTTTGTGGTACAAAAGTTTAACAACAAGAACATAGTTTGAATGTTTTCAAACTTGTTTGCAAACTAAATAGATCCTTCTAACTTAACTTTTAAAATACTTCAAGACCTGTAATATAACTTATGTATATGCTAATTTAACAAGGTAAAACTTGGTTTTTCAAAGTATAAGTATTTTTAGAAAAATGGTCATTAAATGATTTTGTTGTAACAAAAATGTTTAACTTCATATGTTTCACTAATGTTTTACTTATGCCGTATGATTTTGAATACAAACCAAGGTATTTACAGTTCATAGTCTTAAAGAAGAACTCGATCCAAGAAGATGGCAATTTGAATCAACGAAAACGGATTTGTAACGAAGAAACTATGACCGAAACAAAATTGGTTATCCTAGATCATTTCAACTACGGGATCAATTGGAAAAAATGATATAAATCACATATTTCTAAGATAACATGATATTTTATATATATGTACTTATAATTCAATTTTATATGGTTCAGGATCACCCGTAAACAACACGAGAAGATTAATCATAAGATCCCATGATTGTACGCAACACGTCATTTGACAACACCGGTACTTTATGTACGCAACACGTCATTTGACAACACCGGTACCATGGGTCAAGATTAATCTCGACCAATACATATACGATGGGGTTTTATTTATTTCGTTGGGGGTTTTATTTATTGCGGGTATATTAAACATCTAAAAATGAACCATTAAAAATTGAATTGCTAACCTCGGACAGCTAACTTCGGACTAAGGAAATATTCAAAGTATTAAAAGTATAACAAGTATATATATATATAACGTTTGTTTTAAAATGAAAACATATTGATATATTATATATGGATAGGTTCGTGATAACAACCGGAAGACCGAGTCAAAATATATATATCATCAAGACAAGAGTGAGTATATAGTCCCACTTTTAAACTCTAAATATTTCGGGATGAGAATACATGTATTTTATGTTTTACGATATGGACACAAGTAACTGAAAAATATGTTCTACGTTGAGTTGTACCACTGGCATACTTCCCTGTAGCTTGGTAACTAATATTTACAGCGGTATTGTAAACGCGAATCCTGTTGATAGATCTATCGGGCCTGACAACCCCAACCGGACTGGACGACCAGTATTCAACGGTTGCACAGTACTTCGTTTTGTGACTACACTTGGTACGGTGTAGTAAGATTTCATATTAAAGGGAATATGCGACGTGAAAATGTTAAGTATGGTTATCAAGTGCTCAACCACTTAGAATATTTTTATTGAAATGTTTATATACGAAATCTTGTGGTCTATATATATATATTGCTGCGCACTAAACCTATATCTCACCAACTTTATGTTGACGTTTTTAAACATGTTTATTCTCAGGTGATAATTAAAGCTTCCGCTGCATTATGTTGAATCTAAGCAGGATCATGCGTACTCATATTTGTGTCAAAAATAAAACTGCATATCCGAGATGTTGCATTGTAAAATATGCTAGAAACCGTGTTGTTGTCATCATTTGTAAAGTTTGTAAGTCGAAGATTATCGCTAAACGTTAATCTTCTTTTTATTGTCTAAAGCTTGTAACAAAAATAATGGTTTGGTTTGTAATGTATAATATATGCAGTTTTCCTTTTTAAAAATGTCGCATATAGAGGTCAATACCTCGCAATGAAATCATACGTTATCTAACACGTTCTTATGGCTAAGGACGGGTTATGACATATAATCTATTTCTCATCAAAAATCCTTCGTCTGATAGTACGAAATGAATCCCTCAACTAGCTCGAGTCCCTCAGATTCCGATAGCTATTCCGATAGATATTCCGACAGCTATTCCGACATGGATGTTCACCTAAGCTCTGAAAGCAGCGTCACTAGAATGAATTAACCAATCATCCATCCTCAATTCATCCGATGGGTTCGTAGTCGAATTAATCAATGAAGATGAGAATAAGTCGATCCTTTCCACCAACCGAATTCACCTCTTGGCGAAGAACCTGAAGCACTTACCGGCGAACCTGTTCGAAACACCATTTTCTCGCTCATTTCCAGAGTATCTCGTCACGATTATATATACATCAAATTTTAGATTTTATTTATCCGCTCGTCCGAATCGACAATCACCCCGGTGTAATAGAAGAAGTCAACGAGCTTCGCGCTCGGGTAGTGGCTTTGGAGAATATGGTGCAGAGATTACAAACACCAGCAGCAGCATCAGCAGCATAACCAGTACCACCATCATCAACGCCAACAGTACCATTACCACCTCCAACCACAACCGCGTCGTAAACCTCAACTTCACAATCTATCCCACGAGCATCAACGTCATACGCACCATAGATACCAAGGAGTACCAACAACAATAACTGACGAAGTATTAATTCATAACTTCATTGGAGAAACATTCCGCGACGATTATGTAATCTCTAAAGTCTTAGAGATTATCTAATCTAGCCCTAACATTAAATCAGTTAAGCGAACCAAAATGATAGAAGGAAGAGTAGAAACCCTGACAAAAATAGTATGTGATTAACAAGCTAAACTTGCTTTACCAACAGCATCAACAGTACCGTCAGCATTACCAGCATCGTCAGTACAGTCAACATCCGAATCAACAACACCGATAACATCACAAACTCCGTCAGTTCAAGAATCACTATGGACATCATTACGAATCAATAACGTGTATATTGTATCAACGAGTTATGAAGAATTAACTCATTTCCTCTGAAGAAATTATATGTATATTATATATATATATATATATATATATATATATATATATATATATATATATATATATATATATATATATATATATATATATATATATATATATATATATATTGAAATAAATCTTTCCGTGCTAAGCTATTGTGTGTGAATCTTAACTACTCGGTTAATTCATATTACAAATATGCAATAATGTACGTCCTTCGGCCGCAACTTAACCAGCGTTAACCACAATCTCTGTCGCAATTCAAAAAATTCCAATTCATAATAAATCAAGTATATATTTGATTTTACACTTTCATCATCGATGTACCCGAAACTTTTCAGATAACATCATTCGTACTTTGCGAAATTCACAAGAATTTCACGAACCGAACATCATACATCAACAAATAACGAAGTATTGATTCATAATTTCAATATCATTAAAGAAATACTGCGTAAAAGTTATGTACTTTTTAAAGCCTTTAGGGATTATTCAATTCTAGTTTCAACCGTAAATCAAATGAGTTTAATTTAACATTAACTCATTAAATATATGTTACATCTGAAGAAAATATACATATATATATATTTTCATAAAGACTGTAATAAAATTCTTTTGTACAAAATATTAATTGTGAAATATTTTTTTAACGGGTAGGTAATACCCGAGAGATATATAAATTCACAATTAATATGTTACATTCTTCGAATCTAATTTAGCAAATCATCCATTATACTCCCTACTTTCACAACAATATACATTCTTTTATAGAAATCAAAACAACCATACTCATTCAAAATATAATTACATATTCTGATTTTGAAATCTCAAAATTCAACTTGAGATATGACCAAAATCATCACTCTTAGATCCTTACATCTTTCACAAGCTATATTTTGACTTCAAAACTGTGTTAGAACATCAAATGTATGTTAACGATTACAATCTGTGTTCAAACACTTTGAAAATTTCTGAAGACACTTCGAATGATGAGCAATCGAGATGATGATCCAACTACATGTTACCCACAGTTATGTACCTGAAAAACTCTTGAAACCAAAGTAAAAATTTAAACAACGTATCCGCGTCAGATTCTTTGGCATTTATTAGCAAAAATAACTTTGCGACTCCTATTCAAAGTAGCCAGTTTTGTCACAGCTCCAGCAAGTCAACTTCGACTTTTCAGTCAGACTAACCTTATTATAACCTTGAGATATACACCATCGTTACCAGGGAACCTTTTACATTCCACCACATTATTAGCAGATGTACCAACAACTTCATTACCTTTTGACTTTAGCCTCTCCAAAAAGTCATTATAATTATTCATTGAAACCCCATCATTTACTCATTCGCATCTTGTAATGAGAATTGCCATACGAATCATTGGGAATTAGCAATCAGTATTTTGAAATCTCGCAGCATGTCTGCGCCAACAGTTATATGTGTATATATAACGTCTATCTTCTGGACTTAATTTGAATGTGAAGTTTCTGAAAAACACTTCGAACTACGAATTGGTTCTCCGAAAATGGAAAAAATGCTGATGAACCAGCAAAAACTATAAATGACTTTAAACGGTAAAAGCTGGATGATAATGATGAAGTGTACTGGCAAAGCGCAGAAAAAGAGAAGTTTTGGAACTGGAAAACGGATTGAGCAAAGTAGGAAGGAGGCTGTGGACAAATTACAAAGACTGAACCTGACTTCAAAGAATCCAAATGATTCAGTACCTGCTGAAGTCATTAACGAATACCTTGCTCCTGACTCTAAACCCCTGCGGACAATATTCTTCATCATCCTCTGATATTAGAAATTCTAAAATATCATCATATCTTTCATTATAAATATCCTCCATATTTTTGAAGATATTTTCTTAATTTTTTTTATTTGAAATCATTTACCTCTTCGTGCTATCTGTATTACATCATAAAAGAAACTATTTTAGTTTCTAAATTCTGAAACATTCAAGTTTAAAATAGGAATATTTTGAAGTAGTGTTGGGAACTGAAGCATGAATTAGTATAATATAATGACACTTGATCAATGTGATTATATTACAGTAAGTCATGCTGAGTTTCTAAATGGAACGTGATGATTCACAGATCATAACATCATCATGTGCCATGTTATACGACTCTTGTATTCTATTTAACCTCTAAAATATCAAGAAAATATTTCTTGATGATTCGGCCTTTTCCAAGGTATTCTAGTAATTTGACAAGTCAAGATCGTACCATCACAATTTTCTTCCTAGAACATTAACAATGTTCATTCCGAAATTCATATCTGTGAATTCTGGACCATTACAAGCGGTGCTTAATCGCAAGAAGAAGAAACGAAAGGACAAAACTCCGAAATAGAAATTGGGGTATAAATTGCAGCAAATAAAAGAGAGCATTAACTGTGAATGATAATGATTATAGAAGACAGAAGCAGAGACTTTGAAATATAAGGGAACATATAAAGCCCAGCGACAAACCAGAAATTATAAACCATATATATCGATGCATATAGCAATATAAAGACACAGGAGAACTAGAAACACTATAAACCCAAGAGTATAGTAGAAGTAAACAGATTCTTCCGGTGATAGATGAAAAAGAAGAATGACCGATATGAAAGTTAGAAGTATATCAAGAATCAGAACTGGATGGAGCATATTGATGAATACTTTAAAATATGAGTTGAGGGGGAAAGAATAGAAGGTGATGAAACATGACTAGGAACTTATAAATCAACAGATTTAACTCACACAATGGCGGAAAAAGTGAATCAAACCCTCTAGTGAATAGGTTAAGTTTTTTTTTTTGATTAATTTAGTCAAACCACAACTAAATCAAGTGTGATTAGATCAACACCTAGAGCTATTATTCACCACCTGGGTGATTTGGACTGAGAGAGAATCGGAGGAGCTCACTAGATCTGAGTGTGTGTAACAAATGAGAGGCTTAACCTAAAATGAAGAACATAAGACTTTATATACCCCTGCTGTTGACTCACCCATACGATTCATTCATCACACGTACGAGTTGGCTTCATCAGCCGTACGGGTGATCACTCACTCGTGTCTTCTCATTTAGATTGTAATTGTGACTTAGCTCAGCATCAACCTTGCGTATGAGCCTGTCAGCCGTACTAGTGAGGCTTCACTCGTACGTCTGTCTAAGTCTAACATAGTCAAACATCTAAATCTCGTTCCTGCAGTTCCTGTAACCACATACAAACACGGATAGGATAATAACGAGCAATCATGGTAGCCTGTAAACTGTTGTACCTGCAACGGACGTGGGTAGATGTCTAGGGACTTGCATAAAATGCATCAACAGAAGGTGTGATTTGTAAGGAAACGAAGGAGGTGAATTTATAAGAAAATATCCGACAGAACAATTAAAATGGACGATCGCATTTAAAGCGGATCCTAATTCCCTTGATTACCGGAGAGTCAAATCTTACTAAGAAGATTTTCTTCAAATCCATTGAAATCTGGGAATCAATCATATCTACGTCAAATGATAAAATGAATCTACACTTACTCATTTTACTCTTCTATGTTAGCTTCATTCGTACTCTTCATATAAATGAATTGTTTATCCAAATTATTCGTTGATGATAAAACTCTAATTTTCAGCCCGTATGCATCATGAAAACATACTTATTATCATTCACAACCTTTCCACTCAAATTTCGGGACGAAATTTCTTTAACGGGTAGGTACTGTGACAACCCGAAAATTTTCAACCAAATTTAAACTTTAATCTTTATATGTTTCCGACACGATAAACAATATTTGTTAAGTTAAATTTCAAGAATTTTAAACTATGTTCATACATTCATTCAACCTCGACCAAGTTGCAACGATTCACGAACCATTAAACGAATATGATTATATATGTATATGTGTATATATATTATAACTTGAAACGTAAACAAAATATTAGATTAAATACTTTATATGATTGTATCTGTTTCAAAATGTTTATCAATGGAATTAGAAGATAAGATCAAATGATTGAATTATCAGATATATTAAATTATGATTACAAGTCTCTGTTGAAAGGCCCACGTTGATTTGAGAAATCTTTCCATTTTAACAATATTCGAAAAATGGTAAAGTGATTTATAAATAAGAACAAATTGTCAATCATTGAGAACTAGACAAAGGATAGTGGAAGATTGAATCTCATAAAGACTCGATTGATCTATTTAGTTTCAAACGTACAAAAATATTTTCAGTTTAAAAAGAACTTTATTATTAAAACGTATATAACTTTTATAAATATCTAGAACCACTTTTGACAACTCATTACTTAACTAGTATGATAAAGATAAAGATAACGATATTTATATTTTATTTTATTAAATATATATAACGATTTAAATTAATATTATATATATTTATACGCGTATTATACGTACATAGTTTTATACTTTTACTGTACTTAAACTTTACCTTTACTTTATTTTTACTTTACTTTAACTTTAATAATTCACTTTAATAATTCATACTTTAATAATTTACTTTAATAATTCATACTTTAATAATTTACTTTAATAATTCATACTTTAATAATTTACTTTAATAATTCATACTTTAATAATTCACTTTAATAATTCAAAAATCTATTATAAATAGAATTCAATAGGTTTCATTATTTCATAGAAACTTGAAAATATTTTTCTCTAAACTCTCTCAATCGATTTACATATATATATTTACTCCGTATTATTTCAAGATATTATTAGTATACATAAAATATTACGACGGAGTGCTGTCCAAGTGATTTCGAAATTGTTTTTTGAGTAGGATAGGATTAAGGAAATTATGGGTTATAGCTATGGAGGTGATTGAGTATGGTTCATGGGTATGCTCGTGAGGTTAATATAGTGTTTATCATTTCCGTTGCATCTACGTACCTTTCCTGCAATATTGAATCTCAATATTGATACGTGAGTACTCATAATTTAACTTTTACATACTAATAATGTATCCCTGACTAGTGCTCGAGTATTTAGGATTATGCATGCTTGTACTTTTGATATTGCCCTTAGACATGTTAGGTTGAATCTTGAATTAGTTACACTTGCGGTTGAGATAAGGTATAAGATATGCATGTCCTTGGAAAGCTAGCGAAAAATTAAGAAGTTTTCCTTTAGATATCGAACGGTTTCGATGAACGGAACAGAAGTTATAATCAATTGAATTTTCGATATTTTTATTAAAAATGATTATTATTATCGTCATTTTTATCGTCGTTCTAGTTTTATCTTATTATTATCATTATTATTATCTTTATCAATAAAAGGGATTTATCATTAAAATTGTTATTTTTTTTTATTATTACTATCGTTATTATCGTTAAAGTTATAATTAGTATTATTATTATTATCCAATTATTATTATTATTATTATATTATTATTATTATTATTATTATTATTATTATTATTATTATTATTATTATTATTATTATTATTAGTATTAGTATTATTATTATTATTATTATCATTATTAATATATATATCATTATTTAAAAATGGTTATTGTTATTGTTATTATTATTATTACTATATTATCATTAAGATAATTATTAGTATTATCGTTAATAATGTTATAGTAACTATCATTATTAATATTAGTGTAATTAACACAAATATTTGTAACACCTAATTATTTTGATTATTATTATTATCATTATTATGAACACGATATAAACGACGATTAAAAGCTATTAAACGAAACGATTAGGAAATAATGAGTAAGAGTATCATGATGAAATTAAAATATTATAAGATATTGATTTAGATAAAATTATCGTTCTTATTATTTTTATCATTACTATTATTATTAAAAGTATCGTTAGTATTAAAACTATCATTTTAACAAAAATTATTATTTTAATAGAAATATCATTGTTACTATAAAATATCATTATTATTATTATTTTAAATAGAATATTATTTTAAAGATAATATTAAAAATTATCGTAAATATTAAAGTTATCATAATTAGAATTATCGTTTTATCATAATGTCATCTTAGTAATTATAAATATTGATATTTTTATAATAATAATTATTATTACAAAATAATACAACTTTTACTTACTATTATTATATATATTATTTTATCAAATAAATATGTGATACAAACATATTTTACTACGTGTAATAACTTACTTTAATAATACCTATCATATTATCTTTATGATATTAAATGAACCCTATAAATTTTATTACTTAATATATATAAAAGTATATTTTATTATATAAATTTAATATAAAATTTTATTTATTAATAAAAAAATTATATTATTTACTCTAATAAATCTTTTAAAAATATTTAAAAATATAAAACGACGATATTTAAACTATATATTAATCATGTATAGATTTTTGGAAATTATTTTGAGTCAAATTTACTTTTGTTGACTTTTGCATATTAGTCTCGAGCATTAGGATTGTGGTACACTATGACTTGACCTAATTTGTTAGACAAATATTGACCAACACATAAATATATATAATTAATTTAGGTTCGTGAATTCGAGGCCAACCTTGCACTTGTTCAATGACGTTATATGTATTTTTACTACGAAATACAGTATGGTGAGTTTCATTTGCCTTTTTACCCTTTATATTTTTGGGACTGAGAATACATGCGCTTTTATAAATGTTTGACGAAATAGACACAAGTAATTGAAACTACATTCTATGGTCGAATTATTGAAATCAAATATGCCCCTTTTTATTAAAGTCTGGTAATCTAAGAATTAGGGAACAGACACCCTAATTGTCGCGAATCCTAAAGATAGATCTATTGGGCCTAACAAACCCCATCCAAAGTACCAGATGCTTTAGTACTTCGAAATTTATATCATGTCTGAAGGAGGATCCCGGAATGATAGGGGATATTCTTATATGTATCTAGTTAATGTCGGTTACCAGGTGTTCACCATATGAATGATTATTTTTGTCTCTATGCATGTGACGTATATTTATGAGAACTGGAAATGAAATTTTTGTGGTCTATTAAAATGATGGAAATAAATGATTATGATTAACTAATGAACTCACCAACCTTTTAGTTGACACTTTAAAGCATGTTTATTCTCAGGTGTTAAAGAAATCTTCCGCTGTGCATTTGCTCATTTTAAAGATATTACTTGGAGTCTTTCATAGCATATTCGAAGAACGTTGCATTCGAGTCATTGAGTTCATCAAAGATTATTATTAAATCAATTTATAGTTGGATAGTGGATATTATGAAATGGTATGCATGCCTGTCAATTTTCGATGTAAAGAAAGTCCGTCTTTTAAAAACGAATGCAATGTTTGTAAAATGTATCATAAAGAGGTCAAATACCTCGCAATGTAATCAACTATTGTGAATCATTTATAATGTATATGAACGGGTCCTTTCATATAATATATCTTAGTATGATATATATACAGTTAAATGTCGTTACAACGATAATTGTTACGTATATGTCTCGATTCGAAATCATTAAGTTAGTAGTCTTATTTTGACATATATAGTTCATTGTTAATACACTTAATGATATATTTACTTATCATTTAACATAATTAACCAAGTGTATCAATATCTTAATATGATTCATATGTACTTAGTAAGACGTTGTTATAACGATAATTGTTATATATATTGTTTTCGAGTTTCTTAATTCAATAGTCTCATTTTTATGTATATAACTCATTATTAAAATACCTAATGAGATACTTACTTATCATAATATCATGTTAACTATATATATAACCATATATATGTCATCATATAGTTTTTACAAGTTTTAACGTTCGTGAATCACCAGTCAACTTGGGTGGTCAATTGTCTATATGAAACCTATTTTAATTAATTAAGTCTTAACAAGTTTGATTGCTTAACATGTTGGAAATGCTTAATCATGTAAATAACAATTTCATTTAATATATATAAACATGGAAAAGTTCGGGTCACAACAAATAGTTGTGATGACCCGTCCAAATCCATTTGGACGAATACATCATTCATTGATTTTATTGCGAGGTATTTGACCTCTATATGATACGTTTTATAAACATTGCATTCTTTTGAAAAGGTATACCATAAATAAATATTTAAATCCAAGATTTTCGACATCTTATGATTTTCACATATAGACAATCACCGTAAATAATGGTTTACAATAATACTTCCGTTGACAATGCAGTTACTGAAGCAATCCTAATCCATCCGAACGAAGTCCATATTGATTACAAAAGATTCACAATAGTTGGTTACATCGCGAGGTACTTGACCTCTATATGATACAATTTTACAAACATTGCATTCGTTTTTAAAAGATAAACTTTCATTACAGCGAAAGTTGACGGCATGCATACCATTTCATAATATATCCAACTATAATTATATATATATATATATATATATATATATATATATATGTATAATCTGTATATCTATATGTTTATATATGTATATCTGTATTATATGTATATGTATGTAATTATATATATATATCTGTTTATATTTATATATATATAATCTTTATATTATATATTTGTTTTAAATTCTTAATTTTTAATATTTAACAAATAAAAATACATTAATACTATTAATATACTAATAATAATATTATTAATAATAATATTATTGATAAAGGAATTAGTAATAATAAATGATAATTATTAATATGATAATATTAATACAAATGATGAGTTTTAGTAATAATAATAATAATAATAATAAATAATCATGACAATAATTAAAGTTTTATCTTTAATCATTCTTATAATAATTTTTCTATTTAATATCTTTAATTTAATAATCATAACATTTCAATTAGAATTATAACAATAATAATTACATTAATATTATTAATACTGATATTGATATTAATATTAATAGTAAAAATGAAAGTAATATTAATATTACTATAATAACTATATTTTTAATTTATAGTTACATTTAATATGTTAATATTACATATTGTTAATTATGTAATAATATATATCATATCATATCATATATTTAATATTTTATGTATTACAATATACATATAATCATCAGTTATATATGAAAATCATATTCATATATATATATATATATATATATATATATATATATATATATATATATATATATATATATATATATATATATATATATATATATATATATATATATATATATATATATATATATATATATATATATATATATATATATTTTCATTTTTATGTTTCACTAAATTAATTTGTATCTTAGTTTACATATCTAGTTTTAAATGTTTAAATTTATATTTTATGTATTTCAAATTATTATATGTACTTACATTCAATATATATATATATATATATATATATATATATATATATATATATATATATATATATATATATATATATATACAAACAATTGTTCGTGAATTGTCGGGGATAGTCAAAGGGTAATTGAATATATGATCATAGTTCCAAAATTTTCGAGACTCATCAATACAGACTTTGCTTATCGTGTCGAAATCAAATACGAGTTAAGTTTAAATTTGGTCGGAAATTTCCGGATCGTCACAGTACCTACCCGTTAAAGAAATTTCGTCCCGAAATTTGAGTGGGGTCATCATGTCTAACAATAAAAATGTTTTCATGACGAATATGAGTTGATAAATAGAGTTTTATCATCACTGAGTAATATGGATAAAATAATTCGATTATTCAAGGAGCACGAATGAAGGCTATCACAAAAGAGTGAAATGAGTATATGCAGGTTTGTCCTAACTGGTGACGTAGTCATTGTTGATTTTAGAAAATAAGGTGCATCTTAACTTTTGACGCTGTCTCGGTTGAATTCCGGAATTCAAGGGATTTAAAGAAAACCTTCGAAATCAAAAGGATTTGATTCTTCGGCGAATAAGGAAATTAAGATCTCTATAAATAAATACGGTGATCTACCTCGATTACTCTGTCTGATTTTTCCATTATAAATTAAGCTCTTCCGTTCCATTATTCCCACCCCTTCTATACTCAATTTCCAATTTCAAAAGATTGTGAAAATGCTTAATCTAGTTCTATTCCTTGATATTTTTCTAATTATCACTTCCGTCATCATTCTTTTCAATCTTCCACCATAAAAATCTGTTTACTTCTACTATTACCTTGGGGTGATATTATTTTTAATTCCACCGTGTCTTTATATTGCTATTCGTATTAATATCCATGGTTTATAACCCCCGTGTTGTTATTGGGCTTTATATTTTCTCTTATATTTTGGAGCTCCTTGCCTTTTTATTATCCTCTCGACCTCCAGTAAAGCGAGTAATGGTCCAGAATTCGTAAGTATGGAGTTTCGAATGAACTTAATGTTCTAAACGAGAAAGAACGTAATAGCACGATTTAATTTGTCAAAATTACCAGAATCACTGAGAATAGTATATTTTCTTAATATATTCAGAAGTTAATCAGAATGAAAGAGTTATGTAACATGACACATGATGATGTTATAATCTGTGAATCATCATGTTCCATTTAGAAACTCAGCATGACTTACTGTAATATAATCACGTTGATCAAGTGTCATTATATTATACTAACTCATGCATCAGTTCCCAACATTACTTCAATAACATTCATATTTTAAGTTCGAAAGTTTACAGAATATAGAAACTAACAGTTTCTATATGATGTAATACTGATAGCACGAAGAGATTAATGATTTCAGATAAGAATAGTTATGAAAATATCTTCAGAAATATGGAGGATATTTATAATGAAAGATACAATGATATCTTGGAATTTCTAATATTGAAGGATGGTGAAGAAAATTTGTCCGCAAGAGTTTGGAGTCAGAAGCAAGGTATTTGCTAAAGATTTTATCAGAAACAGAATCATCAGAATTCTTAATGTACAAGTTTAGTCCTTGTGATTTGTTCAGAGACTCCTTCATAGTTTGCTCAATCAGTTTTTCAGTTTCAAACTTTTTCTGAGCTTTGCCAACATACAATTCTTTATCATCAACTTTTGGTTGTTGAGGTCGTTTATAGTTTTTGTTGTTTCATTCAACTTTTCAAAATTCAGAGCATTAATTCACAGACTGGGTGCTGAATTCAGCAACTTTGGCTGTTGAGGTCGTTTACAGTTTTTGTTGCTTCATTCAGCATTAATTTTCAGAATTTCAGAATGAAAGATCATAATTCTAAGAGATAACTGTTATATGGATACATATAACTGTTGATGTGGAAACGTTGCGAGACTCACAATACAGATTTTTCTGATTCCCGATAATTGGTATGGTAATTCTTGTTACAAGATGCGGATGAATACATGATGAGACTTCAATAGATAAATATAGTGATTTTTCGGAGAGATTTAAACCAAGGAGCGACGAGGTTGCTGGTACATCTGCCGATAATGTGGTGAAATATAAAAGGTTCCCTGATAACAATAAAAGAGCACGCATATATATCAAGGTTATAATAAGGTTGTTTCGAACGAAAAGTCGAAGTTGACTTGCTGGAGCTGTGACAAAATTGTCTATTTTGAAAAGAATTGTATGGTTATTTTCGATAATAATAATGCCAAAGGAGCTAGTACAAATATGTGTTAATCGTTTACTCAGGTTCCGAGAGTTTTCGGGTGTATAACTATATACATCAATCTCTTCTTCCGTAGATGAAGTGCGGTTAGTTCATCCTCTCGATTGAGGTATTTTTAAGAATTACGAAAGGTTTGAACGCAGATTGTAATCGTCAAGATACAAATGAGGTTTAAGATTGAAATCAAGTGGCAAACTTGAAGAAATGTTTAGTTTCATATGTTATAATTAATATTTTAATTCATTTTAATTGTCCAATGTCATTAGTCCTCAGTTGATAGTCCACAGTTAGCAATATATAATATTCGAATTAATTAATATGTGTCGTGACCCGTGTACATGTCTCAGACTCGATCACAACTCAAAGTATATATATTATTTAAGAATCAACCTCAACCCTGTATAGCTAACTCTCGCATTACTGCATATAGAGTGTCTATGGTGATTCCAAATAATATATATAGATGCGTCGATATGATATGTCAAAACCTTGTATACGTGTCCCGATATTTAGAGTGCGTAAAATAAATAACAGAAATTAAATGACGATAAATAAAATTGCGATAAATAAATTGCGATAAATAAAATGTAATTAGTTAGCTAGGAACAGTTAGCGTGGATTCTTAACAAAATTTTTCTCATAGTTAATTTGTTTATTTCTAACAAATTTTATTTTATCCAATGTTTTCTTCATTATGCCACTTGTTGGATTCTGATAAGTCAAAATTCAAATATGAAATTGAATGAAAATGGTTATTCTGTGGCGAATGGATTCGTATATCTGTGGATGCAAGTAGGATAGTAAATGACTGTTGAATCAGTTTGAAAGAATGTACAGTGTAACTTATTAATGTGAAATCTGAATATTCCTCGGGTATTACCTACCCGTTAAAATATTTTCACAATTAAGACTTTGTACGAAAGAATTTTTAATTACAATCTTTATGAAAACATATATACATATATATTTTCTTCAGATGTAATCATGGATTCATTGAGTTAGTATGATATTAAACTCATTGGGTTTACCGTTAGAACTAGAATACATAATCTCTAAAACATTTAGAGATTACTTAATCGCCATGAAGAACGAAGATAATTGATGTAGAACGATACGTAGAACGATGATTATACTCGAGGTACAGAATGAGATGTTGAGGCATGGATTGTTGATGGTACTGGTGCTGTTACTGATGGTACTGTTGGTGCCGGTGATGTTGCTGAAGCTGGTAAATTTTGCACCATATTCTCCAAATTTATTTTTTTCGAACGCGAAGTTTGTGGACTTCTTCTATTATTCCGGGGTGATTGTCGGTTGGAACGAGCGAATGAATAAGGTTTAGAATTTTAGATAGAATATAATCTTGGCGAGATATTCGGAAAATGAGAGAGAAAATAGTATTACAAACAGGTTCGCCGGTAAGCGTTTCAGGTTCATCGCCAAGAGGTAAATTCGGTTGGTGGAAGGGATCGTCTTCTTCGCGTCTCCATTGATTAAGTCGACTACGAACCCATCAGATGAATTGGGGATGACTGATTGGTTGATTCATTCTGGTGAAGCTGATAGGTGAAACTCCATATCTGAATAGCTGTCGGAATCCGAGGAATTTGAACTGGTTGAGGGATTCATCTCGTACGATCAGATGAAGGACTTTTTGATAAGAAAAAGATTAAAGATGTAGATTAGTACTCTGAAATACATAATTTACATATGCATATATAATACTAAGATCCCATAAGTTACGGAGAAATCTACGGAAGCTATCAGGCAAAGGTAACAATAACAGATACGCTAAGATATGAATTTATTTATACACAGTCTATGCAATAGAGGTAGTAAGACGTGTCTAGACTTTATGGATGATAAGCAAATAATTTTCAACACTAAATGATAAGAAAAACTTTTGACATGCAGACACAGTCGAAGTCTAGACTCACTAATGCATCTAAACAACTACTAGTTAGACACACTAATGCAAGACCTGGTTCGCTAAGAGCACCGCTCTGATACCAACTGAAGTGACCCATCCTAATCCATCCGGACGAAGTCCATATCGATTACAAATGATTCACAATAGTTGGTTACATCGCGAGGTACTTGACCTCTATATGATACAATTTTACAAACATTGCATTCGTTTTTAAAAGATAAACTTTCATTACATCGAAAGTTGACGGCATGCATACCATTTCATAATATATCCAACTATAATTATATTTATATATATATGTATAATCTGTATATCTATATGTTTATATATGTATATCTGTATTATACGTATATGTATGTAATTATATATTAATCTGTTTATATTTATATATATATATAATCTGTATTTATATATTTGTTTTAAATTCTTAATTTTTAATATTTAACAAATAAAAATACATTAATACTATTAATAATACTAATAATAATATTATTAATAATAATATTATTGATAAAGGAATTAGTAATAATAAATGATAATTATTAATATGATAATATTAATACAAATGATGAGTTTTAGTAATAATAATAATAATAATAAATAATCATGACAATAATTAAAGTTTTATCTTTAATCATTCTTATAATAATTTTTCTATTTAATATCTTTAATTTAATAATCATAACTTTTCAATTAGAATTATAACAATAATAATTACATTAATATTATTAATACTGATATTGATATTAATATTAATAGTAAAAATGAAAGTAATATTAATATTACTATAATAACTATATTTTTAATTTATAGTTACATTTAATATGTTAATATTACATATTGTTAATTATGTAATAATATATATCATATCATATCATATATTTAATATTTTATGTATTACAATATACATATAATCATCAGATATATATGAAAATCATATTCATATATATATATATATATATATATATATATATATATATATATATATTTATATATGTATATATTTTCATTTTTATGTTTCACTAAATTAATTTGTATCTTAGTTTACATATCTAGTTTTAAATGTTTAAATTTATATTTTATGTATTTCAAATTATTATATGTACTTACATTCATATATATATATATATATATATATATATATATATATATATATATATATATATATATATATATATATATATATATATATATATATATATATATATATTTACAAACAATTGTTCGTGAATCGTCGGGGATAGTCAAAGGGTAATTGAATATATGATCATAGTTCCAAAATTTTCGAAACTCATCAATACAGACTTTGCTTATCGTGTCGAAATCAAATACGAGTTAAGTTTAAATTTGGTCGGAAATTTCCGGGTGGTCACAGTCAGAATAAGATACATGGTGTTGGTTTTGTGAATGCAACGTTTTCTCGAATAAAGCATGTATGACTACATGCACATAGCTTGTATAACATATAAGCAAACAGTGGAAGACTTCTAGGAACCTGAGAATAAACATGCTTGAAAGTGTCAACAGAAAGGTTGGTGAGTTCATAGTTTTAATGTTTCGCATAATCTGTATATAAAGGTGGATCACAAGATTTCAGTTGTTTCATCCAGAAACGTTTATCAAAAGATTCTATGTAACAGAGCACCCTGGTAACTAAACTTTAACGTTATAATAAGTACCCCTGTTTTAACATACATGCAACCAACATGTACAATACACGCAATCCAACGTGTACTAACCTCAAATAGCATACGTCTGTTTTATAGTTCAGGCTAGGGTTTTTATACCTGAAACAGACGGGGATGTCAAGCCCTATGGATCCATATACCACTATTCGCGCCCACCAGTTCTTATAACTGGTAGTTACTAGTTACCAAAGCTAAGGGATTTTCGGTTCAAACTCGGTGTAGAATTTAGTATGTACTTGTATCCATTGCGTTTAAAATAAAGTGCATGTATTCTCAGCCCAAAAAATATAGATTGCAAAAGCAATTAAAAAGGGAGCAAATGAAACTCACCTTAGCAGCACATAAGGTCATTCATTGAAATGTGACCGAAACTCGGAATGCAAAATAACCGTAGATCTCAACGTATCAATATTGTGATTCAATATTGCAGAAAAGTACGTAGATGCAACGGAGATGATAAACACTAGTTTAACTTGCGAACAGTACCCATGAATATTACCCATAACCTCCATAGCTATAACCCATAGTTTCCTTGCTTTAACCCGCTCGAAAACTTGTTTTGAAAGTGACACGCTCATGACCTCGTCGTAGTATTTTATGTATAATAATAATACAACTTAATAATAATACTAAGACTAATAATAATCTTAATAATAATAATAATAATAATAATAATAATAATAATAATAATAATAATAATAATAATAATAATAATAATAATAATAATAATAATATAAATATATATGTAAGTAGGTGCGAGAGATAGAGTGAATCAGAAATGAGAAAACGTTCGAACTTTATAGCACTTGGCCTGTCTCCCATAGCCATGCAATCTCATGGCTGTATAGGCATTTTCTCATGCGATCGCATGGGCCAACTGTCCAGCACTCAAACGTTTTGTAATCTAGCTCGTCGACATAATTAAATATAATATATATAATTTAAATTAATTAATTAATTATATATTATATTATATTCTCGTGCCCAGTTATCTTGTAATTTTAGTTCCGATGTCTTGTACGTTTACGTTTGACTTATGTCCCGCTTCCGGTTTCTCGAACGCATTTTCGTACGCTTAGAAAACTAGTACTTTTCGTTACGCGACGTGTACCTTTATCAATAATTAGACTTAATCATCGATAGACTATATTACCCAAAGTATAATCTTTACAATTGAGCGTTGTGGTCTTTTGCTTCTATAAATCAATGTCTCGTTATTTATTAATATATATTTAATAATATTATTTTAAATCAAATCGTTTTAAGATTAAGTTAATATTTTATTTTATCACATTGTAAAATATATATATACATTTTCATTTTGAAATAGTATTTTACTGTAGCAAAGTTTTTTTTACTGTAGCAAATAGCGATTTTCGAAAACACTGTAGCTTTTTGGGTACTGTAGCAATTCGAAAATATTGTAGCAAATTAGTTCACTTATCTAAATATCAATCGAATCAACAAACGAATGTTACTATTGTTTACTAAATAACTTGAAATTATATATATGTATATATCTTTATTTAGTATACATAAATCAGTTTTTAAATACACATTGCAAGTTATTTATAATTAATTTTAATATTTAATATTTTAACTTATTGTATATATATATATATATATATATATATATATATATATATATATATATATATATATATATATATATATATATATATATATATATATATATATATATATATATATATATATATATATATATATATATATATATCTATTACAAATAGATGTTCGTGAATCGTCGGTCAATAGTCAAAGGTTAACTTAATATATGAACATAGTTTCAAAATTTTCGAGACTCAACATTACAGACTTTGCTTATCTTATCGAAATCATATAAAGATTAAGTTTAAATTTGGTCGAAAATTTCCGGGTCGTCACAGTAGTCCCCAACCTTTTGCACACTTGATTTTCCATTCTTCCCTCTCCAACTATAACCAACATACAAAAACTACACCAAACTTCAGGTCTGTAAAACATAAATTCTCTTATTTAAAATAAAAACTCCACCCAAACACTTCGACATCCCGTATCTTCCTGCTCGCCGCGAGTTAGATTCCACCGACCACACCGTTAAACTCGAAATATTTTTATGAAAAAAAGAAACTAACTACGTTCGAAACGGATAATTTTTAAAAAAACGCTAAACACAACGACAACCCATATCTTCCCACTCGCCACGAATTAAATTTTTTCGGCGGCAGCATCAGACTCGAAATAATTTTACGAACAAAACGAAACTAACCACGTTCGAAACGGACAATTTTTAAAACACTAAACATAAGGACAACCTGTATCTTCCTGTTCGTCGCGAGTTAAATTTTCCCGACATCACTGTTAAACTCAAAACATTTTTATGAACAAAATGAAACTAACTACGTTTAAAACGTACACTTTTTAAAAAAATTAAAAACAACGACAGCCCGTATCTTTCTGTTCGCCGCGAGTTAAATTTTTCCGACAGCACGGTTACACTCGAAAAATTTTAATGAACAAAACGAAACTAACTACGTTCGAAACGGATACTTTTAAAAAAACGCTTAACACAACGACATCTAAAACGGCGTTTAACACATAGGCCGTGTTCCCCTCTGTAAATACACAACGCTACATTAAATATAAATACGTAGGCCGAAAGACCCCACCGCAAAGCGCTGGGCCTGTCCGGACTAGTTAGAATGATTAGAAAAAAATGCTTGCAAAGGTCACATGATATGCCGTATGCGGTTAAACCAGGTACATGTAAAACGATTCCTCTTTCTTGAATATTTTGAAGAAAAAAAATTTCATCCATTTATTTCTTTTTTATGTAATTATCCTGGGTGGTTGTATTTTCGTAATCCTAATCTGTTAAAAAGCTCGATATATAAGTTTTTTTCTTAACTATTAACGTCAATGTATTTAGATTAAAAGTTCAATAATTTGAGTAATCTAATGCTAAAATGGAATGTTTTGTCACGTAACGTTTGAGATGAAGAATAAATAGATAAATAAATCATTTTATTAAATAAAAACCTACGTCATCTCACATATAGTTAGACCATAGATAACGCAGCGGCATAAGCCGCTATGCCGCCACAAACGCCGGAAATGGGCGTATGTCCCGAGGCGTTTGTCGCCGGATCACGGGGGTGAGGGAGGGGCGCCTTGCGTACGTGTCAAGCTGTGATTGGTGTATGGATTATACCCGTTGGAGATGTAGCCTGGAGTTAATTTGTGAAGATAAAAAAAACGGTACCTGCAAGTGTGATGTTAAAATGGCATCTGGGTTTATTTTGGGTTTGTGGGGAAGATGATAAAAATTTAGGATGGTGGGTGGGTGAATATGTGGATGAAAATTAATTAAATAGATTAATAATTTAACAAATGATAAATATCTCTATCTCTATATCTCTATCTCTATATATATTAAAGTAAACACTCAATGGAGTGACAAATCCTCTTAAAAATAAATCATAACCGTCCAATCTTTTAACCAACTCTAATCCTAGCCATCCATCACCCCTAATCAAATATATCACGTGATAAGTAAGGATCAAGGAGATAAATTCTCCTTAATACCCTCATTAGAGAAATTAGCACGTAACTGATGAAGCAAATAAGGGGTTTGACACATTACGGGTAAATTAGGGTTCTAATACACTCAAACTAGGCGGTTCACTCTCCAATCTTCATCGTCCCAAAAATCTCTCATCCATTCTTCTTAATACCCCTGATTATACAAAAACATAAGGGAAAATTAGGGTTCTTCACACATATATCGATTACACGAGAACATACGAGATTGATTGTTATGTAACTTGTGAATCTTATCATGGAAATCGAAGATCGGTCAAGCAATTCAGAAGCAGGTCATCGTCTTACTTTGCATATTGAAATGGGTTAAGCCACTGATTGATTAAGATGCAGGTAACTTCGTTTTTTGTTTAACTAATTTAGGGTTTGAATCAATTAAGATTGAATTGTAATCCATCAATTGTAAAAAAAACAAGAAATCGAAACCCGTATGAACATGGACATGAAGCTATTACTTGATCCGGATTAAACACTAGCAGAATTGACAAATGCTTATTAAGGTTAAATTGTTAACCCTAATTGTATATTCATAGTTTATACATGTAATATGATGAATCAAGTATTTATACCACTGAAATACAGATTTCACTTTATGAATTCAGAGTTTAATTTCAGGATGTAACAGAAAATTGTGATAATGAATGTTGAGTTTACAACGACATATATATCATGTTTTGTTTGATTTAAAGAGTTGACGAGTATTGGCAACAAGTATCTAACTTATAGAAAAACCTGTTTCGCAATAGGATTGTTGGGTGATGATAGAGAATGGACAATTGCTTTAGAATAAGCAAGTGCCACTGCAACGGTAAGCGAATTGAGACATATCTTACTTTAGTGCGACGTAGCCGACCCATTAAAACTTTGGATGCAGGTATGCCTTTACTTATATAATTGTGAAATTATTTAGAACAATTGACTTTGGATTGCATTTTTTGGCATTCATTTAATCTGATATATTTATATATGTCGTAGCTGTTATATTGCCATCTATTAGTTGTTAAATACTTAAACTTGATTACTGCTACAGTATGCTTAAATTTATAATTAACCTTATGATTTTCGATGTATGTTGTTGTTTATGGTTATTCTTTTGGTACCAATATTCATTGCTTATGATGTAATATAGGTGACTGAATATTTAGGTTGTAAAATTAGTTCATCTCCGTCTCTGAATTGAGGTTTCTTTCTATATAATAGATTATTGATTTTGTATTTTTAGTAATTTTCATTTTTCAATTTATTGCTTCATTCTGTTTAATGAATTTAATTGAGGTGTGAGCAAATCTCAACGAAATACCAGCGTTATATGTGTACATATATCTGTACCGATCGAGAATGGTGATAATTGATGAATTGAATTAGCCAAGAAAAAAAATTGAAATGAAAAACAATGCAAATATGGAGAAAGCGGGTATTACAATCAAAGATGGAGAAAGCAGGTATTACGAGTACTTATTTTGTTGTTAATGTTATTCTGATTTTTACGTTTAAGAATATGAAGGGTACAGATACGAATTTATCACTATTCAACCCCTATGTTCATCATCATCATTACCGTTAATTGTGATGTTAGTGTTGTTGCAGAATCCGGCATTACGAATACTGAAATCACTGAAGAAAAGACAACAGTCTGGAATATTAGGTCTGAATTTTTTATCAAGTGAGTTTGTGATATATACCTTTAAACAATGTATTACAAGGTGAAACTATGTTATATGATGTCTGAGCTTTAGTATTCATCTCCCACTTAAGCATTCTATATCCATATTTACAAAACTATATGTATGTAGATAAGATTCGTAGTTAACTGACAAATCCATATATACAACACCTTTGATGATTTAAATATCTAATAAATTTTCATCTGAATTGGAACCTTTGAGCACAGTATATTTGAGATACTTTTTGTGTACGTTTCACCTTATTCACCTAATATCATACCATTTTATCTTTTCAGGCAGATGTTAAATGGGAAAAAGTCGAATGGTTAACTCTAACAAATAGATATATTTATCATCATACAGAGGTAACCCTAAGCTTCTTTACTTGCATTTTATTTAGTGAAGCCTTTGATTTTACTTAATGACATGATATGAAATAAACATAGGTGGTATTATGGCATTACAGTTTGTTATAAAATGGTAACATTGATCGGCCTCCACAAGTTTTTTTTTTTCAATTTTATTGTATACAAGGGTATCTTAGGTATTTCATCGGTAGTTAAAGACTTCTATTAAGTTTTTTAAGATTGATTAGATTGTTTGATTGATTATTCATTGTTTAACATGAAAGCAGGCCCTTATGCATGCCTGTATCGCATGTTAGTTGAAACCTTCCATTGAATGGCTTGCAACTTCTGATCTTGAAGATGAAAGTGCCAATTCGGTAAAGAACCCTTATTATTTTCATCTGCCTATATGTTGATTCTTAAACCGTATTCAAGTATTTACTTATTTTTTCTGTAGGCACCAGAAGCTCAAACAAGGACCTGGACTGACGACTGTCCGCACTACTTATAAAAAACCCAACTCAGCATACATGTTACATAATATATTGTCAAACTAATACCTCTAATCTTAATTTCAGGGTTCATGGTTATAACCCAATTATGCTTAGCTAATCACTAATTTTTTGTCACTTATGGTGGACAACTTGTGGTGGACAAATGTGTCAAAGTTTCTCTAGCTCTATCATGTACTTTAATTTCTTACCAGTGTATGCATGGTTGTACAATCTTCATCGTCCCAAAAATCTCTCATCCATTCTTCTTAATACCCCTGATTATACAAAAACATAAGGGAAAATTAGGGTTCTTCACACATATATCGATTACACGAGAACATACGAGATTGATTGTTATGTAACTTGTGAATCTTATCATGGAAATCGAAGATCGGTCAAGCAATTCAGAAGCAGGTCATCGTCTTACTTTGCATATTGAAATGGGTTAAGCCACTGATTGATTAAGATGCAGGTAACTTCGTTTTTTGTTTAACTAATTTAGGGTTTGAATCAATTAAGATTGAATTGTAATCCATCAATTGTAAAAAAAACAAGAACTCGAAACCCGTATGAACATGGACATGAAGCTATTACTTGATCCGGATTAAACACTAGCAGAATTGACAAATGCTTATTAAGGTTAAATTGTTAACCCTAATTGTATATTCATAGTTTATACATGTAATATGATGAATCAAGTATTTATACCACTGAAATACAGATTTCACTTTATGAATTCAGAGTTTAATTTCAGGCTGTAACAGAAAATTGTGATAATGAATGTTGAGTTTACAACGACATATATATCATGTTTTGTTTGATTTAAAGAGTTGATGAGTATTGGCAACAAGTATCTAACTTATAGAAAAACCTGTTTCGCAATAGGATTGTTGGGTGATGATAGAGAATGGACAATTGCTTTAGAATAAGCAAGTGCCACTGCAACGGTAAGCGAATTGAGACATATCTTACTTTAGTGCGACGTAGCCGACCCATTAAAACTTTGGATGCAGGTATGCCTTTACTTATATTATTGTGAAATTATTTAGAACAATTGACTTTGGATTGCATTTTTTGGCATTCATTTAATCTGATATATTTATATATGTCGTAGCTGTTATATTGCCATCTATTAGTTGTTAAATACTTAAACTTGATTACTGCTATAGTATGCTTAAATTTATAATTAACCTTATGATTTTCGATGTATGTTGTTGTTTATGGTTATTCTTTTGGTACCAATATTCATTGCTTATGATGTAATATAGGTGACTGAATATTTAGGTTGTAAAATTAGTTCATCTCCGTCTCTGAATTGAGGTTTCTTTCTATATAATAGATTATTGATTTTGTATTTTTAGTTATTTACATTTTTCAATTTATTGCTTCATTCTGTTTAATGAATTTAATTGAGGTGTGAGCAAATCTCAACGAAATACCAGCGTTATATGTGTACATATATCTGTACCGATCGAGAATGGTGATAATTGATGAATTGAATTAGCCAAGAAAAAAAATTGAAATTAAAAACAATGCAAATATGGAGAAAGCGGGTATTACAATCAAAGATGGAGAAAGCAGGTATTACGAGTACTTATTTTGTTGTTAATGTTATTCTGATTTTTACGTTTAAGAATATGAAGGGTACAGATACGAATTTATCACTATTCAACCCCTATGTTCATCATCATCATTACCGTTAATTGTGATGTTAGTGTTGTTGCAGAATCCGGCATTACGAATACTGAAATCACTGAAGAAAAGACAACAGTCTGGAATATTAGGTCTGAATTTTTTATCAAGTGAGTTTGTGATATATACCTTTGAACAATGTATTACAAGGTGAAACTATGTTATATGATGTCTGAGCTTTAGTATTCATCTCCCACTTAAGCATTCTATATCCATATTTACAAAACTATATGTATGTAGATAAGATTCGTAGTTAACTGACAAATCCATATATACAACACCTTTGATGATTTAAATATCTAATAAATTTTCATCTGAATTGGAACCTTTGAGCACAGTATATTTGAGATACTTTTTGTGTACGTTTCACCTTATTCACCTAATATCATACCATTTTATCTTTTCAGGCAGATGTTAAATGGGAAAAAGTCGAATGGTTAACTCTAACAAATAGATATATTTATCATCATACAGAGGTAACCCTAAGCTTCTTTACTTGCATTTTATTTAGTGAAGCCTTTGATTTTACTTAATGACATGATATGAAATAAACATAGGTGGTATTATGGCATTACAGTTTGTTATAAAATGGTAACATTGATCGGCCTCCACAAGTTTTTTTTTTTCAATTTTATTGTATACAAGGGTATCTTAGGTATTTCATCGGTAGTTAAAGACTTCTATTAAGTTTTTTAAGATTGATTAGATTGTTTGATTGATTATTCATTGTTTAACATGAAAGCAGGCCCTTATGCATGCCTGTATCGCATGTTAGTTGAAACCTTCCATTGAATGGCTTGCAACTTCTGATCTTGAAGATGAAAGTGCCAATTCGGTAAAGAACCCTTATTATTTTCATCTGCCTATATGTTGATTCTTAAACCGTATTCAAGTATTTACTTATTTTTTATGTAGGCACCAGAAGCTCAAACAAGGACCTGGACTGACGACTGTCCGCACTACTTATAAAAAACCCAACTCAGCATACATGTTACATAATATATTGTCAAACTAATACCTCTAATCTTAATTTCAGGGTTCATGGTTGATAATGCTAAAAACGAACATATATTTCATAGCATTATTCCTCAAGAAAGACAAGCTTTTAGTTGCAATTGTTCTATTTACAAGTGATATTCGTTTAAATAATAAAAGGTGAAGACAAAAGACAGATTCGACGAATTGAAGACGCAAACGACCAAAAAGCTCAAAAGAACAAAAGACAATCAAAAAGGTTCCAATTATTGATAAGAAACGTCTCGAAATTACAAAAGTACAAGATTCAAAACGCAAAGTACAAGATATTAAATTGTACGCGAGGACGTTCGAAAATCCGGAACCGGGACCAGAGTCAACTCTTAACGCTCGACGCAACCGACTAAAAATTACAAGTTAACTATGTATATAAATATAATATAATATATAATTAATTATATTAATTATATATATATTATATATATATTATTAAAACCGTCGGCAGCAAGAAACTCCAAGGGTGTGAGCTGTAAATACATCCTCCGCGACTCGCGGAGTTTGAAGGGGTTTTTTTCCGCGAGTCGCGGAGCCCCAATTTTCAACTCTGGCTATAAAGCCAACCGAATTCTGATCAAATTTCATATCTTTTTTCTTCCTCTTCATACGTAAAACTTATATATATATATATAATTTATATTTTAATTTTAATTTTAATTCTAATAATAAGGGTATGTTAGCGAATGTTGTAAGGGTGTAAGTCGAAATTCTGTCCGTGTAACGCTACGCTATTTTTAATCATTGTAAGTTATGTTCAACCTTTTTATATTAATGTCTCATAGCTAAGTTATTATTATGCTTATTTAAAACGAAGTAATCATGATGTTGGGCTAATTACTAATATTGGGTAATTGGGCTTTGTACCATAATTGGGGTTTGGACAAAGGAACGACACTTGTGGAAATTAGACTATGGGCTATTAATGGGCTTTATATTTGATTAACTAAATGAAAGTTTGTTAATGTTAATATAAAGATTTACAATTGGGCGTCCCTATAAATTACCATATACACTCGATCGGACACGATGGGCGGGGTATTTATATGTACGAATAATCGTTCATTTAACCGGACACGGGAATGGATTAATAGCCACTAGAATAATTAAAACAGGGGTGAAATTACATTCAAGGGTAATTGGTGTAATTGTTAACAAAGTAGTAAAACCTTGGTTTACACGCAGTCGATAACCTGGTGTATTCATTAAACAAAGTATTAAAACCTTGTTACAATTCGAATCCCCAATTAGTTGGAATATTTAACTTCGGGTATAATAATAATTTGACAAGGACACTTGCAATTTATATTTATGACTGATGGACTGTTATGGACAAAAACCAGACGGACATATTGAATAATCCAGGACAAAGGACAATTAACCCATGGGCATAAAACTAAAATCAACACGTCAAACATCATGATTACGGAAGTTTAAATAAGCATAATTCTTTTATTTCATATTTAATTTCCTTTATTTTATATTTAATTGCACTTCTAATTATCGCACTTTTATTTATTGTTATTTAATCGCACTTTTAATTATCGTACTTTTTAATTATCGCAATTTTATTATTCGCAATTTCATTATTGTTATTTACTTTACGCTTTAATTTAAGTCTTGTATTTATTTTATATTTTACATTAGGTTTTAACTGCGACTAAAGTTTTAAAATCGACAAACCGGTCATTAAACGGTAAAAACCCCCCTTTATAATAATAATATTACTTATATATATATTTGTATTTTTATAAAAGTAAACTAATATAGCGTTGAGCTTTGTTTAAAGATTTCCCTGTGGAACGAACCGGACTTACTAAAAACTACACTACTGTACGATTAGGTACACTGCCTATAAGTGTTGTAGCAAGGTTTAAGTATATCCATTCTATAAATAAATAAATATCTTGTGTAAAATTGTATCGTATTTAATAGTTTTTCCTAGTAAAATATAAACTATTTTATATACACCTCGCTTCACATCAAGTATTTTTGGCGCCGCTGCCGGGGACTTATCTTAAAAGCCGGAAGCGCAACGCTAATAATAAGAAAAAAAAAAAAGATTTTTAGTTTACTTTTATTAAAATTCGCTTTTGTAAAAATACGTTTTAATTATTCAAAAATATAAAAAGAAAAACAAAAATATATGTATTTTTAAGATTTTGAAAATATTTAAGTTTTATAAGTTTCTTTATTTCTATTTTAGTTTATAAAAATATAAGTTTTATTTTAAAATCGTTTATTTAAATTAAAAACAGAAAACATAAAATAAAAAAAAAATAAAGAAAACGCGTAAAAATTTCAAACCTGTCAACAGAATTTCTGAACCCCGCGACTCGCGGGGTTTTCCTCATTAATCACCGCGACTCGCGGAGGCCATCTGACACACGGACAAAAACCCTAATCAAGCATTGATTACGGGTTATTTTTAATTATTATTATTATTAAAACCTAATTATTATTATTATTATTATTAGTTTTAATTTTACTTTTACTTTTTATTTATATATTTTAGTTTAATTAGTTTTATTAAATTGTAAAATTAGTAGTTTTATTAAATAAATAATATAAAAATAATATTTTTATAAAAATTGTACTTTTTACAACTTTTTGTATATTTTTATATTTTGTCCCTTTTTAATCGTTGTAGCGTAATATTTGTATTTTTAGCTCATATTTAATTTTAAACTTAGTTTTTGCTATAGTTATTTTTACTCCTAGATTTTTAGGCTTTGCCGTAGAATTCCTTAAGTGCTTTTTCTTTAGACTAAGATTTAGGTGCTTTAGAATTTTGCGACACCTTTTTAAGTTTTAGTTTCTTTTTAAGTTATTTCCATTTGGGATTTAGTTTTTCCTGTAAGCTTTAATATTTTTAGACCTTTTACTATGTATCAATTATCATTCCAATTAGTAATTTCAATTTGCGATTATAATTTTAAGTTAGTTGTAGTAATAAGGTTAAATTAGTTAAGTATTTTTAAGTTTTTATAAGTTTCTTTTATTTTTCCGTCACCTTTTATTTTTCAACCATTTTTCTTTTTCGACCTTTTTCGACGAACTCTTTTTCTCTCTTATTTCTCGCTATTCTAGTTTTAGGACATAAATTTTTATTCTACTTCTTATCTAAATTTCTTAAAATTACGAAAATTTATTTTAAGTGGTTAAATTGATAGACATCAAAATTTTCTGGTTCGTAGTAATAGTTGGATTTGTACGTGGACCGGGTTATTGGAGCCAAACAGTCCTCAATTATATTGAGACCAAACGAATCCTGCCCCTCTGCTGCATCTTTTGGCTATTCGAAACGTGGGCAAAATCAGAAAAGTCTATTGATTGGATAACTTATTATAATTTTTCTTTCCTTTTAAAAACTAATAGGATATTCAGTGAATGCACCGAGCAAGACGTTCATCACCTTTTGTACGTTCACCACCTGTAACTCGATCAAGACATCGTTTAACAAATATAACCGCCGTTGATTTTTCCTTAGAATCGTCATCCAGTCGACCAAGTACTTTAGTTCAAATTTCCGATAATCCAGTTTTTGAAACAAACCTCACAATTGAGAATCCGGAAAATATTCAGGAACGGTTCATAGATCCTGAACCATTAAACTTTCCTCCGGAACCACCAATCATTCAAACAGAGATTGTTGAGGAACGAACCATTAAATCAGAATCATCTATTGATACCGATTCAACAAATTCAATTATGGAGAATCTGGAACCTTTAAGTATGGAAGACCGAATGAGAGCTAAACGCACTGGCCAAGGTCACGCAATTACCCATCCAGACATTAATGCGCCAGATTATGAAATCAAAGGACAAATTCTACACATGGTGACTAATCAATGCCAATTTAGTGGTGCGCCGAAGGAAGATCCAAATGAACATCTACGTACCTTTAATAGGATCTGCACACTATTTAAAATACGAGAAGTGGAGGATGAACAGATATATCTCATGTTATTTCCCTGGACTTTAAAGGGAGAAGCCAAAGATTGGTTGGAATCGTTACCTGAAGGGGCGATTGATACATGGGACGTTTTAATTGACAAATTTCTTAAACAATTCTTTCCTGCATCTAAAGCCGTAAGACTTCAAGCAGAAATTGTTACGTTCACACAGAAACCAAATGAAACTCTATATGAGGCGTGGACAAGATATGGAAAGTTATTAAGAGGATGTCCGCAACATGGTTTAGACACCTGTCAAATAGTACAAATATTCTACCGAGGATGCGACATCACTACAAGGAAAGACATAGATATAGCAGCTGGTGGTTCTATTATGAAGAAAACCGAAACTGATGCTTACAAAATTATTGATAACACTGCTTCCCACTCACATGAGTGGCATCAAGAAAAAGACATCATTAGATCATCTAAAGCAGCTAGAGCCGATTCTAGCCATGACTTAGATTCCATTTCGGCAAAGATAGATGCTTTCGAGAGACGAATGGAAAAGATGACTAAAGATATTCATGCTATACGAATTAGTTGTGAGCAGTGTGGAGGACCACATTTGACAAAAGATTGTCTCAGCATTGAATTAACAATGGAACAAAGAGAGAATATTTCATACATAAACCAAAGGCCTGGAAATAATTATCAGAATAATTATCAACCGCCAAGACCTATTTACAATCAAAATCAGAACTATAACCGAAATATTCCATACAATAACCAACAAGGTCCTAGCAATCAACAAGTATCCAATAATACTTACAATCAGCAAAGACCTAATTTTCAAAACAAACCACCACAACAAACCGATGATAAAAAGCCGAATTTAGAAGATATGATGACGAAGCTAGTTGAAACTCAAACGCAGTTTTTCACATCTCAAAAACAAACCAATGAACAAAATGCTCAAGTATTTAGAAATCAACAAGCTTCTATTCAAAATCTGGAACAAGAAGTAAGTAACCTAGCAAGGTTAATAGGTGAAAGAAAACCGGGAAGTTTACCTAGTGATACAAATGCTAACCCCAGGAATGAAACAGCTAAAGTCATTACCACAAGAAGTGGTACAACACTTAAACCACCTGAAATACCTGTAAATTCTGATGAAACCATTCCTACTCCACAAGAACCACAACCTGATCAAGATAAGGAAAAAGAACCGGTAGTTGAAAAGGTTAATGAAGATAACGCAGTTAAGGATAAACCTTATGTTAAACCATACCAACCACCACTTCCTTACCCGAGTAAAATGAAGAAGGAAAAACTTGAAGCCGAGCAATCCAAATTCTTGGATATGTTTAAACAGATAAATGTAAATCTTCCTTTCATTGATGTGATTTCAGGAATGCCAAGATATGCTAAATTCTTGAAAGATCTAATCACGAATAGAAAGAAAATGGAAGAACTTTCGGCTGTTACTATGAATGCTAATTGTTCAGCAGTGCTGTTGAATAAGATACCAGAAAAACTATCTGATCCAGAAAGTTTCACAATTCCATGTTTTCTGGGTAGTCTTAGTTCAATAGAAGCATTGGCAGACTTAGGTGCTAGTATAAATCTAATGCCGTATTCACTATACGCTAAACTAGACCTTGGAGAATTGAAACCAACCAGAATAAGCATACAACTAGCCGATAGATCAATAAAATATCCTAGAGGGATAATGGAAAACATGCTAGTTAAAGTTGGTACTTTAGTATTTCCAGTAGATTTTGTTGTTTTGGACATGGAAGAAGATTCTCAAGTTCCTCTCATATTAGGAAGACCATTCTTAAACACGGCTAAAGCAATGATAGACGTGTTCGGTAAGAAATTGACCCTAAGTATAGAGGATGAGAGTGTTACCTTTTCAGTTGATAGAGCAATGCAACAACCGCAATCTGCAGATGATACATGTTATTATATTCAAACTATAGATGCACATGCAGAATTGTTAGAAGAATTTCCAGAATTACAAGGAACAGGAGAATGTTCTTTAGGAGAAGGTAATGAACCAATTGATGAAGCTGAAATGTTAGCTACACTTATAGCTAATGGATATGAACCAACAACAGAAGAAATTCAAATGCTAAAAGAAGAAGACAGATATCGATATAAATCATCGATAGAAGAACCTCCGAAATTAGAATTAAAGCCACTTCCAAACCATTTGGAATACGCTTATTTACATGGTGAATCTGAATTACCTGTAATAATATCGTCTTCTCTTATCGAAAATGAGAAATCACAACTCATTTCTGTGTTGAAAGCTCATAAACCAGCCATTGCATGGAAGATTCATGATATTAAAGGAATAAGTCCTTCGTATTGCACACATAAAATCCTTATGGAAGAAGGTCATAAAACGTATGTGCAACGCCAACGAAGACTAAATCCTAATATGCAAGATGTAGTTAAGAAAGAGATTATTAAACTGCTAGATGCAGGTTTAATTTATCCAATCTCTGATAGTCCATGGGTAAGCCCAGTTCAATGCGTGCCTAAGAAGGGTGGCATGACTGTCATTACAAATGAGAAAAATGAGCTTATTCCTACTAGGACTGTAACAGGATGGCGTGTATGTATTGATTATAGAAAATTAAATGACGCCACCAGAAAAGATCACTTTCCCTTACCTTTCATAGATCAAATGTTGGAAAGATTAGCCGGAAATAGTTACTATTGTTTTCTAGATGGATTTTCCGGATATTTTCAAATTCCAATAGCACCCGAAGATCAAGAGAAAACCACATTCACGTGCCCTTATGGTACTTTTGCTTACAAAAGAATGCCATTTGGACTTTGTAACGCCCCTGCAACCTTTCAAAGGTGTATGATGGCGATTTTTCATGACATGATAGAAGAATGCATGGAAGTATTCATAGATGACTTTTCAGTCTTCGGTGATACATTTAAATCATGTCTAGTTAATCTGGAACGAATGCTAATTAGATGCGAAAAATCAAATCTAGTACTTAATTGGGAGAAATGCCATTTCATGGTTAAAGAAGGCATCGTTCTTGGACATAAAATTTCAAAAGAAGGGATTGAAGTGGATAGAGCTAAAGTAGATGTAATTGCTAAACTTCCACATCCCACCAATGTTAGAGGAGTTAGGAGTTTTCTAGGGCATGCCGGTTTTTACCGACGTTTTATAAAAGATTTTTCTTAAATTGCCACTCCTATGAATAAACTCCTAGAAAAGGATGCTCCATTCATCTTTTCAGATGAGTGTATCAAATCTTTTAATATTCTTAAAGAAAAACTCACTAATGCACCGATCATGATAACACCAAATTGGAATCTACCATTTGAACTAATGTGCGATGCAAGTGATTTTGCAATGGGAGCCGTTTTAGGACAAAGGATTGAAAAACGATTTCAACCTATATATTATGCTAGTAAGACATTACAAGGAGCACAAACGAACTATACAACTACTGAAAAAGAACTCCTTGCTATTGTCTTTGCTTTTGACAAATTTCGATCATATCTCGTTCTAGCAAAAACGGTGGTCTATACCGACCATTCTGCTCTTAGATACCTATTTTCAAAACAAGATGCTAAACCAAGATTAATCCGTTGGATCTTACTCTTACAAGAGTTTGATATTGAAATCCGAGATAAAAGAGGAGCAGAAAATCTCGCCGCTGATCATCTTTCTCGTCTTGAAAATCCCGAATTAGAAGTTCTAAATGAATCGGCCATACAAGACAACTTTCCTGATGAATATCTATTGAAGATAGATTATAAAGAAATCCCATGGTTTGCAGACTATGCAAATTATTTAGTATGTGGATTCCTTGAAAAAGGATTATCGTACCAAAGACGAAAGAAATTCTTCAGTGATATAAAACACTATTTCTGGGAAGATCCACATCTGTTTAAAAGTTGTCCCGATGGAATAATACGCCGATGTGTATTTGGAGATTTTCCTAGTAAAATATTAAACCATTGTCACACAGGACCAACAGGAGGGCATTATGGGCCTCAACTAACAGCAAGAAAAGTTTATGAAGCTGGATTCTATTGGCCTACAATTTACAAAGACGCACACCTTCTTTGCAAATCCTGTGATGCATGTCAAAGGGCCGGAAAAATAAGTCAACGTGATGAAATGCCACAAAATGTCATCCAAGTATGTGAAGTATTTGACATTTGGGGTATTGACTTTATGGGTCCATTTCCAAAATCTCATAATAATCTATATATACTCGTAGCCATTGATTATGTATCTAAATGGGCGGAAGCACAAGCTCTCCCAACTAACGATGCACGAGTTGTAGTCAACTTTTTAAAACGTCTTTTTGCAAGGTTTGGAACACCGAAAGCTTTAATAAGTGATCGGGGTACTCATTTCTGTAATAATCAACTTGAGAAAGTTCTTAAAAGATATGGAGTAACTCATAAAATCTCCACCGCATATCATCCACAAACAAGTGGACAAGTTGAAAATACCAACCGAGCTTTAAAACGTATTCTAGAGAAAACCGTAGGATCAAATCCGAAGGAATGGTCCATTAAATTGGAGGATGCACTCTGGGCTTTTAGAACAGCCTACAAAACTCCAATTGGAACCACACCTTTTAGACTTGTTTATGGAAAAGCATGTCATCTTCCAGTAGAAATTGAACACAAAGCATTTTGGGCTTTGAAAACATGTAATCTTGATTTACATGAAGCCGGACGTCTACGATTAAGTCAACTAAACGAATTAGAAGAATTAAGACATGAAGCATACGAAAATTCGTTAATCTATAAAGAAAGAACGAAGAAATGGCATGATAAAAGAATCAGAAGTTCAAAAGAATTTAAAGAAGGAGACAGAGTTCTTCTTTTCAATTCACGATTCAAGCTATTTCCTGGAAAATTGAAATCAAGATGGTCTGGACCATTCATAGTCAAAAGAGTTTTTCCATACGGAACGATAGAATTGATAAATTCAAATGGGATTGAATTTAAAGTTAATGTTCACAGAGTTAAACATTACATACATGGTCCGATGGAAGTCGACAACGAAGTTAATCACAATTTCGACACCACAGCTAACTAAGTGTGGGGAGAATCAAGTCTTTAAAGGATAATATGTATTTCTGTTAGAGTTAGATTGTCTGTTTTCGTGTAGTTCTCGAAAATGGAACACGTATGGTCTTTCCCTAGCAGACCCTAAAGAACTAGTCTTCTCCCCCCATTCTGAATTTTTTTTTTTTTTTAGGTTTTTACGAAATGAAGACTGCCTGTGAACTAAACCATGGTCTAATGCTACACGCTTTGATCACTAAAAGAAATAATGACATACTACCGAGTGAAATAGTATCAGTAATCAGAGAAAGAATGGACGGAGTTAGAAAATGATCCAGATGCGAAGATAATAAGTTACAATTTGGTAAAGGAAAATCAAAATCCGCAGCGAAAAGAAGAGCACGACACCTTGAAAGATGTCACAAATGCGGAAAATAGTCACATGGAGGTAAATGTTCAAATAATCAAACCTATTCAAATACCGAATTTGTTACTTTATGCAGAGACGGACCGTTCATATGTTTAGAAGAAAAGACAATGAATGCTCGAGGTTACGCCTATGCAGCCATGGAAAACCAATTAAACCGACTATCTTATGAATATAATAGATCATATAACTAAGAAATCTATTTCACAGGTATGTCTGTACAGTTTTTATTTTTATTTTTATTTTTAACCTTTTGATAATAAACGCTAATTTGTTCGCTAAAAAGTATTAAATTGGTATTGAATAAAATTAGGTTTGGCGACCGAAATTATTGATATCATTCAAAAATTTATTACATCACTGCGAAATTTAACGTTTATTCTTAAGGTATAAATATCTTTAATCAATCAACCCAAAATATTTCAAAAATTCGTCATGAGTTAAATTAGGTCTTGGAACCGAAATTACTTTACCGAAAAGAGGGGCGCATATTTTTGATAATATTTGATTGATTAAAGTGGGATAAAAAGACAAAAAGATTTTTAATTTTATTTTGTTTTTAAAATTAATATTTAAATCTTAAATTAATATTGTAAACTTTGTAAAAACAATATATTTAAAATTGTAAATATTTGAAAAATTAATATAAGTTTGGTATGAATTTATAATATGAATTTTTAAATTAAGTTTGGTGTGAATTTTTAATTTTTAAAATATGAAATTTTAATTTTATGCAATTCAAATTTTAAGTTTGGTGTGAATTGTTAATTTTTAATTTTTAATTTTGAATTTTATATTTAAGTTGTGTGAATATAAAAACAAAAATTTACTTTATCTCATTAAGTTAAAAATATGATTTTTAAAATTCGTCGTAAGTTGAAGACTAGGTCTTTGAACCGAAATTGCTTTACCCAAGGGAGGGACGAGAACTTTTATTATCATTATTTTTAATCTTATTGATTTAAAGTATGCCAAAAACATTGAAAAAACCCAAAAATCTTAGCTTTTAAAACAATCGCTACAAAAAGACAAATTTTAAAATTTTGTCGAGGGACGGACTAGGACATCGATCCGAAACGACCTCGTCCTAAATAACAAGGGAAACAAAATTTTAAAATTAAATACTTAATTGATTTATAAGTTAAAGATTATTAAAAAAAAAAAAAAAAAAAAAAATACCAAACTCCGCGACTCGCGGAGTTTGCAGTGCAAAACCTCCGCGACTCGCGGAGGGACCAAAACCCAGAAAAAAAATAAAAATAGCTGAACGATCTGTATAATCCACAAAACAAAAACACCCGAATTCTGCTGCGAAAACCCACGAAAATACACCCAAAAACACCCCAAAAATCTCAATTTTTAACCGTTAATCACCAAATTTTTTGCTAAAATCATGTTGAGAAGGATGATATCTAAGAATTACTCAAGAAAAACGGTAAATTTCTACACCTAAACACCATTTAATTCGAATTTTAGTGTTCTTGAGCTATTTTTTCCCCAATTTGATTTTGATGCTTTTTAGTGTAATTAGACTTAAATTGTTTATGTATTATGCTTGTATAACCTAGATTGATGTTGTTTAACATGATTAGAAGCCTTAAACTTCAATTTTTGAATAATCTAGGGTTTGTGTTCTTGAGCAAATTTGGGGCTTTTTGATATAAACAGGTTATGGCCGATTTTTGTCATGAATTGTTGCTAAATTGAGTAGTGTAACATGTCTAGGTAGTTAAATGATCCAAACTTTGAGCCTAAACATGATTTTGAGAATTAAAGTGGACTTTTTCAAGTCTAAAATTCATGAACTTGATTTTTGAAAGATAATGCCATTTGAGACTTGTTTATTTGCTAGTAATGATTATTTTGACATGTTATTTGAGTTGAATGCTTATGAACTTGGCGAAAATTTTCGTATATGCTTATTTGAAAAAGTATAGATTTGATAAAAATGTGAAAATGAGCTTAAGTTTGATATAAATTGATAATGTCATTGTAATTATTTTGATTGATGATTTTGCTGACACTAATGCATATTTGGATGCACAAAATTTGTTTTTGATGTGTTTTGCAGAATGAAAGGGGTGAATCTTCATCCCAAGCCCGCCATGCTCCTGCTGAGAACTTGGAACAACAGGAGGTAGATAACTACTACAAGCAGGATGTACCTCATCCAGTCATGACCTTTTCAGATATGCACTTGGAACAGTTGCACCCGAACCTGAGATTTGACAGACTTTGGATAGATTATCCAAAATATCAACGGGGTTTGCATACTCTTCATTCCAAGGTTGTTGAGGTACCGAGGGTCATAGAATGGGGACCCTTAGAAGCTGTAGAATTGGCCGGGCCAATTAGGGAATTACTTGTACAGAGGTATGGTAATTCTTCTTTTAATGACTGGATATGTTTATTCACCATACGCAGACCTGTATATAAAGTATGGTGTGAAGAGTTGTTATGTAGTATAGAGTTGAATGATCGGGTAGCTAGTTTAACCGATCGTTCTTTTATTAGATTTTTGTTAGGCGGTTCGATGCGCCACATGTCTTTACTGGACATGGCTCAGGCTTTACGTATATATACGCCTGAGGAATTAGCGTCTGCCGATTGTAGAGGATTGATACTAAACGGTAGAAAGATAGATGAGAATTTTGATACACACGGTGTGTGGAGTCAAATGACAAGCCATCACCGTTTCAAAGGGGGAAACTACTCTTATTTGGATATAGATAGAGCCGAATTAAGAGTGATACATAGGTTTTTAGCTAATTCGATTACACAAAGGGGTAAGAACAAAGAAAAAGTAAATGAACAGGATTTGTTTTACCATATGTGTATTCGAGACCCACACAGCGCTGTAAGTATACCATATTGTGTGGGTTATTATTTATCAGCTATGGTTCGGGGGATGCGTCCACATAGCATAATAGGAGGTGGTATTTTTATTACTTTGATTGGTGAATATCTCGGTGTGGATATAAGTCGGGGGGGATTATTAGTAGAAGAGCCGGAACCCCGCGACACTATAGGTTTAAATGTATACCATGGTGCGAAAGTTTTGAAGCGGCGAAATAACGCCGCAGTACGATACAATGGTAGACATCCACAGGTAGAGAGAAACCAGCAGCAAGGTAATGTAGGAGGGGGGAATGAGATGCAAGAAATGCATAGGTTTATAGCTTCTCAGGAATACGAAAATGCTAGACAGAGAGCATTTGAAGATTGGCAAGTTCATCAGAACCAGATCATAGCGCATTGCCAACATATAGGTAGAAACTATATTCCTACACCGAAACCCGTCTTCCCTCCTTGGTCGATAGAGATGCAGCCACCATATCCTACGTATGACCCTGCCGAAGCATTCTATAGCACTTATGGTTATGCGTGGAACCCCTATTGGTACCAATATCATCCTTAGTTTACTTATTTTTTTTTTTTTTTTTTTGTAATTTGTAATTATTGATATGTTTAATACTTTTGTTAATATTGTAATCATTTTTATAATTATCTAACTTTTATTTTTAGATTTTAATAATTTTTGAATGTGGGGTAATAAACCAAACTTCAAAAATATGTATATATGTTTGCAGTTTATCTTATGTACACAACAGGGTAAAACAACGCATTTTCAAAGACTGGCATTAAGTTCAGCAAAAGCAACTAATTTTGACGACAAGATGCAAAATATATGTGAAATAACAACAAGACGGAATGAACAAATGATGTGCACCATTTATCATTCAGCAAACAAACGCCAATATATTTGGAAACTTTGGTAAAAATTTAATCATTTTCACACAAATCACCCTCAATAATTTAAATTGTTACTGATTTCTTGCAAATGAGGGCATTGCAAGATCTTAAGTGTGGGAAGGGGTTAAATTCTTTCGGATTTTAAAAATTCTTTACTTTATACACTTGGTTACCATTAAAAATACTAGTAAAGCAGTAGTTGTATTAGAATCTAGTGCTCTCTGATAAAAAAGAACAGCCCTAGTCTTATATACTGACTACCCAATTCTAGTAAAAATTTTCAATTAAATGAATTCAAATCATGTTTATACATATTTATGAACGATAAAACTAGGTTTTAACACCGAAATTATTGTTACCTCGGAAAGGACATAAATTGAGAAACAAACTAAAATGTTAAAATTCATTTAAAATGGAATAGAGGACGATAAAAAGAAAAATAAAAAGCCAAGTGTGGGAAAATTTACCAAGTTATTTTAAACATGTGCCACATATATTTGTAACAAATAACTGAAAATACTTTTGCTTTGGACTAAACTAAACTGTTTTACCCAATGAAAGAAAAGAAGAGATGGATCTACACGATGAATCAATTCCATCATTAAAAGGAAGTAAAGTCTTCCGAAAAAGACACGCGCTTCTTGATTTAGGTCATGAAGTTGTCGTCCAGACCAGCTGTAGGTTGACGAAAAATCTAGAAAAGTCATCACTAAAATCAGCAGGAAATCCACGGACCTCAGCATTAAACAGGGTCGCCAAGTGGTCAGATTTATCCTAACCATGAGAAGGATTTATCTCGTACAATGGGGGGGCACCATGCAAATTAGCTGGATAAGACTAATGAATCAGATCCCCAGAAAGGATAATCTCCTTAAAGATTAAAAATCAGCTTTTAAGACTGATATTACTCAATCCTAGAGATTGACCTTAAAGATTGAGAATTCAAACTCATGGAATTCAATGATATCTAAACTCGAGCTTGAACGAGAAAATATTTTGATCAAAAATTACAAACCGATTTGTTTTCTGAAAACCCTATTTTCAATGCGTTCATTACCATTGAACTTAAAATCCTAGGAATTCACCTGAAATTCATTAGGTCACCTGAACTAAATCGGGTGTCAACCGTAAGAACGGTGGTTGCATAACATGGTCAAAGACAGGACTTTGTGCCAAACCGACAAATTATAAGGGTGAGCTTTACTATTGCTCCTACCAAGGATAGTAATTGCGTCCGACACGTTATAGACCATAATCAAAAGCATGTCACGGGACATTGCCTTAACAGTTGCTTGTTCAACGCTTTCCTTTACAACCGGACGGTAGTTTGCCGAAAGGTAATATACGGAACAAGTAAACTGGACGTGTTGCTTTCCAAATACAAGGTTAGCAAGTGGGTGACACAAAACCGCAAGTTTTGAGCTAAAATTTTCAAATCTGAAACCCACCAAACCCACAAAAATATTTTGCAAACACCGGTAAAGGGTTATTCCGGAAAACTTATCTAGGGTAAAAACTAGATTTAATTTTCAAAAGATCAAATGTTTTCATAAAGATCCAATTTCCTTAATGGATCTAAATTTTTATAGTCATGTGGGACTGTAAACCATATCGTTACTACCATTGTTTATACCGCCGTATAGAAATCACTGATGTACAAAGTGTGAAGAATAAAGAAGTGATTCTAGTATTTCAAGACAATATTGCTTGAGGACAAGCAACGCTCAAGTGTGGGAATATTTGATAATGCTAAAAACGAACATATATTTCATAGCATTATTCCTCAAGAAAGACAAGCTTTTAGTTGCAATTGTTCTATTTACAAGTGATATTCGTTTAAATAATAAAAGGTGAAGACAAAAGACAGATTCGACGAATTGAAGATGCAAACGACCAAAAAGCTCAAAAGAACAAAAGACAATCAAAAAGGTTCCAATTATTGATAAGAAACGTCTCGAAATTACAAAAGTACAAGATTCAAAACGCAAAGTACAAGATATTAAATTGTACGCGAGGACGTTCGAAAATCCGGAACCGGGACCAGAGTCAACTCTTAACGCTCGACGCAACCGACTAAAAATTACAAGTTAACTATGTATATAAATATAATATAATATATAATTAATTATATTAATTATATATATATTATATATATATTATTAAAACCGTCGGCAGCAAGAAACTCCAAGGGTGTGAGCTGTAAATACATCCTCCGCGACTCGCGGAGTTTGAAGGGGTTTTTTTCCGCGAGTCGCGGAGCCCCAATTTTCAACTCTGGCTATAAAGCCAACCGAATTCTGATCAAATTTCATATCTTTTTTCTTCCTCTTCATACGTAAAACTTATATATATATATATAATTTATATTTTAATTTTAATTTTAATTCTAATAATAAGGGTATGTTAGCGAATGTTGTAAGGGTGTAAGTCGAAATTCTGTCCGTGTAACGCTACGCTATTTTTAATCATTGTAAGTTATGTTCAACCTTTTTATATTAATGTCTCATAGCTAAGTTATTATTATGCTTATTTAAAACGAAGTAATCATGATGTTGGGCTAATTACTAATATTGGGTAATTGGGCTTTGTACCATAATTGGGGTTTGGACAAAGGAACGACACTTGTGGAAATTAGACTATGGGCTATTAATGGGCTTTATATTTGATTAACTAAATGAAAGTTTGTTAATGTTAATATAAAGATTTACAATTGGGCGTCCCTATAAATTACCATATACACTCGATCGGACACGATGGGCGGGGTATTTATATGTACGAATAATCGTTCATTTAACCGGACACGGGAATGGATTAATAGCCACTAGAATAATTAAAACAGGGGTGAAATTACATTCAAGGGTAATTGGTGTAATTGTTAACAAAGTAGTAAAACCTTGGTTTACACGCAGTCGATAACCTGGTGTATTCATTAAACAAAGTATTAAAACCTTGTTACAATTCGAATCCCCAATTAGTTGGAATATTTAACTTCGGGTATAATAATAATTTGACAAGGACACTTGCAATTTATATTTATGACTGATGGACTGTTATGGACAAAAACCAGACGGACATATTGAATAATCCAGGACAAAGGACAATTAACCCATGGGCATAAAACTAAAATCAACACGTCAAACATCATGATTACGGAAGTTTAAATAAGCATAATTCTTTTATTTCATATTTAATTTCCTTTATTTTATATTTAATTGCACTTCTAATTATCGCACTTTTATTTATTGTTATTTAATCGCACTTTTAATTATCGTACTTTTTAATTATCGCAATTTTATTATTCGCAATTTCATTATTGTTATTTACTTTACGCTTTAATTTAAGTCTTGTATTTATTTTATATTTTACATTAGGTTTTAACTGCGACTAATGTTTTAAAATCGACAAACCGGTCATTAAACGGTAAAAACCCCCCTTTATAATAATAATATTACTTATATATATATTTGTATTTTTATAAAAGTAAACTAATATAGCGTTGAGCTTTGTTTAAAGATTTCCCTGTGGAACGAACCGGACTTACTAAAAACTACACTACTGTACGATTAGGTACACTGCCTATAAGTGTTGTAGCAAGGTTTAAGTATATCCATTCTATAAATAAATAAATATCTTGTGTAAAATTGTATCGTATTTAATAGTTTTTCCTAGTAAAATATAAACTATTTTATATACACCTCGCTTCACATCAATGGTTATAACCCAATTATGCTTAGCTAATCACTAATTTTTTGTCACTTATGGTGGACAACTTGTGGTGGACAAATGTGTCAAAGTTTCTCTAGCTCTATCATGTACTTTAATTTCTTACCAGTGTATGCATGGTTGTACAATCTTCATCGTCCCAAAAATCTCTCATCCATTCTTCTTAATACCCCTGATTATACAAAAACATAAGGGAAAATTAGGGTTCTTCACACATATATCGATTACACGAGAACATACGAGATTGATTGTTATGTAACTTGTGAATCTTATCATGGAAATCGAAGATCGGTCAAGCAATTCAGAAGCAGGTCATCGTCTTACTTTGCATATTGAAATGGGTTAAGCCACTGATTGATTAAGATGCAGGTAACTTCGTTTTTTGTTTAACTAATTTAGGGTTTGAATCAATTAAGATTGAATTGTAATCCATCAATTGTAAAAAAAACAAGAAATCGAAACCCGTATGAACATGGACATGAAGCTATTACTTGATCCGGATTAAACACTAGCAGAATTGACAAATGCTTATTAAGGTTAAATTGTTAACCCTAATTGTATATTCATAGTTTATACATGTAATATGATGAATCAAGTATTTATACCACTGAAATACAGATTTCACTTTATGAATTCAGAGTTTAATTTCAGGCTGTAACAGAAAATTGTGATAATGAATGTTGAGTTTACAACGACATATATATCATGTTTTGTTTCATTTAAAGAGTTGATGAGTATTGGCAACAAGTATCTAACTTATAGAAAAACCTGTTTCGCAATAGGATTGTTGGGTGATGATAGAGAATGGACAATTGCTTTAGAATAAGCAAGTGCCACTGCAACGGTAAGCGAATTGAGACATATCTTACTTTAGTGCGACGTAGCTGACCCATTAAAACTTTGGATGCAGGTATGCCTTTACTTATATTATTGTGAAATTATTTAGAACAATTGACTTTGGATTGCATTTTTTGGCATTCATTTAATCTGATATATTTATATATGTCGTAGCTGTTATATTGCCATCTATTAGTTGTTAAATACTTAAACTTGATTACTGCTACAGTATGCTTAAATTTATAATTAACCTTATGATTTTCGATGTATGTTGTTGTTTATGGTTATTCTTTTGGTACCAATATTCATTGCTTATGATGTAATATAGGTGACTAAATATTTAGGTTGTAAAATTAGTTCATCTCCGTCTCTGAATTGAGGTTTCTTTCTATATAATAGATTATTGATTTTGTATTTTTAGTTATTTTCATTTTTCAATTTATTGCTTCATTCTGTTTAATGAATTTAATTGAGGTGTGAGCAAATCTCAACAAAATACCAGCGTTATATGTGTACATATATCTGTACCGATCGAGAATGGTGATAATTGATGAATTGAATTAGCCAAGAAAAAAAATTGAAATGAAAAACAATGCAAATATGGAGAAAGCGGGTATTACAATCAAAGATGGAGAAAGCAGGTATTACGAGTACTTATTTTGTTGTTAATGTTATTCTGATTTTTACGTTTAAGAATATGAAGGGTACAGATACGAATTTATCACTATTCAACCCCTATGTTCATCATCATCATTACCGTTAATTGTGATGTTAGTGTTGTTGCAGAATCCGGCATTACGAATACTGAAATCACTGAAGAAAAGACAACAGTCTGGAATATTAGGTCTGAATTTTTTATCAAGTGAGTTTGTGATATATACCTTTGAACAATGTATTACAAGGTGAAACTATGTTATATGATGTCTGAGCTTTAGTATTCATCTCCCACTTAAGCATTCTATATCCATATTTACAAAACTATATGTATGTAGATAAGATTCGTAGTTAACTGACAAATCCATATATACAACACCTTTGATGATTTAAATATCTAATAAATTTTCATCTGAATTGGAACCTTTGAGCACAGTATATTTGAGATACTTTTTGTGTACGTTTCACCTTATTCACCTAATATCATACCATTTTATCTTTTCAGGCAGATGTTAAATGGGAAAAAGTCGAATGGTTAACTCTAACAAATAGATATATTTATCATCATACAGAGGTAACCCTAAGCTTCTTTACTTGCATTTTATTTAGTGAAGCCTTTGATTTTACTTAATGACATGATATGAAATAAACATAGGTGGTATTATGGCATTACAGTTTGTTATAAAATGGTAACATTGATCGGCCTCCACAAGTTTTTTTTTTTTCAATTTTATTGTATACAAGGGTATCTTAGGTATTTCATCGGTAGTTAAAGACTTCTATTAAGTTTTTTAAGATTGATTAGATTGTTTGATTGATTATTCATTGTTTAACATGAAAGCAGGCCCTTATGCATGCCTGTATCGCATGTTAGTTGAAACCTTCCATTGAATGGCTTGCAACTTCTGATCTTGAAGATGAAAGTGCCAATTCGGTAAAGAACCCTTATTATTTTCATCTGCCTATATGTTGATTCTTAAACCGTATTCAAGTATTTACTTATTTTTTCTGTAGGCACCAGAAGCTCAAACAAGGACCTGGACTGACGACTGTCCGCACTACTTATAAAAAACCCAACTCAGCATACATGTTACATAATATATTGTCAAACTAATACCTCTAATCTTAATTTCAGGGTTCATGGTTATAACCCAATTATGCTTAGCTAATCACTAATTTTTTGTCACTTATGGTGGACAACTTGTGGTGGACAAATGTGTCAAAGTTTCTCTAGCTCTATCATGTACTTTAATTTCTTACCAGTGTATGCATGGTTGTACAATCTTCATCGTCCCTAAAATCTCTCATCCATTCTTCTTAATACCCCTGATTATACAAAAACATAAGGGAAAATTAGGGTTCTTCACACATATATCGATTACACGAGAACATACGAGATTGATTGTTATGTAACTTGTGAATCTTATCATGGAAATCGAAGATCGGTCAAGCAATTCAGAAGCAGGTCATCATCTTACTTTGCATATTGAAATGGGTTAAGCCACTGATTGATTAAGATGCAGGTAACTTCGTTTTTTGTTTAACTAATTTAGGGTTTGAATCAATTAAGATTGAATTGTAATCCATCAATTGTAAAAAAAACAAGAACTCGAAACCCGTATGAACATGGACATGAAGCTATTACTTGATCCGGATTAAACACTAGCAGAATTGACAAATGCTTATTAAGGTTAAATTGTTAACCCTAATTGTATATTCATAGTTTATACATGTAATATGATGAATCAAGTATTTATACCACTGAAATACAGATTTCACTTTATGAATTCAGAGTTTAATTTCAGGCTGTAACAGAAAATTGTGATAATGAATGTTGAGTTTACAACGACATATATATCATGTTTTGTTTGATTTAAAGAGTTGATGAGTATTGGCAACAAGTATCTAACTTATAGAAAAACCTGTTTCGCAATAGGATTGTTGGGTGATGATAGAGAATGGACAATTGCTTTAGAATAAGCAAGTGCCACTGCAACGGTAAGCGAATTGAGACATATCTTACTTTAGTGCGACGTAGCCGACCCATTAAAACTTTGGATGCAGGTATGCCTTTACTTATATTATTGTGAAATTATTTAAAACAATTGACTTTGGATTGCATTTTTTGGCATTCATTTAATCTGATATATTTATATATGTCGTAGCTGTTATATTGCCATCTATTAGTTGTTAAATACTTAAACTTGATTACTGCTACAGTATGCTTAAATTTATAATTAACCTTATGATTTTCGATGTATGTTGTTGTTTATGGTTATTCTTTTGGTACCAATATTCATTGCTTATGATGTAATATAGGTGACTGAATATTTAGGTTGTAAAATTAGTTCATCTCCGTCTCTGAATTGAGGTTTCTTTCTATATAATAGATTATTGATTTTGTATTTTTAGTTATTTACATTTTTCTATTTATTGCTTCATTCTGTTTAATGAATTTAATTGAGGTGTGAGCAAATCTCAACGAAATACCAGCGTTATATGTGTACATATATCTGTACCGATCGAGAATGGTGATAATTGATGAATTGAATTAGCCAAGAAAAAAAATTGAAATGAAAAACAATGCAAATATGGAGAAAGCGGGTATTACAATCAAAGATGGAGAAAGCAGGTATTACGAGTACTTATTTTGTTGTTAATGTTATTCTGATTTTTACGTTTAAGAATATGAAGGGTACAGATACGAATTTATCACTATTCAACCCCTATGTTCATCATCATCATTACCGTTAATTGTGATGTTAGTGTTGTTGCAGAATTCGGCATTACGAATACTGAAATCACTGAAGAAAAGACAACAGTCTGGAATATTAGGTCTGAATTTTTTATCAAGTGAGTTTGTGATATATACCTTTGAACAATGTATTACAAGGTGAAACTATGTTATATGATGTCTGAGCTTTAGTATTCATCTCCCACTTAAGCATTCTATATCCATATTTACAAAACTATATGTATGTAGATAAGATTCGTAGTTAACTGACAAATCCATATATACAACACCTTTGATGATTTAAATATCTAATAAATTTTCATCTGAATTGGAACCTTTGAGCACAGTATATTTGAGATACTTTTTGTGTACGTTTCACCTTATTCACCTAATATCATACCATTTTATCTTTTCAGGCAGATGTTAAATGGGAAAAAGTCGAATGGTTAACTCTAACAAATAGATATATTTATCATCATACAGAGGTAACCCTAAGCTTCTTTACTTGCATTTTATTTAGTGAAGCCTTTGATTTTACTTAATGACATGATATGAAATAAACATAGGTGGTATTATGGCATTACAGTTTGTTATAAAATGGTAACATTGATCGGCCTCCACAAGTTTTTTTTTTTTCAATTTTATTGTATACAAGGGTATCTTAGGTATTTCATCGGTAGTTAAAGACTTCTATTAAGTTTTTTAAGATTGATTAGATTGTTTGATTGATTATTCATTGTTTAACATGAAAGCAGGCCCTTATGCATGCCTGTATCGCATGTTAGTTGAAACCTTCCATTGAATGGCTTGCAACTTCTGATCTTGAAGATGAAAGTGCCAATTCGGTAAAGAACCCTTATTATTTTCATCTGCCTATATGTTGATTCTTAAACCGTATTCAAGTATTTACTTATTTTTTCTGTAGGCACCAGAAGCTCAAACAAGGACCTGGACTGACGACTGTCCGCACTACTTATAAAAAACCCAACTCAGCATACATGTTACATAATATATTGTCAAACTAATACCTCTAATCTTAATTTCAGGGTTCATGGTTATAAACCAATTATGCTTAGCTAATCACTAATTTTTTGTCACTTATGGTGGACAACTTGTGGTGGACAAATGTGTCAAAGTTTCTCTAGCTCTATCATGTACTTTAATTTCTTACCAGTGTATGCATGGTTGTACAATCTTCATCGTCCCAAAAATCTCTCATCCATTCTTCTTAATACCCCTGATTATACAAAAACATAAGGGAAAATTAGGGTTCTTCACACATATATCGATTACACGAGAACATACGAGATTGATTGTTATGTAACTTGTGAATCTTATCATGGAAATCGAAGATCGGTCAAGCAATTCAGAAGCAGGTCATCGTCTTACTTTGCATATTGAAATGGGTTAAGCCACTGATTGATTAAGATGCAGGTAACTTCGTTTTTTGTTTAACTAATTTAGGGTTTGAATCAATTAAGATTGAATTGTAATCCATCAATTGTAAAAAAAACAAGAACTCGAAACCCGTATGAACATGGACATAAAGCTATTACTTGATCCGGATTAAACACTAGCAGAATTGACAAATGCTTATTAAGGTTAAATTGTTAACCCTAATTGTATATTCATAGTTTATACATGTAATATGATGAATCAAGTATTTATACCACTGAAATACAGATTTCACTTTATGAATTCAGAGTTTAATTTCAGGCTGTAACAGAAAATTGTGATAATGAATGTTGAGTTTACAACGACATATATATCATGTTTTGTTTGATTTAAAGAGTTGATGAGTATTGGCAACAAGTATCTAACTTATAGAAAAACCTGTTTCGCAATAGGATTGTTGGGTGATGATAGAGAATGGACAATTGCTTTAGAATAAGCAAGTGCCACTGCAACGGTAAGCGAATTGAGACATATCTTACTTTAGTGCGACGTAGCCGACCCATTAAAACTTTGGATGCAGGTATGCCTTTACTTATATTATTGTGAAATTATTTAGAACAATTGACTTTGGATTGCATTTTTTGGCATTCATTTAATCTGATATATTTATATATGTCGTAGCTGTTATATTGCCATCTATTAGTTGTTAAATACTTAAACTTGATTACTGCTATAGTATGCTTAAATTTATAATTAACCTTATGATTTTCGATGTATGTTGTTGTTTATGGTTATTCTTTTGGTACCAATATTCATTGCTTATGATGTAATATAGGTGACTGAATATTTAGGTTGTAAAATTAGTTCATCTCCGTCTCTGAATTGAGGTTTCTTTCTATATAATAGATTATTGATTTTGTATTTTTAGTTATTTACATTTTTCAATTTATTGCTTCATTCTGTTTAATGAATTTAATTGAGGTGTGAGCAAATCTCAACGAAATACCAGCGTTATATGTGTACATATATCTGTACTGATCGAGAATGGTGATAATTGATGAATTGAATTAGCCAAGAAAAAAAATTGAAATGAAAAACAATGCAAATATGGAGAAAGCGGGTATTACAATCAAAGATGGAGAAAGCAGGTATTACGAGTACTTATTTTGTTGTTAATGTTATTCTGATTTTTACGTTTAAGAATATGAAGGGTACAGATACGAATTTATCACTATTCAACCCCTATGTTCATCATCATCATTACCGTTAATTGTGATGTTAGTGTTGTTGCAGAATCCGGCATTACGAATACTGAAATCACTGAAGAAAAGACAACAGTCTGGAATATTAGGTCTGAATTTTTTATCAAGTGAGTTTGTGATATATACCTTTGAACAATGTATTACAAGGTGAAACTATGTTATATGATGTCTGAGCTTTAGTATTCATCTCCCACTTAAGCATTCTATATCCATATTTACAAAACTATATGTATGTAGATAAGATTCGTAGTTAACTGACAAATCCATATATACAACACCTTTGATGATTTAAATATCTAATAAATTTTCATCTGAATTGGAACCTTTGAGCACAGTATATTTGAGATACTTTTTGTGTACGTTTCACCTTATTCACCTAATATCATACCATTTTATCTTTTCAGGCAGATGTTAAATGGGAAAAAGTCGAATGGTTAACTCTAACAAATAGATATATTTATCATCATACAGAGGTAACCCTAAGCTTCTTTACTTGCATTTTATTTAGTGAAGCCTTTGATTTTACTTAATGACATGATATGAAATAAACATAGGTGGTATTATGGCATTACAGTTTGTTATAAAATGGTAACATTGATCGGCCTCCACAAGTTTTTTTTTTTTTCAATTTTATTGTATACAAGGGTATCTTAGGTATTTCATCGGTAGTTAAAGACTTCTATTAAGTTTTTTAAGATTGATTAGATTGTTTGATTGATTATTCATTGTTTAACATGAAAGCAGGCCCTTATGCATGCCTGTATCGCATGTTAGTTGAAACCTTCCATTGAATGGCTTGCAACTTCTGATCTTGAAGATGAAAGTGCCAATTCGGTAAAGAACCCTTATTATTTTCATCTGCCTATATGTTGATTCTTAAACCGTATTCAAGTATTTACTTATTTTTTCTGTAGGCACCAGAAGCTCAAACAAGGACCTGGACTGACGACTGTCCGCACTACTTATAAAAAACCCAACTCAGCATACATGTTACATAATATATTGTCAAACTAATACCTCTAATCTTAATTTCAGGGTTCATGGTTATAACCCAATTATGCTTAGCTAATCACTAATTTTTTGTCACTTATGGTGGACAACTTGTGGTGGACAAATGTGTCAAAGTTTCTCTAGCTCTATCATGTACTTTAATTTCTTACCAGTGTATGCATGGTTGTACAATCTTCATCGTCCCAAAAATCTCTCATCCATTCTTCTTAATACCCCTGATTATACAAAAACATAAGGGAAAATTAGGGTTCTTCACACATATATCGATTACACGAGAACATACGAGATTGATTGTTATGTAACTTGTGAATCTTATCATGGAAATCGAAGATCGGTCAAGCAATTCAGAAGCAGGTCATCGTCTTACTTTGCATATTGAAATGGGTTAAGCCACTGATTGATTAAGATGCAGGTAACTTCGTTTTTTGTTTAACTAATTTAGGGTTTGAATCAATTAAGATTGAATTGTAATCCATCAATTGTAAAAAAAACAAGAAATCGAAACCCGTATGAACATGGACATGAAGCTATTACTTGATCCGGATTAAACACTAGCAGAATTGACAAATGCTTATTAAGGTTAAATTGTTAACCCTAATTGTATATTCATAGTTTATACATGTAATATGATGAATCAAGTATTTATACCACTGAAATACAGATTTCACTTTATGAATTCAGAGTTTAATTTCAGGCTGTAACAGAAAATTGTGATAATGAATGCTGAGTTTACAACGACATATATATCATGTTTTGTTTGATTTAAAGAGTTGATGAGTATTGGCAACAAGTATCTAACTTATAGAAAAACCTGTTTCGCAATAGGATTGTTGGGTGATGATAGAGAATGGACAATTGCTTTAGAATAAGCAAGTGCCACTGCAACGGTAAGCGAATTGAGACATATCTTACTTTAGTGCGACGTAGCCGACCCATTAAAACTTTGGATGCAGGTATGCCTTTACTTATATTATTGTGAAATTATTTAGAACAATTGACTTTGGATTGCATTTTTTGGCATTCATTTAATCTGATATATTTATATATGTCGTAGCTGTTATATTGCCATCTATTAGTTGTTAAATACTTAAACTTGATTACTGCTACAGTATGCTTAAATTTATAATTAACCTTATGATTTTCGATGTATGTTGTTGTTTATGGTTATTCTTTTGGTACCAATATTCATTGCTTATGATGTAATATAGGTGACTGAATATTTAGGTTGTAAAATTAGTTCATCTCCGTCTCTGAATTGAGGTTTCTTTCTATATAATAGATTATTGATTTTGTATTTTTAGTTATTTACATTTTTCTATTTATTGCTTCATTCTGTTTAATGAATTTAATTGAGGTGTGAGCAAATCTCAACGAAATACCAGCGTTATATGTGTACATATATCTGTACCGATCGAGAATGGTGATAATTGATGAATTGAATTAGCCAAGAAAAAAAATTGAAATGAAAAACAATGCAAATATGGAGAAAGCGGGTATTACAATCAAAGATGGAGAAAGCAGGTATTACGAGTACTTATTTTGTTGTTAATGTTATTCTGATTTTTACGTTTAAGAATATGAAGGGTACATATACGAATTTATCACTATTCAACCCCTATGTTCATCATCATCATTACCGTTAATTGTGATGTTAGTGTTGTTGCAGAATCCGGCATTACGAATACTGAAATCACTGAAGAAAAGACAACAGTCTGGAATATTAGGTCTGAATTTTTTATCAAGTGAGTTTGTGATATATACCTTTGAACAATGTATTACAAGGTGAAACTATGTTATATGATGTCTGAGCTTTAGTATTCATCTCCCACTTAAGCATTCTATATCCATATTTACAAAACTATATGTATGTAGATAAGATTCGTAGTTAACTGACAAATCCATATATACAACACCTTTGATGATTTAAATATCTAATAAATTTTCATCTGAATTGGAACCTTTGAGCACAGTATATTTGAGATACTTTTTGTGTACGTTTCACCTTATTCACCTAATATCATACCATTTTATCTTTTCAGGCAGATGTTAAATGGGAAAAAGTCGAATGGTTAACTCTAACAAATAGATATATTTATCATCATACAGAGGTAACCCTAAGCTTCTTTACTTGCATTTTATTTAGTGAAGCCTTTGATTTTACTTAATGACATGATATGAAATAAACATAGGTGGTATTATGGCATTACAGTTTGTTATAAAATGGTAACATTGATCGGCCTCCACAAGTTTTTTTTTTCAATTTTATTGTATACAAGGGTATCTTAGGTATTTCATCGGTAGTTAAAGACTTCTATTAAGTTTTTTAAGATTGATTAGATTGTTTGATTGATTATTCATTGTTTAACATGAAAGCAGGCCCTTATGCATGCCTGTATCGCATGTTAGTTGAAACCTTCCATTGAATGGCTTGCAACTTCTGATCTTGAAGATGAAAGTGCCAATTCGGTAAAGAACCCTTATTATTTTCATCTGCCTATATGTTGATTCTTAAACCGTATTCAAGTATTTACTTATTTTTTCTGTAGGCACCAGAAGCTCAAACAAGGACCTGGACTGACGACTGTCCGCACTACTTATAAAAAACCCAACTCAGCATACATGTTACATAATATATTGTCAAACTAATACCTCTAATCTTAATTTCAGGGTTCATGGTTATAACCCAATTATGCTTAGCTAATCACTAATTTTTTGTCACTTATGGTGGACAACTTGTGGTGGACAAATGTGTCAAAGTTTCTCTAGCTCTATCATGTACTTTAATTTCTTACCAGTGTATGCATGGTTGTAAGTATCTTTCTTTAATGTTCTTTTATTATTTTATTGCATTTTCTTGAGTGAACATATATGAAGCATTAGAGGAAATTGATAATACAGTTAAGGGTACCTCAACTAAGAACCACACATATTATACCTCAACGTTTGCTATTGACAGATATCGATATTACAAGCATCGTGTTTCACAAACAGGTATTCTTTTTATGTACCTACTGTATCATGGTAGACTGACCAAGAACGTAGTTATAGGTTGATAGCTTTATAACATAACCTAAATGTGTGATTTTTATATATTTGCTACTATGGTGTCGGTTTTTTTTTTTGCATTTTATATGAATTTTAATAAACATTAACATATAATTCGAATGCTGGTGGAAGGGTTTGTCAGTTCAAAAAATGGTTATTAGCATGCGCACAGAGTTAGAGGATCAGTTTGAAAAATGCCCATTACTCCTATTTAGGAACCGACCGATTCCAGTTTATAAAATTCGAGTAATTAGTTGGTCAACGTAGGTCAACGGGTCAAAATCAAATTTGGTTTGTTAGAGTCGGATTTAGTCGGTCATAATCGGTCAAAGTCAATATTGGTCATAATCCTTGTGCTTGCTTATTAAACTAAACCTACTAATCATAAGGAAGACAGGTCGTTTGACTAACACTTAAAACTGTGTTTTGAGTTGAAACAAGTTGTTAAGTAGAGTTAATCATTTGTCAATTTCTTTTTTCAATTAGTTATTGCAATAGACAATTGTTACAAGAACAATATTATCACAGTGATGATTTCTTCTTTCAATTTAAAGATTGAAAAAGGTTGTATGTCGGTAGATATATTTCGGAAAAGGATTGTCAACCACTTTGTCCTTTTGACCTACTGACCTGATTATGATGAAATACAAACCAAATCAAACAAACTGTGAGTGGGCCAAAATTGCCACCTGGCCAGTGACACTCTGTGTATATTTTTCTAATTATCTTTCTCTGTGTTCCTCATTATGTTTCTACAGTTATACTTATATGTGGTTGTTTGAGCCACAAAGCTCCGCAAATTCACGGGATGTAGATATAAGAAATAAATTTATGATTTGATGAAGAAGCGAACTCAGGAGGATGATAACGCTAACCAGGTGTTTCCTCGATTCTTAATATTTTCTTTTTGATAATAAAATATATGAGTCTAAACTCAAAGTCGAATCATACACAATGTGGGATCATGGGTAACAAATTTGTTTGCTACAAAATATCTTTGAAAGCTTAGGCTATTATGGAAATAAGGTGTTTGTCATAAAAGTGTAGCTTGGGTGGGTATGTGTTGAAATGATGAGAATTTTGGTGTCATCAAGTAAAGAAATTAAAGATACATAATGGGTTGGTTCTCTATGAAGTAAGGGTACTTCTTATGATCATAATATTGACATATTCGTTAATTTATTTGTATTTTGTAATTTCACGAGGGGTTTATTTTTATCTTAAAATTGGAGTTTATCTTTATTGTCCTTAAAATTAAAATATAACCCATCTTCCCAAAGAAGTGGTACAAAATTTAAATTTCAAACAAACTGACTTATATCCTATAAACTGATATGAATCTTTCAGCTTATATGAAAAGTAAGCCACACAATTCAATAAAGCTACATATAACATGCTGTGTTGAATATGTAGCACACACAATTTCATTTATACATGAGCATTGTTCGACCTATTCAACTGTATGCCGATTTATGATGTAAAATCAACAACATACTGCAAATTTTAAATAAATTGCAGGTTGAAAATATACTGGTTACTGGCATAGCTGTTGTGGAGGTATCCGTGCGCTAATGAGCATGGAAGATGAAGAAACGTCAAGGTTTGGCCAACAGAAAGCTTTTAATTTTCTGATTCTTTAAGATTTTCATGTTACGCTTTGCTTTCAATGCTTATTAGACATGAAATCTCATAAGTTTACTTGATTTTTTCAGTAGATTTATTAAAAATTGGGTCATAGTGGTAAAGGATGCAAGAACGAACACAAAAGCTACCACTTTTAACCTCAGCTTTGGCCAGTAGTGTAAATACTGCGAAAAGGTACTTATGAATTTCTGATAATGTGGTATCACCAACTCAACTCATCTTGCATATCCCTACATGTATGTGGGTGGCAAAATAGATGGGCTGGGTAACAAGTTAAGGAGGGGTCGAGATGGGTTGGGTTGACCTAAAACAGTTTCTGTATATTGTACCAAGGTTGCAAATCTTACTACTTGGGGAGTACTCGGTCGAGACTTTTTAGCAAGTACTTGGAAACTTGGGGAGTACTCAGATATTGACCAAGTTTGACTTTTACCAAGTTTGACTTTGCAGGAATAAATAAATAATTCACTATTAACTTGCTAACATACCCATGGGTTAAAGAACGAGTGGCGAAAGGTCTGCTTTCTCTTCATGGTGGTTACTATAATTTCATGGATTGTACATACGAGAAGTGGACTCTTGATTGCAGTCGAGAACAGGAAACAGGTCGATATGCCATCAAGAACCGTGAATTTTGGTCTTGGTGTTGTATTGTTCTTATTCTTCTTGATATTAATGAATAAACGGGTCGATATGCCATCAAGAACCGTGAATTTGGATAGAATTTCTATGTCTACTTCATGATATGAGCATAGTCAAATTTATGTAACTTTTGTGTTGTACAAACATAATTGTCATTCTGTATCACATGGATGTTTAATGCAAGTAACATAGCCTTTTCTTCATTAATCATCTCCTTTCTTACCATATTTAATTTTCTACCATGAATGCTTCATTTTGTTATCTTTCTATATCATATATAATGTTAAAAAAATTGCCATCATTAAATCAAAAATAACATTCATGAGCCTTAACATATCTTAATTTTAAAATGGCCATTACAAGGTTAGGAAATTAATGGTTTTACTCCTAAACGGGGTATTTCAAGCAATAACCATGCTCGATTATATTGCTTGAAGTAAGTTCTTCCTAAATTTTCAGACTCAAAGCTATTTAGTATTTAATGTTTGGTTTTGTTTTAGAGAGCCATAATCTCATCAAGATTTCAATTGGACATAACGGTACTATTAGAGCTGTTGATGTACAGGTAATTGTTCAAAATGGGTCAGGACCTCTTGCATCTAATGTATACTGTAAGTCATGGAATATGGTGTTGATCTTGACAATGTCGAATTAGGGAAACTTCTTTCCTTTTTTCATAAATTTATAAGTTTAACCAAACAAACATGTAATAGTCTTGATGGACAATTTTTTGAGTTAGAGTTACACTGGTAATAGTCATAATGGCCAAATTTCGATAAAATTACATGTCAGATCTGGTTCACAAAAACTAACTATATTATATTACGAAGTATTAATGACAAAATATTTTGAAATACACAAATTTGGATATTAGTGTTTAGAAATATAGTGTGTGTAATAAATGATTTCATCCAAATGAAGATTAATGTTTAGAAATATAGTCGCTTGGTACTTTATTAGCTACTATTGATTGACTGATTACTTTTGACAGCCCGAACTTTAGAAGCTTATCAATGAACTTTTAGGAAGCTGCAACTTGGGTCACTAGTAACATCGGTATATGCTTATTTAGAGTGGGAAAACATGAACAACAATGTGATACTGCATAACTAAGATGTACGTTTGAGTTTTTGTAAAAAACGTAGATTGACGATGATTTACTTTGGTGCACAAAATATGGTTCTGAATTTGAAGTTATATATGTAATCTTATGTTCTTTATTTTAAGAACAAATCTAGGTTCTTAATCAATGAAATATAATTATTCTGAAAATTCAATTTTTGTGTATTCGTCCTTAAAAAACCTCGCGAATTTGCGGGTTTTAAGCTAGGTTTGTGCTACTTTTGTTGTGATTTCTTTTTCTAATAACTTTTGATGTGTTGTTAGTACATGCTTCCATTTTACATAGGCGGGTGATGACTTGGTTTTGGATGTGAATCAACACATTGACCAAGAGTGTGATTTCAATGTTTTTTTTACACAATTGTTAACTATTAATATTATTCTCTCTATATTTATATCTTTTGGTTTTTTTATTATACTTTCGTAGATTTAATATAAGACAATTAACACTACTACTTTAATTTAATACATTCATTACAAACATTACTCTTGATTAAATACTCGGAGATGTCTTCCTCACCGCTATATGTGCTTATTATTCTTTACATGGTCCTTTTAAAAACTTATGAGTTGTATCATATTTGCATTTGAAATTCTCATTTACAACGAATAGGTTCTGATGTGACCCTTTTAATCATTTAATTAGTTAAGAGACACATATTATGTTTGTTTTCAGATTAACCTAAATGACTGTTATCATGTTCAGGAAACTTGCAACAGAACGAACCGGTTGTAAAAATAGGTTAGATTGTTTTTTTAAAGTATTTTACTGGATTTTTAACTTAACAACGCATAACTGCAGGTAGCAATTTCTAGACACGGGCACTGTTGTATGGTATGTGTAAACACAATTGTCAGTCGGGTATACATTAATAATAGTTTACCTAAGTTTCAGGCACTTTAATGTTCTGTTGTTGAACTTATACTCTATGCTTATTTCACTCTTCTACCGTACTTGGAAAAAATAACATATTATGGAAATTTAAGTATAAGAAAGTATTGTGTCATTCTAGGCATTTGACACGCTTACCTTTCCGATGAGTTGTTAAGGATAAGTATTCTACTTCGGATTATCGAATTTTTTAAATGATAGATTTTTCCAGGAACGATTTGGTGTGAAATCGATCAGAGGCGAATAATATGAGCTTATGTCGGCTCTTTATCTCCAAGTTAGTATCATCAGCCAGGCACTCATTTTCGTGACAAGATCAAGGAGCTGGTCTTTCATTGAACGTCCTGGTCTTTTACTCCTCACCGTCTTTTTACATGATCATCTAGTGAGTAGATTCTTATTTAGAGATGACATAAAGTTAAACTTGGGTACATGTCATAATGGGTAACTTTATGGTTTAAATAGGTAACTTTGGTACATGTCAAATTGAGAAACTTAATGGTCAAAATGGGTAACTTTGATACATGTCAAAATGGGTAACTTAAAGTGCCTGAATTGGCTTTATAACATTGTCTTCTTCTTCTTCTTCTTCCCGTTAGACATCTTCAAATTAATCATTCGTTACGGTTTGAGTGGCAAGGTCTGAGACAATATGCTTAAAAAACCGGCAAGTTCATTTTCATTATTGAATCTTTTTAATCTAATTTGTTGATACTTCATCTGTAGTCAAATTCATACATTATAATTTAGACTTAACATATATACTAATTTATACAATTATTTTTTTGGATATGTATTTACGATTGATGATTTTATATTTAATTTGTCATTTCACATAAAAAGAATTTTGTTCGACAGTGTTTTTCGAGTTCAAGTTCTGTTAGGCGTAAGAGTACAACCCCAAATAACCTTCTTGCTGAAGACACACCAAGTCGACAAACATCTGATGCAGTTGCATCTCTCAAAATACCAAAGATTCAACCATTCTGATTTGATGCACTGTCAAATTTTTGAATAAATATAACGTGTGTTTTTTCAACACGCAATACTCATGCTACAATAAACGTGGTCTGATTGTGCAACCACACGAGGCAAATGCCTCAAACAAACTTTTTTATTTGTTTTTATGTTGCATTTCAATGACTACATCTATATCTAGATTTTTTATATAATAAATATGTTTTTGGTTTTCATTACCAATGCTTTTTATATGTCTGCAATAACTGCTTAAGTATTTTATAATATGTTCAACTTTTAAAGTTTTTTACAGACATATATGGTTGGATTCTAAATTTTAAGTACATACATTGGATACATAACAACTAACATAACTACTTATATTAAATACAATAATTATAAACTTTATTTCTGTACAAACACTCACATAGCCCCGCGAATTCGCGGGTCCTCCACTAGTAATACTCTTACATCTTAAACATTTTACGGGGTATTAATTTATTTGTGTTTTTTATAATATATTTTATTTTAATTATATTGTTTTTATATATTTAGTTAAGTGTTATTTTAAATAAATATATTTAATAAATAAGAACTAATTAAATAACTAAAAAAGAATTAAAAATTAAATGCCATGTCACTGTCATCCTTTGACAAAAGCCCCCCAATAACAACTCCCCCCTTCCCTGACATGGTCCAGTCACTGACTTGCCCCAAAAAGTGCACATCTTTCACTTCACGTAGGCGTCACCATTATCCGTGATCTTAAAATCATTTATTTTTATGTTATTAAATTAAATGTAGAAATGTAGATATAAATATAGTTTTAAAAGTCTACTTCTATCAACTTTTCAAAAGACCATGCTGGTGAGCCAATTTTGTATATGTTTTATTTTGTTTGACTATGACTCATTTTTTGAATTCCTTATATCGGTTTACTTGTTGATTTTAGAATTTATTTTTAGTTTTATCAAGCTTTTTCGCCAAAAAAAGATCACACTTCTTCAAATTAGCCGACTGTCAAATAAACACTTGCACAGGGCCCAAGATATTTGGGGCCCCGAATAGGTTTGGCCCAAGTAGTATTATTTCTTTTGATTTCAATTGTACAAAAACACCTTAGTTTAGGTAGCCCAAGAGCCAATAAAGCCAGAAACCAACTTTGAATGAAAATGCTGAAATGACTTTAAAAAGCTAATATTTCTCCCAAACAGCGGCAATGTGGGATTCTATTTTAATAAAATTCCTTTTTTTTTTTTTTAAAAGCTTTAATAAAATTCCTTTGGTATTGAACTTTTATCACGTTAAGCATAGCTATATATTATGTTATAGTATCTTTACAGAACCAACAATTCAAGTAAGTCAAGCCATAGATGATCTTATATGATTGGTTCATAGCATGCAAAAACACTGTATAAACCGAATTACCCACTTGGGATTCTTTTTCTAGGTCCAACATACATATTAAACATAGTAAAATTGAAGCTACTAACATAGGTTACAATTCCACAAAAGCATTTGGTAAAAACACTTGGGGCCATTAAACTTACAACCAGACCCATTTATATGCTCAATTAATGGTTAATAACGCTATATTCTTCATGTTTATTGATATGATGTTGATTGTCGTTTTTTTAAATAGATTATATTATTTTGTGGAGCATAAGAGCCTTTTTTTCACCTCGTTCTGAGGTACTTCAATTTTTGGGACTGGCCCTGCTAGGGGCCTTTTTATTTTCCCTCGCTCTAGGCTTTAAATTCTCGGGACCGGCCCTGAATGGACCTAATATACCGGAGTAATTAATACAAAGTATAAGTTTCAATGCTGAATGTACAAAATATAACTACTTTACTCTCTGTTTGCACAATTCTTGGCGAACTTTATCGAAGAGATAAATGTGCCAACGTCAGGTCACCGAGAAGGTTAAATATGGGTAATGTAAGGGTGAATTTCTCTTCGTTGGCGATTCCCCGAATGTAGAAAGTGCGATAACTGCTTTACGCCACCGAAAGAGAGTTGAGAATGTGAAGTTATGAACTCTGGTTCATTATGTTGAGTGTATGTTTCGTTTAGCCTTCTTATTTATAGGAGAGTTTTTTCTCCCTTCAAGACTACTAGTTCCTAGATAATTTGGAAGTATTAGTTGAATTTTCTCTTTGTATTCTTACACCATAAAAGCTATGTTATTTCCTTTCCTTCTTTGTTGGGCCACCGGACTAGTAGTAGTAGGTCACTATTCCTTTGACTTCACTCTATTCAAGATTCGGTGCGCGGTTTCTGATGCCACCGCTCTGTCAGGGTGTGACTTCGTTTCCTTCCTTCGTAAACTATTTCATACTTTATTTCGTAAGGCTGGGGTACGCTATCACTCTCGTCAAACAATCTGCTTTAAATTCACGAATTTAATCACGCGTATTCATTGGCGCCCTTTAGTTAATTTGGTGCAATTGGCATCAAAGTTTGTGGAATGTTTGGCGAGGTTATTTTCGCCTTGAATGACAGTATTCTAACAACTAACACCAAGACGAGAAATTGAGAAATGTTAAACTTACATAATTTTCGAACGGAAATTGAAAAATTAAATGACATGAGGATTTTATCAATTAAAAACATAGTTTGTTTTAGATTGTTTGTTACGCATCATGTTCAATGACGTTGGTTGCCTAGTTGGCAAACACACGCCCCAATTTTCATGTTACGCGTCGTGACTTTTAAGCGTGGGACAGGCATGGATGAGAAAGTCACCGAGAAAACGATAAGTGAAATGTTTAGATTGGTCCAAAATTATTATTTTTCATTTTTATTATTAATTATAGCGGTAGTGAGTCACTAACGAGGCCTACCATAGATGAAGCCACTCACCTGATCATATACGATACACGTTTCGGGAGGAAATCACGGGACTCGCACCCATAATGTAACACTGCCAACTGGGAAAACCCCCCATGAGGTTCGAACAAAGAATGTGTTGCAACCTCCGAAACCCGGATATCCGAGATACTACTGAGCAAAGTGCACCAACGGTAATTTTTACACAAATCTTATCTTTAGCAGGTCTCTAACTCATAACCTCACAGACCTAGTATTCTTATGATTTATATAGATAAGAGAATCCACATCGACCAAAATACCAAACATTTTGGTAAAACTTCAATAAGGGTCCCTTTCACTTTTACTTATCTGACACTACAATTCTTGACTTATTTGTTAGGTACGAACTATTCTTCCACTTTCCGTCAATCAAATGAAACACAGATAGTTAAAGTTAAAAATAACATTATAATACTCTAATTAATTTAGGAGTATTATAAGTACCTTTAGTGGCATGAAATTGACAATATATTACTAATAAAGAGAAGAAGGAGTATATAGTATATATATGAAATTGATATATGATATTGGTGCATCTCTTACGCTTCCATTTGATGCATATTTATAGTGCATATGATATACTGTACAATACCCATATTTTCAATATGTAAATAGTAAAGAGATAAAGCTAACACAAATTGTCAGCTACTTGCTTGACTTTTTAATTTCATAACACTCCCCCTTGGATGGCAATTTGTTTTCATTAGAGATCAACTAGTAGTGCCTCGTTAAAAACCTTGGCCAAAGAAAAATTCAGTGGGATAAAAACTTTAGCTAAGGAAAAAAGAGTGCAGCATAGAGTTAACTCCCCCTCAAATAGACATCGCTGAGCTGTTACATCTTTTGAACATGCCTCATTCCAATATTGTGAACGTATTTTCTGAAAATAGCAGTGAGAAGTGCTTTGGTGAAAAGATCAGCCGAGTTGTTACTAGATTGAACATATCTCATATCGATCTGGTTGTCCTTAATGAGATTTTGAGTATATGAGAAGAATCTAGGAGGTATGTGTTTTGTTCGGTCACTTTTGATATACCCTTCTTTCATCTGTGTTGCGTTCTAGTCCACAAGAATTAATGAGTTGTGTCATTGATCTCAACCAAAAACATCCCCGAGTAGCTTCATGTAATGCAATCACTTCGGCATGATTTGATGATGTTGCAACAAGTGTTAGTTTTTGAGTACGCCATGATATTGCGGTACCTCCATTTAGGAATACATATCTAGTTTGAGATTTAGCTTTATGTGGATCAGATAAATAACCTGCATCTGTATAACCAACCAAATCTTGTTTTGAATCGTTAGAATAAAATAATCCTAAATCAGTAGTTCCTCGAAGGTATCAAAATATGTGTTTGATCCCATTCCAGTGTCTTTTGGTAGGAGCTGAGCTGAACCTTGCCAACAAATTAACTGCAAAAGAAATGTCAGGTCTTGTACAATTTGTAAGATACATAAGAGCTTCAATTGCACTAAGATATGGTACTTCTGGTCCCAGGATATCTTCATGATCTTCACAGGAACGAAATGGATCAGTGTCAACATTAAGTGATCTAACAACCATAGGAGTACTTAATGGTTTTGCCTTGTCCATATTGAAACATTTTAAAATCTTTTCCGTATAAGTTGTTTGATGTACAAGTAAACCATTAGGCATATGCTCAATCTGCAAACCAAGGCAATACTTGGTTTTTCCGAGATCTTTCATTTCAAATTCTTTCTTTAAAAGTTGAATGGCTTCATGGATCTCTTTACTTGTACCTATGATATTAAGATCATCGACATAAACGGCTATGATCACATATCCGGATGTTGTTTTCTTAATGAATACACATGGGCAAATAAGATTATTGGTATACCCTTTGCTTATCAAGTAATCACTTAATCGTTTATACCACATGCGACCCGATTGTTTCAACCCATATAAAGACCTTTGTAACTTGATTGAGTACATTTCTTTGGGTTTTGCATTAGTTTCTTCTGATACCTTAAATCCTTCAGGTATCTTCATATATATATATATATATATATATATATATATATATATATATATATATATATATATATATATATATATATCACTATCAAGTGATCCATATAGATAAGCAGTCACAACATCCATGAGATGCATTTCTAAATTTTTAAAAACTGCCAGGCTGATTAAGTATCTAAAAGTAATTGCATCCATAACAGTAGAATAAGTTTCCTCATAATCAATTCCTGGTCTTTGAGAAAAACCTTGAGCTACAAGTCTAGCTTTATACCTTGTAACTTCATTTTTCTCATTTTTTTTTCGCACAAAAATCCATCTATATCCCACAGGTTTCACATCTTTAGGTGTGAGAATGATAGATTCGAAAACTTTTCTTTTATTGAGCGATTCAAATTCAGCTCATATTGCTCCTTTCCAATGATCCCAATCATGTCTTGTGACGACCCGGAAATTTTCGAACAAATTTAAACTTGATCTTTATATGTTTCCGACACGATAAGCAAAGTCTATAATGTTGAATCTAGAAAATTTTGAAACTGTTTCATATATTCAATTGACCTTCGATTACTTTCGACGATTCACGAACTATTGTCTGTATATATAAATATAAATATTTAATATCTAATAAATGTTTTCATAAGTTATATAATATAATTACTAAATGTTACATAGATAATAAGATATAATTTCTATAAGTTAAAAAAAAATATTATAAATATATTTGAATTACTTACATTAAAATAAATGTTAATATCTAAAAATCAGTATTAATAATATTATTATTTAGAAATGAAATTAGATATATAAATTATTATACTATTATCATTATAAATATTATGTTCATTAAGATTATTAAAACTAGTATTATTAGTTATATTATTAATAAGATTATAGTAATTATTATTAGTAATTAAATTTAGCATTATTGTTAGTACTAACATTATCAATTATCATTATTAAATCCTTTATCAAAATTTTTATTATTATTAGTAATACTATTATTGTAATATTAATATATTTATACTTGTAATTAACAAAAATTACAAATCATATACATATAATCAGTTATATAATTACAGATTTATGTAAATAGATATACATATGCGAAAATACTATTACATATATATATAAATACATATACAAGTATTCAGATACATAAAATACTGATAAATAAATTTAAATATAGATATAATTATAGATATATAGATGCGTATGAATATATCTATCTGTATCTGTTTAATTAATTCCTTTTTCTGTTTTTTTTACTTCTTACTTTCTCTTTGACATCACAATCCAACTGTGCGATTTTTTTTGTTTCTGTCTTGAGTTTGTTACACATTTACATCAATCGTACAAATCAGTGTTATATCATGAACAAATCCAAGGAAATTGTTAGCAATCACCTTCGTTATTTTTTTTGTATTAGATTTTGTGTACGATCGAATTTTTCATGACGGGCTCCATTATTTTACAATTTGATTAATTCTAATATTTAGGGATATCAGTCGACCTATCCATTTTTTCTATAACATCCAACAGCTCCAATTGATATTGAGTCGTTAACCATTTCATTCAATTATACCATCGCCGTAACCTCAAGCCGCCTTAAACCACCACCACCGTGATACTACCTTGTACTTACACCACCTTGTTCTTCGTTAAATCGACACACAAACAACGAAACTTCTTTTATTATGTTGAACCCCAACCTCCATCTCATCTAAACCATTACCACACGTAAACACCACACTTGATCATCCAAAAGCAACCCAAACCATCACATTCTCTCTCTTCTCTCTCTCTCAATCGACTAGCTCTGTCTCTTCGGCGACTGTTAGAAAACTGCCACCTTTAAAACAATTAATTAACTACAAGTCATCATCATGACTTGCAGATATTATTCTGTTCCTAAACATCTTCAACCGTTACCACTTCAAACCCGTACACCACCACAATAATCACCATCGATACCCTCACCATATTCTTGAACCAAAAACCTTCGATCATCATCATCCTTGTTGTTTCATGTTTGACCCAAACGATCACCACAACCACCACGATTACCACCACCTTTCACCATATAACGTCCACATAAATTCTGCTGTAACAATCTGCTGCTACTCGTTATTCTTCTTCTACGCTTCTGTTCAAAACGAAACCACAATTCACAGGACCGTTGCTTCATTGAACCTACAACTTTCATATTGTTGTTGCGATAGCATTCCCGTCGAGCAGTCCCAATCAAACACCTCTTTACCTGTGCTGATTTCTTCTACTTTCTATTAAACGGTAATCGATACACAATTTCACCTGCTATATGGTTGAAGGTGATTGTTATTGTTAACTTATAGGAGTTGGAACCGACACCCACTAGTTTCTTTTTAGTTATAAAGCCTATAATGATATCACACTGCAAATAAAATAATAAAGGCTGCTGTAAAAAGTTTTTTTTCCCCGATGGAATACAGCTGGTGACCAGATTAACCGAATAGGCTGCTATACCCTACATGTTTTGTTGCATCGATCAAATTGTTTAACATGGACTGGTGTAAACTAATTACCTACACTAGTGGACTTCCATAATTGGGCTTCTTTAACATATAAATGAGCCACACATTGTAAAACCCATCGTCCTTCCTGCTCAGGCCGAAGCCCAACACCATCAAGCCTTTTAAACGATTGTTCCTGCGATTACTAGATTTCTGTTATTCTTCAAATCAAAACCCTTATGTTTGTAACGATAAACAATGGTAAGAGTAGTGGTGACTAACGTATTACGCAACTAGGTGACGAGGTTATGATATTCATGATCAAGGTGATTGATGATATTGATATGTATGATGAGGTTGATGATTTAATGATGATGATATGATTAGTAACTCGATAATGATGGCGGAAAACTATGTTGTGTTGATAGTAAGGACGTGATCGTAAAAATAATGATGATGTTTATGAATCACGATATGAGGGTGATGAAACCATGATGATATAATGATAGTATTCAATGAAGAAGGAGGATGCGTTGATGTAAATGATCACGATGATGGTGATAATGATCATCCCATGATGATAATGTATATGATATGGTATAATTTGATTTTATATTATTATTATTATTATTATTATTATTATTATTATTATTATTATTATTATTATTATTATTATTATTATTATTATTATTATTATTATTATCATTATCATTATCATTATTATTATTATTATTATTATTATTATTATTATTATTATTATTATTATTATTATTATTATTATTATTATTATTATTATTATTATTATTATTATTATTATTATTATTATTATTATTATTATTATCATCATTATTATAAATTAAAATTGTCATCTTATTAAGATTAACATTATTAGTAAAATTATTATTATTATTATTATTATTATTATTATTATTATTATTATTATTATTATTATTATTATTATTATTATTATTATTATTATTATTATTATTATTATTATTATTATTATTATTAATATTATCATTATCAAGATTTTATATATTATTATCATCATTTTTACTAACACTACTATTATTTATTATTATTATTAGTATACTTATTTTTATAAAAATATTACACCTTTCTATTATAAATATTATTTTACCAAATAAAGTAATAGTTATATAAAAACATATCTTAATATAATCCTATATATATAAATATATATATATATATATATATATATATATATATATATATATATATATATATATATATATATATATATATATATATATATATATATATATATATATAAAGATATTAATCTTAATATATTATATAATATAAATAAACTTAGTCGATTAAATGTGATATGTGTTAATATATATGAATAATATAGGTTCGTGAATCCGAGACCAACCCTACACTTGTTAAATGACATCATATGTATTTTTACTACAAAATACAGTATGGTGAGTTTCATTTGCTCCCTTTTTAATTGCTTTTGCAATATATATTTTTGGGCTGAGAATACATGCGCTATTTTATAAATGTTTTACGAAATAGGCACAAGTACTAAAACAAATTCTACGTGGGTTTAAACCAGAAATATACCCTTAGCTTGGTAACATTAAACTACTTGTCTATGTACGGTAGGCACGAATCCTAAAGATAGATCTATTGGGCCTGACAAACCCCATCCTGACTATGGGATGCTTTAGTACTTCGAAGTTATATTAAACACACCTGATCTGGTGTACTTTAGAGGGTAAAACATGAACGTTAAGGCTTGTTACCGGGTGCCTACAACTTATAGAGTACTTTTATACACTTGCGAGTGTACATATATTTATAAACGAAAATCTTGTGGTCTATTAATATATTGAAATGATTGTTATGATAAACCTATGAACTCACCAACCTTTTGGTTGACACTTTTAAGCATGTTTATTCTCAGGTATGAAAGAAATCTTCCGCTGTGCTGATAGTGCTCCAAATGAACATATATTTAGTAGCAATATCCTCCCAATATGTAAATTATTTAGTTGTAATTGTCCTATTTTAAGTTGTAATCGTTTATATTAAATAAGTGCGAAGACAAAAGGCGAAAACGAAGATTTGAAGACGCAAACGTCCAAAAAGCTCAAATGTACAAGATACAATCCAAGTGGTTCAAATTATTGATGAAGAACGTCTAAAAAAGATAAGAGTACAAGTTACAAAACGCAAAGTACAAGATATTAAATTTTACGCAAGGACGTTCGAAAATCCGGAACCGGGACATGAGTCAACTATCAACGCCCGACGCAACGGACTAAAAATTACAAGTCTACTATGCACAAGAATATAATATAATATATAAATAATTATATTAATTATTTATATTTTATATTTATATATATAAAACGTCGGCAAAGTACTAAAACCTTGTCACAGTTTAAGTCCCCAATTAGTTGGAATATTTAACTTCGGATATAAGGATAATTTAACGAGGATACTCGCACTTTATATTTATGACTGATGGACTGTTATGGACAAAAACCAGACGGACATATTAAATAATCCAGGATAAAGGACAATTAACCCATGGGAATAAACTAAAAATCAACACGTCAAACATCATGCTTACGGAAGTTTAAATAAGCATAATATATTTTATTTCATATTTCATCGTACTTTTATTTACTCGCTATTTTATTTAACGTCATTTATTTATTGTCATTTATTTTTTGCTACTTTAATTATCGTCATTTATATTTTGCATTAGATTTTAATTGTAACTTAAAATATAAAATCGACAAACCAGTCATTAAACGGTAAACCCCCTTTTATATATTATAAATATAATATATTTTGTTCAAATATAATTGTTTAAAAATATAGTGTGCAATAAGCCCGCTCCCTGTGGAACGAACCGGACTTACTAAAAACTATACTACTCTACGATTAGGTACACTGCCTATAGTGTTGTAGCAAGGTTTAGGTATATCCATTCTATAAATAAATAAATATCTTGTGTAAAATTGTATCGTATTTAATAGTATTTCCTTGTAAAATATAAGCTATTTTATATACACCTCGCATAACTATCAAGCTTTTGGCGCCGCTGCCGGAGAACTCGGCGAAATGCTATATTTTTAATATATATTTGTATAAATATATTTTTAGAAAAACAATATAAAATTTAAAAAAAAAACCGAAAAAATATAAATATATATAATTTATTTTTTTAGATTTCTATTTACAAAATTATAAATTATTTTTATTTTAGTTTTTAAAGATAAGTTTTATTTAATTTATATAAATATCTTATTTAAATTAAAAATAAAAACAAAATATACATATAAATCTGAACCTACACGAATTTGACCTGCACCTCTTTTGGACCTGCAACCTCCGCGACTTGCGGAGGTTTTGAACTGGGATCACCGCGACTCGCGAAGCCGTCTGACACGGGTCACACAGAAGCCCTGAATCAGCATTAATTACGGATTTTTATTATTATTATTTAAATTAAACCCTAATTAGGGTTATATTTTTATAATAATTAGTTTAGTTTTATTATTTATTTTATATTTTTAGTTTATAAGTTTAATTAATTTATAAACTTAATAGTTTTATAAAATAAATAATATAAAAATAATATTTTTATAAAAATTGTACTTTTTACAACTTTTAGCCTATTTTTATTTTTGTATCTTTTTATCATTTAGTCGTAATATTTGTATTTTTATTTGTTCGTAGCTAGTTGTAAGTTCTAGTATTTTGCCGTAGCTTATGTTTATTTTTTAGATTTTTAGGCTTTGCCGTAAAATCCCTTAAGTGCTTTTTTTTAGACTAAGATTTAGGTGCTTTAGAATTTTGCGACGCTGTTTATAAATTTTAGTACCTTTTAAGTTACGACGCGCTATTTTCTTATTTTTATTTTTCGACGTTTTTCGACGCGCACTTTTTTTCTTTCTTATTTCTCGACACGCTAGTTTTTAGGAATTAGAAATTTTCTCTACTTCTTCTCTAAAATTCCAAACAAAAAATTATTTTAAGTGGTTAAATTGATAGACATCCAAATTTTTTGCTTCGTAGTAATAGTTGGATTTGTTAGTGGCTGAGTTGTGAGCTTCCGATTTAAAGGGTTCTGGCTCCCTGCTGCATCTATTGACTATTCGAAACGTGGGCAAAAGCAGAAAAGTCTATTAATTTGATAACTTATATAAGTTTTATATTTATAACTAATAGGATAATTAAAATTTGGTAATAAGCGCATTGTGAAAAGTCTCGAAGATATTTTGGAAACTCTTTACGACATACGAAATCAATACTCTCAACCGAGTGTTGATGACAATTCGTTCGGTCAATCTTGGATCACGAATGACGAAACAATAACTGGTTGTGAAATTTGTGGAGATTATCACTCAACATGAGAATGTTATTATTACGTTCCTATGGAAAATTACACACTCATGGAACCTGAATGGAATGATTATGAGGAATACAATTCAAATTGGGATTATTCCCAAGAATATATCCAAACTCAACAACCAGTAGACGAGGAAAATTATGTGTCTGAAAATTTATTAGACAATATGAAAATCAAACTCGAAGAACTCAATGCTCAAAATGAACAAATGAGAGAGTTTGTAAACCGGCAAGCTGAAACTCCATCAGACTACACACCTGTTGATTTGAGGAGTATTGTGCAATAAAATCTCATATCATCGAATTTTGATGAATTCGAGAGCTCCGAAATCACCAATTATCCCGATGATACTTTTATTCAGTTTTACCAATTTCACAACATATCGACACATTAGCCTTAACCATCGAAATCATCGATCAATCAATAAATGAAGAAGAAGTAAGGGTGACAAATTGGTACTCTTGGGAAAACGATAACGTTGAAAATTTTACCCCCGAGACCAAAATGGTGAGACCAATAAGTACCATTAATGAAGAAGAATTTGCTTTGATCCCGAAATTCACTATTCCACAACTTTTCAACCCAATATTCTCAATAGACGAGTCATATACCAAAGATGAACTACGAGCTGTAATAGATAATGACACCTCGGATTTCACCCAATTGGGTAATAGAGGTGAAAACTTTGATTCCGAGAATAAAAGGAAGGAAATATTAGGAATTGTCCACCCTATAGAAATAAGTATGTCGGTGTATATCGATCCATTTGACCAAGAACCAGAAAAGAGATATATCCATTTACTAAAAGCTACACTTAAAAAAGAATTAAGTAGTGACAATCGGGCGAGTCTAAACTTTAAACCCATTGATATATTATACACCACCCGAGATGTAAATAACTGGCTCACTACTCTAATTCGTGAAACTTATTCTACCGACTTCACATGTCGTCAGCTAAGTGTGGGGAAGTCTAACCCCACTTAACGTTAAATTAGGGGTTCGGGTTAGTGCATATCTCGTTAATAAAAATGCATGATTAGGGTAAAAGACGCTTTTTCAAATATTAGTAAATAGTTCAGAAAAGCAGCCGTTTTTGAAAAAAAGCATGTGTGATAAAACAAGAAGGAATGAACGATGAGGCGCGCCATCTATCATTCGACGAGCTTTGTAATTACAAACTGGGTATTTTCAATCACTTTTCTACACTAATCACCCTCATGAATTTATAATTAGAGTCTGATTTCATGCAAATGAGGACATTGCATGATCTCAAGTGTGGGGAAGGGTTATAAATTCTCTCGGGTTTATACTTGGTTTATTTGCCAAATTTTATGAAAATTTGAAAATTTTTTAACTAAATGAATTTAAAATCATGTTTATATATATTTATGAACGGTGAAAACTAGGTGTTAATACCGAAATTATCGTTACCTCAGAAAGGACATAAATTGAGAAACACCCTAAAACGCTTGAATTCATTTAAAATGGAATAAAGGAGAATAAAAAGGCAAAGAAAGAAACTAAGTGTGGGGAGAATGTACCTAGTTATTCAATTAAAAACTATCTAGCACATGTTTCTGTAAAGTTTATTGCAGGTGCTTTTGTTTTGGACTAAATTAACTATTTTACCCGATGAAAGAAAAGAAAAGATGGATCTACACGATGAATCAATTCCATCATTAAAAGGAAGTAAAGTCTTCCGAAAAAGACACGCGCTTCTTGATTTAGGTCAGAAAATTGTCGTCCAGACCAGCTGTAGGTTGACGAAAAACCTAGAAAAATCATCTCTAAAATCAGCAGGAAATCCATGGACCTCAGCATAAAACAGGGTCGCCAAGTGGTCAGACTTATCCTAACCATGAGAGGATCTATCTCGTAAAATGGGGAGGACGCCGTGCAAATTAGCTGGATAAGACTAATGAATCAGATCCCCAGAAAGGATAATCTCCTTAAAGATCAAAAATCAGCTTTTAAGACTGATATTACTCAATCCTAGAGATTGACCTTAAAGATTGAGAATTACAAACTCATAGAATTCAATGATATCTAAACTCGAGCTTGAACGAGAAAATATTTTGATGAAAATTTCAAACCGATTTGTTTTCTAAAAACCCATTTTCAATGCATTCATTACCATTGAACGTAAAATCCTAAGAATTCACCTGAAATTCATTAGGTCACCTGAACCAAATCGGGTGTCAACCGTAAGAACGGTGGTTGCATAGTATGGTCAAAGACAGGACCTTGTGCCAGACCGAAAAATTATAAGGGTGAGCTTTACTATTGCTCCTACAAAGGATAGTAATTGCGTCCGACACGTTATAGACCATAATTAAAAGCATGTCAGGGGACATTGCCTTAACAGTTGCTTGTTCAACGCTTTCCTTTACAACCGGACGGTAGTTTACCGAAAGGTAATATACGGAGCAAGCATACTGGACGTGTTGCTTTCCTAATACAAGGTTAGCAAGTGGGTGACACAAAACTGTAAGTTTTGAGCTAAAATTTTCAAATCTGAAACCCACCAAACCCACAAAAAGAATTTGCAAACACCGGTGAAGTGTTATTCCGGAAAACTTATCTAGGGTAATAGCTAGATTTAATTTTCAAAAGATCAAATGTTTTCATAAAGATCCAATTTCCTTAATAGATCTAAATTTTTATAGTCATGTGGGACTGTAAACCATAACGTTACTACCATTGTTTATACCGCCGTAAAGAAATCACTGATGCACAAAGTGTGAAGAATAAAGAAGTGATTCTAGTATTTCAAGATTGTATTGCTTGAGGACAAGCAACGCTCAAGTGTGGGGATATTTGATAGTGCTCCAAATGAACATATATTTAGTAGCAATATCCTCCCAATATGTAAATTTTTTAGTTGTAATTGTCCTATTTTAAGTTGTAATCGTTTATATTAAATAAGTGCGAAGACAAAAGACGAAAAAGAAGATTTGAAGACGCAAACGTCCAAAAAGCTCAAATGTACAAGATACAATCCAAGTGGTTCAAATTATTGATGAAGAACGTCTAAAAAAGACAAGAGTACAAGTTACAAAACGCAAAGTACAAGATATTAAATTGTACACAAGGACGTTCGAAAATTCGGAACCGGGACACGAGTCAACTATCAACGCCCGACGCAACGGACTAAAAATTACAAATCTACTATGCACAAGAATATAATATAATATATAAATAATTATATTAATTATTTATATTTTATATTTATATATATAAAACGTCGGCAAAGATGATCCAAAAGGGTGTGAGCTGTATCCCATTTCCCCGTGACTCGCGGAGTTCTCAAGCACAAAGTGCCGCGACTCGCGGAGCACAGAAATTTCAGAATGCCTATAAAAGGTCGCGAATTCTGCCGAGTTTAAAATAAATAATAATAATAATAATACTCTGTAATAAATAAATAAATAAATATATATATAATATATATAGTATAGGGTAGTTTTACATTAGATTAGTTCGGGTTATGTAAAGGTTATTTTACGGGTTTTTGAAGTCGAAATTCTGTCCGTGTAACACTACGCGATAAATACTCAATGTAAGTTATGTTCTCCTTTTTAAATTAATGTCTCGTAACTAAGTTGTTATTATGCTTATTTAAATTGAAGTAATCGTGATGTTGGGCTAAATATTAAAAATGGGGTAATTGGGCTTTGTACCATAATTGGGGTTTGGACAAAAGAACGACACTTGTGGAAATTAGACTATGGGCTATTAATGGACTTTATATTTGTTTAACTAAATGATAGTTTGTTAATTTTAATATAAAGATTTACAATTGGACGTCCCTATAAATAACCATATACACTCAATCGGACACGATGGGCGGGGTATTTATATGAACGAATAATCGTTCATTTAACCGGACACGGGAATGGATTAATAGTCTATGGAATTATTAAAACAGGGGTGAAATTATGTACAAGGACACTTGGCATAATTGATAACAAAGTATTAAAACCTTGGATTACACGCAGTCGATATCCTGGTGTAATTATTAAACAAAGTACTAAAACCTTGTTACAGTTTAAGTCCCCAATTAGTTGGAATATTTAACTTCGGATATAAGGATAATTTGACGAGGATACTCGCACTTTATATTTATGACTGATGGACTGTTATGGACAAAAACCAGACGGATATATTAAATAATCCAGGACAAAGGACAATTAACCCATGGGAATAAACTAAAAATCAACACGTCAAACATCATGGTTACGGAAGTTTAAATAAGCATAATATATTTTATTTCATATTTCATCGTACTTTTATTTACTCGGTATTTTATTTAACGTCATTTATTTATTGTCATTTATTTTTCGCTACTTTAATTATCGTCATTTATATTTTGCATTAGGTTTTAATTGTAACTTAAAATATAAAATCGACAAACCAGTCATTAAACGGTAAACCCCCTTTTATATATTATCAATATAATATATTTTGTACAAATATAATTGTTTAAAAATATAGTGTGCAATAAGCCCGCTCCCTGTGGAACGAACCGGACTTACTAAAAACTATACTACTCTACGATTAGGTACACTGCCTATAGTGTTGTAGCAAGGTTTAGGTATATCCATTCTATAAATAAATAAATATCTTGTGTAAAATTGTATCGTATTTAATAGTATTTCCTTGTAAAATATAAGCTATTTTATATACACCTCGCATAACTATCATGTGCATTTGCTCATTCTAAAGATATTATATGAAGTCGTACATGGCATATTTAGGTCAGTACCTCGCAATGGGACCAGATATTGATGAATTCGTCCAGGTGGATTAGGACGGGTCATCACAGGTGGTATCAGAGCGGTGGTCTTAGCGAACCAGGTCTTGCATTAGTATGTCTAACGGATAGTTATTTAGATGCATTAGTGGGTCTGGACTTCGACCGTGTCTGCATGTCAAAAGTTTTGCTTATCATTTAGTGTTGAAAAAAAATTATTTGCTTATCATCCTTAAAGTCTAGACACGTCTTACTGCCTCTATTGCATAGACAGTGTATAGATAAATTTATATCTTAGCGTATCTGATATTGTTACCTTTGCCTGACAGCTTCCGTAGATTCCTCCGTAACTTATGGAATTTTAGTATTATATATGCATATGTAAATTATGTATTGCAGGGTACTACTCTATATCCTATAATCTATTTCTTATCGAAAATCCTTCATCTGATCGTACGAGACGAATCCGTCAACCAGTTCAAATTCACCTAAGCTCCGAAAGCAGTGTCACCAGAATGAATCAACCGATCATCCATTCATCTGATGAATTCATAGTCGACTTAATCAATGGAGACGCGCAGAAGGCGATCCCTTCCACTAACTGAATTCACCTCTTGATGAAGGACCTGAAGCACTTACCGACGAACCTGTTCGTAACACCATTTTCAACCTCATTTCCCAAATATCACGCCACGACTATATCATAACTCAGATTTTAAACCTTATTCATTCGTCCATTCTTACAGACAATCATCCCGGAGTAATAAGTCAACGAACTACGCGTCCGAGTTGTAGCCTTGAAAAATATGGTGCAAAACGTACCAGCTTCAGCAACATCACCGGCACCAACAGTACCATCAATAACAGCACCAGTACCACCCACAACCCAAGTTCAACATCACACACATCAAAATCTCATTATGTACCTCGAACATAATCATCAATCTGCGAATCGTTCTACATCATTTATCTTCGTTCGACATGGCAATTATGTAATCTCTAATGTGTTAGAGATTATATATTCTTGTTCTAACAAAAAATCAAATGAGTTTAATATCATATTAACTCATCAAATCCATAATTACATCTGAAGAAAATATATATGTATATATATTTTCATAAAGATTGTAATTAAAAATTCTTTTGTACAAACTGTTAACGTGAAAATATTTTAACGGGTAGGTAATACTCGAGGAATATTTAGATTTCACATTAATAAGTTACACTGTACATTTTTTCGAATCTGATTCAACAGTCATCTACTATCCTACTTACATCCACAGATAAACGTATCCGTTAACCGCAGAATAACCAGTTTTATTCAATTTCATATTTGGATTTTGACCTATCAGAATCCAACAAGTGGCATAATGAAGAAATAATGGACACAATAAAAATTGATTAGAAACAGACTAATTAACAATATGAAATTTTGTTAAGAAACCACGCTAACAAGATCCTAGCTAACCGTTCCTAGCTAACTGTTAAATCCGTATTACATTTTATTTTATCGCAATTTATTTATCGCAGTTTAATTATCGCAATTTATATCCTCGCAATTTTATTTATCGTCATTTAATTTCTGTTATTTACTTTACCCACTTTATTTATTGTCATTTAATTTCTGTTATTTATTTTTTTTACGCACTTTAGATATCGGGACACGTATACAAGGTTTTGACATATCATATCGATGCATCTATATATATTATTTGGAATAACCATAGACACTCTATATGCAGTAATGCTGGAGTTAGCTATACATGGTTGAGGTTGATTCTACAATAATATATATAGTTTGAGTTGTGATCGAGTCTGAGACATGTACACGGGTCACGATACGTATTAATTAATTCGAATATTATAAACTATATATGAATTATTGGACTGTTAACTGTGGACTATCGACTGTGGACTAATAACATTGGACAATTAAAATTAATTAAAATATTGATTATAACATATGAAACTAAACATTTCTTCAAGTTGCCACTTGATTTCATCTTAAACCTCATTTGTATCTTGATGATTACAATCTGCGTTCGAACTCTTCATGATTCTTGAAAAACATCTCAATCGAGAGGATGAACCAACCGCACTTCATCTACGGAAGAAAAGATTTATGCATATAGTTATGCACCTGAAAAACTCTAGGAAACTGAGTAAACGTTTAACAAGTAGCTGTGCTAATTCCTTTAGTGTTATTATTACCCAAAATAACCTTGCAGTTCTTTTTCAAAGTAGCAAATTTTGTCACAGCTCCAACAAGTCAACTTCGACTTTTCGTTCGAAACAACCTTATTATAACTTTGATATATATGCGTGCTCTTTTACTGTTACCAGGAAACCTTTTATACTCCACCATACTACCATCAGCGTTTAATCATCTAAAAACACAATTCTCTTGAAACCACCTCGGATTGATAACCGATGATTCAGATATGACTGCATTAAATGCAGACGAAACAGTAAAATTGTAGATGACCTAAATGGTTAAGAATTTGATGATAAAGAATGAAGTGTTGGGAACGCTCGATAGAAAATTTAGTACTGAAAAACGGATTGAGCTAACCAAGAAGGAGACCAAGGACAAATACAAGGACCAAACCCTATATTCAAAGGATCCAGGTAATTCTGGATCCGATGAAATCTTTAGAGAATATCTTGCTCCGAGGTCATGTTAAAATCTTGCGAAAAATCTTTCTTCATCAACCTTCGAACATAGAAATTCCAAAATATCATCATAAATATCTTCGATATTTCTGAGGATATTTTCATAAATATTCTTGTCCGAAATTATCTACCTCTTCGTGTTTTCTGTATTCCATTATATTGGAAACTTCTGCAAAATATAAGTATAAATTATGAATGAATTGTGGAGAAGTGTAGAGAATTGAAGCATGAGTTAGTATAATATAATGACACTTGGCCAACGTGATTATATTACAGTAAGTCATGCTGAGTTTCTAATGAGACGTGATGATTCACAGACCCTAACATCATCATGTGCCATGTTACACGACTCTTACATTCGATCTAATCCCTAAACATATCAATAACATATTTTCTTGATAGTTCTATCTTTTCTTTTAAATTCTGGTAATTTAACCAGCTAAGATTGTGCTATTACAATCTCTCTTAGAACATTAGTCATGTTCATTCAAAACTTAATACTTACAAATTCTGGATCATTATTCGCTTGACTTAAAGTCGGGAAGAGGAAAACAAAAGGATGGGACTCCAAAATATAAAAGGGAACGAAGGGAGTGGATTTATAGTGAAATATTCGACAGGGCAATCAAAACAGATGATCGCATTTAAAGCGGATCCTAATTTCTTTAATTACCTAAGAATTAAATCTTATTACGAAGATTTTCTCTAAATCCCCTGAATTCCGGAAATCAACCGTGACTACTTCACCGGTTAAGTCAAATCTTCATTTACTCATTTTCACTCTTTTGTGATAACTTCATTCGTACCCTTCGAATAATTGAATTGTTTTATCCACATTACTCAATGATGATAAAACTCTATTTATCAACCCATATTAGTCATGAAAACATTTTTATTGTTGGCCATGACCACCTCACTCAAATTTTGGGACGAAATTTCTTTAACGGGTAGGTACTGTGACGACCCGAAAATTTTCGACCAAATTTAAACTTGATCTTTATATATTTCTGACACAATAAGCAAAGTCTATAATGTTGAATCTAGAAAATTTTGGAACTGTTTCATATATTCAATTAACCTTCGATTACTTTCGACGATTCATGAACTATTGTCTGTATATATAAATATAAATATTTAATATCTAATAAATGTTTTCATAAGTTATATAATATAATTACTAAATGTTACATAGATAATAAGATATAATTTCTACAAGTTAAAAAAAATATTATAAATATATTTGAATTACTTACATTAAAATAAATGTTAATATCTAAAAATCAGTATTAATAATATTATTATATAGAAATGAAATTAGATATATAAATTATTATACTATTATCATTATTAATATTATGTTCATTAAGATTATTAAAACTAGTATTATTATTTGTATTATTAATAAGATTATAGTAATTATTATTACTAATTAAATTTAGCATTATTGTTAGTACTAACATTATCAATTATCATTATTAAATCCTTTATTAAAATTTTATTATTATTAGTAATACTATTATTGTAATATTAATATATTTATACTTGTAATTAACAAAAATTACAAATCATATACATATAATCAGTTATATAATTACAGATTTATGTAAATAGATATACATATGCGAAAATACTATTACATATATATATATATATATATATATATATATATAAATACATATACAAGTATTTAGATACATAAAATAATGATAAATAAATTTAAATATAGATATAATTATAGATATATAGATGCATATGAATATATCTATCTATATCTGTTTAATTAATTCCTTTTTCTGTTTTTTTACTTCTTGCTTTCTCTTTGACATCACAATCTAACTGTGCGATTTTTTTGTTATCGTCTTGAGTTTGTTACACATTTACATCAATCGTACAAATCAGTGTTATATCATGAACAAATCCAAGGAAATTGTTAGCAATCACCTTTGTTATTTATTTTTTTTATTTGATTCTGTGTACGATCGAATTTTTCATGACGGGCTCCATTATTTTACAATTTGATTAATTCTAATATTTAGGGATATCAGTCGACCTATCCATTTTTTCTATAACATCCAACAGCTCCAATTGATATTGAGTCGTTCACCATTTCATTCAATTATACCATCGCCGTAACCTCAAGCCACCTTAAACCACCACCATCGTGATACTACCTTGTACTTACACCACCTTGTTCTTCTTTAAATCGACACAAAAACAACGAAACTTCTTTTATTATGTTGAACCCCAACCTCCATCTCATCTAAACTATCACCACACGTAAACACCACACTTGATCATCCAAAAGCAACCCAAACCATCACCTTCTCTCTCTTCTCTCTCTCTCAATCGACTAGCTCTGTCTCTTCCGTGACTGTTAGAAAACTGCCATCTTTAAAACCATTAATTAACTACAAGTCATCATCGTGACTTGCAGCTATTATTCTGTTCCTGAACATCTTCAACCGTTACCACTTCAAACCCGTACACCACCACAATAATCACCATCAACACCCTCACCATATTCTTGAACCAAAAACCTTCGATCATCATCATCCTTGTTGTTTCATGTTTGACCCAAACGATCACCACAACCACCACGATTACCACCACCTTTCACCATATAACGTCCATATAAATTCTGCTGTAACAATCTGCTGCTACTCGTTATTCTTCTTCTACGCTTCTGTTCAAAACGAAACCACAATTCACAGGACCGTTGCTTCATTGAACCTACAACTTTCATATTGTTGTTGCGATAGAATTCCCGTCGAGCAGTCCCAATCAAACACCTCTTTACCTGTGCTGATTTCTTCTACTTTCTATTAAACGGTAATCGATACACAATTTCACCTGCTATATGGTTGAAGGTGATTGTTATTGTTAACTTATAGGAGTTGGAACCGACACCCACTAGTTTCTTTTTAGTTATAAAGCCTATAATGATATCACACTGCAAATAAAATAATAAAGGCTGCTGTATAAAGTTTTTTTTTTTCCCGATGGAATACAGCTGGTGACCAGATTAACCGAATAGGCTGCTATACCCTACATGTTTTGTTGCATCGATCAAATTGTTTAACATGGACTGGTGTAAACTAATTACCTACACTAGTGGACTTCCATAATTGGGCTTCTTTAACATATAAATGAGCCACACATTGTAAAACCCATCGTCCTTCCTGCTCAGGCCGAAGCCCAACACCATCAAGCCTTTTAAACGATTGTTCCTGCGATTACTAGATTTCTGTTACTCTTCAAATCAAAACCCTTATGTTTGTAACGATAAACAATGGTAAGAGTAGTGGTGACTAATGTATTATGCAACGAGGTGACGAGGTTATGATATTCATGATCAAGGTGATTGATGATATTGATATGTATGATGAGGTTGATAATTTAATGATGATGATATGATTAGTAACTCGATAATGATGGCGGAAAACTATGTTGTGTTGATAGTAAGGACGTGATCGTAAAAATAATGATGATGTTTATGAATCACGATATGAGGGTGATGAAACCGTGATGATATAATGATAGTATTCAATGAAGAAGGAGGATGCGTTGATGTAAATGATCACGATGATGGTGATGATGATCATCCCATGATGATAATGTATATGATATGGTATAATTTGATTTTATATTATTATTATTATTATTATTATTATTATTATTATTATTATTATTATTATTATTATTATTATTATTATTATTATTATTATTATTATCATTATCATTATTATTATTATTATTATTATTATTATTATTATTATTATTATTATCATCATTATTATAAATTGAAATTGTCATCTTATTAAGATTAACATTATTAGTAAAATTATTATTATTATTATTATTATTATTATTATTATTATTATTATTATTATTATTATTATTATTATTATTATTATTATTATTATTATTATTATTATTAATATTATTAATATTATCATTATCCAGATTTTATATATTATTATCATCATTTTTACTAACATTACTATTATTTATTATTATTACTATTAGTATCCTTATTTTTATAAAAATATTACACCTTTCTATTATAAATATTATTTTACCAAATAAAGTAATAGTTATATAAAAACATATCTTAATATATATATATATATATATATATATATATATATATATATATATATATATATATATATATATATATATAAGATATTAATCTTAATATATTATATAATATAAATAAACTTAGTCGATTAAATGTGATATGTGTTAATATATATGAATAATATAGGTTCGTGAATCCGAGACCAACCCTACACTTGTTAAATGACGTCATATGTATTTTTACTACAAAATACAGTATGGTGAGTTTCATTTGCTCCCTTTTTAATTGCTTTTGCAATATATATTTTTAGGCTGAGAATACATGCGCTGTTTTATAAATGTTTTACGAAATAGGCACAAGTACTAAAACAAATTCTACGTGGGTTTAAACCAGAAATTTACCCTTAGCTTGGTAACATTAAACTACTTGTCTATGTACGGTAGGCGCAAATCCTAAAGATAGATCTATTGGGCCTGACAAACCCCGTCCTGACTATGAGATGCTTTAGTACTTCGAAGTTATATTAAACACACCTGATCTGGTGTACTTTAGAGGGTAAAACATGGACGTTAAGGCTTGTTACCGGGTGCCTACAACTTATAGAGTACTTTTATACACATGCGATGTACATATATTTATAAACAGAAATCTTGTGGTCTATTAATATATTGAAATGATTGTTATGATAAACCTATGAACTCACCAACCTTTTGGTTGACACTTTTAAGCATGTTTATTCTCAGGTATGAAAGAAATCTTCCGCTGTGCATTTGCTCATTCTAAAGATATTATATGAAGTCGTACATGGCATATTTAGGTCAGTACCTCGCAATGGGACCAGATGTTGATGACTTCGTCCAGGTGGATTAGGACGGGTCATCACATGTCTATTTTGACATTCCATGACAGATTTTGGTTCCGGATCATCACCATCATTCATGATGTCATATGCAACATTATAAGAAAATATCTCATCAAGATTTTTTCATTTCGGTTCCATAATATTTTTGAATGTGCATAATTGATTGAAAATTCCATATTGACATCATCAATCTCCTCTGCAGAAGGAGTATTGATTTGTGGTTCTTCTTGAACACTTTCTTTTACCTCATTATCAGCTGGTTTTCTTTTTCGAGGATTTTTATCTTTGGAACCAATTGGTCTCCCACGTTTCTGGCGTGACAAAGACTCAAGAGTGACATTATTGTCAGCTTTTGGAATTTCAATTCGAGCTGGAGCATTTGCTGCTGCTATATATGATTTAGTCACTCTTTTTATATCTGTAAATGCATCAGGCAATTTATTCGCAAGTTCTTGCATATGTATTATTTTTTGAACTTCAGTCTCGCATTCTTTTGTGCGAGGATCAAGATACATTAATTGAGGTTCACACCATGAAACATCATTTTCTTTATTTTTTATTTCTCCCCCTAATCTAGAGAACAATGTTTCATTAAAGTGACAATCAGCAAAACGTGCTGTAAAAACATCACCCGTCATGGGTTCAATATATCTTATGATTGAAGATGTTTCATATCCAACATATATTCCCATCCTTCTTTGAGGACCTATTTTAGTGCGTTGTGGTGGTGTGATAGGAACATAAACCGCACAACTAAATGTTCTAAGGTGGCAAATATTTGGTTGATGACCAAAAGCAAGTTGCAAGGGAGAATATGTATGACTTGCACTTGGTCTAATGCGAATTAACGATGCATCATGTAAAATTGCATGACCCCATATAGATACTGAGAGTTTTGTTCTCATTATTAATGGTCTAGCTATTAACTGCAATCGTTTGATTAGTGATTCGGCTAAACCATTTTGTGTATGCACATGAGCAACATGATGTTCAACAACAATCCCAATAGACATGCAAAAATCATTAAATGCTTGAGATGTAAACTCACCAGTATTATCCAGTCTCACCCTTTTAATAGTATAATCAGGAAAATGTGCTCTCAATTTAATAATTTGAGCAAGAAATTTTGCAAATGCAACATTTTGACTTGATAATAGACAAACATGAGACCATCTACTAGATGTATCTATTAGGACCATGAAATATCTAAATGGTCCATATGGTGGATGAATTGGTCCACATATATCACCTTGAATTCTTTCAAGAAATATTGGTGATTCTTTTTCAACCTTAAGAGGTGATGGTCTTATTATCAATTTTCCAAGTGAGCATGATGTACATGGGATAAGTGCATCATGAGGGATCTTTTGATCCATCAATGAATGTCCATGTGTATTTTGAATTATTCTTTTCATCATTGTTGATCCTGGGTGGCCTAATCTTTCATGCCGCAGATTGATCATTACAGGATCACATGTCTTTTCATTAACTACCATGTGTGCTTCTGGTACATTTATATATGTATAATGTAAACCGAAACTAAGTCTTGGTAGTTTTTCAATCACATGATTCTTGTCAGTGATACTTAAGTATTTATCATTTTCTGTAGTCACTGACTGATAATCATATCCATTTTGGTATATGTCAGAGAAGCTTAACAAATTTCTTTTTGACATGGGAGAAAATAAGGCATTTTTTATTAGAAAATTTGTACCATTTGGTAACATGAATTTTACCTTTCCCATTCCTTTTATTAAATCCGCAGGACCTGATATAGTATGTACCATTCCTTCTATTGCTTTAAAATCAGTGAAGTATTTTTTAGATTTGAGTATAGTGTGTGTGGTACTACTGTCTGCAATACAAAGATCCCCACCATTTGACTGATTTTGCACTCCAGTAGTGTACATCATGAACTTCAAAATGTGAGAAACAAATAATGAGTACATAATTCATCAATATATTACATTAAAATATGTTACAAACGATAGCACATAATAAGGAAACATGTAGTAAACTAGATATGGTGTAGATTGAAAATCGGCAACCATTTATTTGACAAGGACATATAATAGGATATATATATATATATATATATATATATATATATATATATATATATATATATATTAGAAATTTATTCATTAAAGTAGTCACAAGTTGGCTCAGTGATTTTTGTATCAAGGTCAACCACAAGGTTTGCCTATTTTCCTTTTCCTTTTATGGATTCCTGATATTGATTAACAAAATATTGATTTGTTCTACAGTTTTTAGACCAATGGCCAATTTTACCACATCGATAACAAGAATCTTCAATATTCTTTGAAGAGCTTCCTTCAACACTATGACTTGTGGGATTGTATGGTGGTTAAATTTTATAATTTTGTGGATTATTATTTCTTTGTCCACGACTACGACCACCGTAACTATTACGACCACGACCACCACCACGACCATTACCATAAGGGTGATTTCGAACATAGTTATGATTTTTATTATTGTTATGGTAATTTCCATGATGATGGTTTTAGCCGATATGACCACGACCTCGCCCACATCCTCGTCCAGGTGCATTTTTTTTATTATTATTGTTGTTAATAGCATTAGCTTCAGGGAATGCTAGCGCACCCGTAGGACGAGATTCTTGATTCTTCATCAGTAATTCTTTATTCACTTCTGCAACTAAGAGATAAGTTTGAAGTTTGGAAAATTTTTTGTAATTCTGCAATCTCAAATTTTCTTATATAGTTATATTTGCAGAATGCATTGTGGAGAAAGTTTTCTCCATCATATCAGCATCACTTATTTCTTGACCACAGAATTGAAGCTTTGAACGGATCTTGAATATGGTCGAGCTGTATTCACTTACCTTTTTAAAATCTTAGAACCTTAAATTTCTCCATTCTTCCCTCGCAGCTGGGAGTAATATTTCCTTTTGATTATAGAATCTACTCTTGATACTTTCCCATAAAACATGTGGATCTTTGATAGTGAGATACATATGTTTTAAGGTGATATCAATATGTTTGCGAATAAAAGTAATTGATTTTAATTTATCTTGATCAGAACAAGTATTGTTTTCTTTTAAAGTTTCTAGAATACCCAATGATCCAAGATTTATTTCTACATCCATGACCCATGATGTGTAGTGAAACGACCCGTCCATATTACTATAAACGCAGTACATTATTCATTGGTCCCATAGCGAGGTATTTGACCTCTATATGATACGTTTTAGAAAATATTGCATTCGTTTCATAAAAAGCACACCATTATTATACATAATGCATGTATTAAATAATTGGGCGATTATTTAAGGAATAAACTCCATAATACATCGGTTTTCAAATACTACACACTTGACATAACAGTCAAATATAATACATGACAAAGGTTTTATTGAATGCAACACTTTATTTAATTAAAAGCATAAGACTCCATGCACAGCTTGCTCAGATTATGCAACAGCGGAAGACTTTCTTAAGGACCTGAGAATAAACATGCTTAAACAGTCAACACAAAGGTTGGTGAGATATATAGGTTTAACATCGATATAAATATAGACCACAAGATTTCATAGTTATAAATATATGTACACTCGTAAGTGTATAAAAGTATTCTATAAGTTGTTGAGCATTTCGGTAACCGTACTTAACCATTAATGTAGCATATTCCCTTTGTTATGAAATCTCCCTACACTGTACCAAGTGTAGTAAAAATGAAGTACTATGCAACCGTTTACGATACTAGAGCGACTAGCCCAGTTGGGGTTGTCAAACCCGATAGATCTATCAATACGATTCGCGTATACATGTTCTTACAACATGTAAATATTAGTTACCAAGCTATTAGGGAATATATGTAAAGTGGTACAACTCAACGTAGAATATATTTTAAGAACTTGTGTCCATAGAGTAAAACATAAAATGCATGTATTCTCATCCCAAAATATTTGTAGAGTTTAAAAATGGGACTATATACTCACGGTAGTAAAAGTATATTAATAATAAGTTTTCAGCTTATTAAAAATATGGCCGTCGTCCTTGGATTCACGAACCTATAACAATAATAATGATTCAGATAATAATATGACATGTAAATAAAATAAAACAAGTTCATAGAATACTTATATACTAATTTTTAACATTTTTATGTTAGTAGTCCTTTGTTAGTAGTCCAAAATAGTCCGAAATGTCCAACAGTCCAATAATCGGTATATATATAATCTTAGAATTACCCCATGACGTATTGTATACGTATTGTCTTTGCATCAACCCAGAGACATATTGTATACGTATTGTCTTAGAATTTATCAAAACGTATTGTATACTTATTGTCTTAGGATTTATCAAAACGTATTGTATACTTATTGTCATGGAATGTACCAAGATTATTATATATATATACAATCTCGAAATTAACTAAGATTATAATATTTTGTTATAGTAATGATAACATGTCCAAATATATATAGGATATAGGAAAAGTTAGCAAGGATATGGTTAGTATAGTTTTTACAATATAAATTTCGTCCATACAATGTTAATTTTAGCAGATTTTGTTTTGCTCGCCAAATATTCATTACAACTCCGTTTAAAGTGAATCAAATTGATATGGATTCCTTAATAAGTTAATTTTTCAAAACCAATTCAAAAATTTCAGCCCATGTATTAATATTTAGAGTTTTACCCTCTTTTTGTGTCGGTGGACAGATTTGGACGAATCCCGGCACCCACCCAATATATGATTTTTGATAAAATACTTCCACTTTGTCTAAAATCATAAAAAAATACTGGAAGTCTTATTTACATATATTAACATATTTCCAAAGTCTTAGCTTCGAACTCAAAGTCTAAGATAGGTTTTAATTCCCAACCCAAAACAGCCCGCTTTTTACCGAATGGAGATTAAACGATATATGTTAAGTTTCAAGGTGTTCTTCATATGTACAAGTTATAAGTTCTTATATTAACTTAATATAACATCATAATACATATAAATAAGTGTTATTAGAGTTATGTTAGAAAGATTAGATTAGTTTTTCAAACAAGCTTGGTGTTCACCAAAACAAGTTCTAGTTTTTACAAGTTTTATAAGTATAATAAGATAGCAACTATACAAGGAATTGAACAAGGATTTTGAGAAGTATTTTACCTTGTTATGAAGAGGAAAGTTGCTGAGATTAAAGTATGATATGAGAGCATTCAAGTGTGTATTTTTAGTTTAAGAAAATGTGGAGTAAAAATGAGTTAAAATGGTCCTTAGTTATAAGCTTATAATTTTGGCTTTTAGTGAAAATATCTAAGATAAGTTAAATTGTATTAAGGGCCTGTTTACTTAGGACTTAATTGGATTAATTCTTTGAAGAAATTATTCGGTCAGAAAAAGTGGGTGTTTACTTGGAACATTTTGATTAATTCAAACTGTCTGGTGGGTTGTATGGCTCATGTGAAAAACCCATGTCCTCTGGATATAGCATTCATTTCCATCTTTACCCTCATCTTTCCTTTTCTTTCTTTTTCATCTTAAATCCAATACCCTCACCTTCTTTCATCTTACAACTTTTCGATCCAATATTTTGCTGCACATTTTTCATTTTAATCCATATACTCATCTATATGTCCAGTTTTATTAACGAGGTGAAAAATTTACACCAACAATAACGCAAATCTTGGAAAATGCATCGGCTTGGTATTAACACCGCCACTACTACCTCTTGCTGCTCCGATAACGTTCAAAATCAATCGTCGACAAACGCAAATCTCCGATTGAGAGATTGATGAATATGATAATGATGATTTTATTTATTTGTATTATTTGCGTATGGACTTCCGAAAACACAGATCTATTTGTTTGGAAAGTCGTTGATTTTTAATTTCATTTTCTTTGTTGTACGTGGTTTATTTTTCTTATATTTATATTTATTTTGTTCATTTGATTCTTTAGTATTAGAAGTAGATGTAATATTAGTAAATAACTTTGGAGATCATTATCACTGTTTTGTCAAAGAGGTTGTTTATACAGATCTTCAATTGAAAAATTGATGAGAAAAGGCTAAAGTTGTCATTCTCATCATTAAGATATTTTATTGAGTAATAAAAGTAAACATCATCTTATATTTATTAGATTATCTCATATTGACATCTATATCCATATACTTATCTATATGGATAACTTGACTTAATAGAAAAAAAGGTAAATAGGCCCTAAGTCATGCATGACATATTAAATTGATTAGGTCATGGATGACATATTACACAAATAATTGCAGATTTCTATTGGTATATACCAATAGTAAATACTTCTAGATGCTGTGTATAATACGGGTAAAAATACCGTATGAATGCGAGTAGAATTCTTTGAAGAAATTGAACGAAAATACGAGTATAGCTATCCTTTATATGTATTGGTATATTATAAAGTGTATTCAATACTTGTAAGGATGTATTTACACTCGTAATACATTATATGTAAATACATTTTAACATAAGTTAATTACGTCGTTTAAATAATAACATATATATTGTTAAAAAAAACTCTTTAAATTAGTAGTATGAATATATATATATATATATATATATATATATATATATATATATATATATATATATATATATATATATATATATATATAATACTTTGTTAATATACTTAATGAGATATTTAATTATCATATTTTCAAGTTAAATATATATAAATCCATATATGTACACAATAATTAAACAATTAAATAATTAAATAATTAAATCAAGTTATGATGTTCGTGAATCGTCGGAATAAAAGGATGACCAAAAGCTTGTGTAAAACTCTTTTCAGAGGTTCAAGATTTATTAAAATTCATTGCTTATCAAGTCGGAATTATATAAAGATTAAGTTTAAATTTGGTCAGAAATTTCCGGGTCGTCACATGTAGTTTGTTCCCGATACGTCTAGGGCATCAAACTCAAGCTTTGATAAGTTTGACATTTTCTATTTTCAGAAAGATGAACAACATAAATCATAATCATAATCAATTTCTAATAACATGAAATTAGAATCATTTTAAATTCATAAGTAGCAAACAACAGAATAATGGTATGATTACAAATAATAAAACTACAAGGGCAGGATAGAATATAGGTTCACCCGGTGGTATATTAGCAACAATGATGATAGTTAATATGACCAATACAATAGAAAAAATCATCCTTGTGTGAATCATCTTTACAAAAACTTTTTAAGAGTGGTAATCTGAGAAAATGAAGATTGATTTGTGAAAATGTGAAAACGAAGATGTTTATTTTATATTTGAAAAATATAGTCGTTGTAACGTCGTCAGTTGACGTTAACAACCGTTATGTATATATGACCGTTGTAAAGTCGTTAGTTGACATTAACGACTGTTATGTACTCGTTATATTAATAATAATATAATAAAAGAATTTTATTAGTATAAATATGATTACTATAAAATACATTTAGTATAAATACGTTTAGTATAAATACGAAGATTAAGAGAATAAACATATTATGCATAAATAATATATTTAAGAATAAACATTAATATGCATGAAATAAATAATGATTAATTGCATATAAATATTAGATAACATAAATATAAATGTTAGTGAAGTTAATAAGAGTTAGATTACAGAAAATATAATTCAGGCGGTATAACTGACCATATATAACTTAAATAATATAAATAAAAATGTTAGTGAAGTTAATAAAAGTTAGATTACAGAAATATAAATCAGGCGGTATAACCGACCATATATAACTTAAATAACATAAATATAAATGTTAGTGAAGTTAATAAAAGTTAGATTATAGAAATATAATTCAGGCGGTATAACCGACCATATATAACTTAAATAACATAAATATAAATGTTAGTTATGATGATAATAATATTTACCTTACTAATAAATAATAGAAGGTATCGTTAACGAATTTTTTTTACCTTGATTAGTGACTTGTGATTGCTTAGATAAAACCTTGATTATACGGAGCACTTCGTGCTGATAACGTATTATAATTTAGGAGTATTATAAGTATCTTTAGTGGCCTGATAATTGACAATATATTACTAATAAAGAGAAGAGGGAGTATATATTATATATATGAAATTGATATATGATATTGGTGCATCTCTTACACTTCCATTTGATGCATATTTATAGTGCATAAGATATACTGTACAATACCCATATTTTCAATATGTAAATAGTAAAGAGATAAAGCTAACACAAATTGTCAGCCACTTGCTTGACTTTTTAATTTCATAACACTAATATAAATATATTCATTCAGTTTCGTTTTTAGGTCAGGGTGTGTTTGTGTGAAATTAGTTGGAGCGGTAGCTGGAGTTTTTTTATAAGCTTGAAGCTGAAGCTTATTATTTTCATAAGTGTTTAGTAAAGTAGCTCGAGCTGGATGTTATAGTTGTAAATTGACTAAAAAGTTGTGACGATCGCTCCAAATCCATATGGACGAATACGTCATTCATCAATTTCATTGCGAGGTATTTGACCTCTATATGATACGTTTTATAAACATTGCATTCTTTTGAAAAGGTATACCATAAACGAATATTTAAATCCAAGGTTTTCAACATCTGATGATTTCTACATATAGACAATCACCGTAAATAATAGTTTACAATAATACATTCGTTGACAATGTAGTCAAAATAGATATATGGTGATGGTTTTGTGAATGCAACATTTTCTTGAATAAAGCATGTATGACTCCATGCACAAAGCTTGTCTAACATATAAGCAAACAGCGGAAGACTTCTAGGGAACCTGAGAATAAACATGTTAACAAGTGTCAACACAAAGGTTAGTGAGCTCATAGTTTTAATGTTTCGCATAATCTGTATATAAAGGTGGATCACAAGATTTCAGTTGTTTCATCCGAAACGTTTATCAAAAGATTCTACAAAATTGAGCACCCTGGTAACTAAACTTTAACGTTATAATAAGTACCCCTATTTTAACATACATGCAACCAACATGTATGTGACGCCCCGTACAAAACCATCGTGTATGATTCGTCAACAACAGGATCTTTACACGGTCAAGTACTACATGCTGTTTGAAAACCAGTTTGCATTCATAAAGACATAGCGTTTACAAAAGATAACGTGACACAAAGGTCGTTACAAAGTCATTATTTGAAAATAACATAAACTACGAATGCAAAAGAAAAGTTCCATGATTGAGACATCTCTAAGATTATACAGCGGAATTCTAGCACAGCAGGTCCTTAACAGCAAGTCTAAACTGCAAGACAGCAATTCTAAACAGCGGAAGCAACAAACCTCTAAGCACCTGAGAAAACATGCTTAAAAATGTCAACAATAATGTTGGTGAGCTATAGTTTAAGTTGCAACAGTAATGTAAGGTAGACCACGAGATTTCAGTGCTTTAAACAGCGTATCAAAACAGTATGAAAAGTATATGTTTAACCGTGGGCACTTGGTAACTAACTTAATGTTTATAACCCCCTAAAAGTACACTTGGCGAGTGCGTATGTTTACGAAGTATTAAACACCCGTTAAATTCTAGCGTGACTAGCCCGAGTGGGGATGTCAAACCCTATGGATCCATATCTAAGATTCGCGTTCACCGGTTCAAAAACCAATGACTAAACGTTACCGAGCTAAGGGGAAAGTTTATGCCGTTGTATAACCCACACATATATAAAGTTTAATTACTAGTGCCTAGTATGTAAAATGTAAAAAGCGCATGTATTCTCAGTCCCAAAATAGTTAAAGTAAAAAAGGGATGCTATAACTCACAGTGATAAGAGCGGTAAAGTCGATAATGAAAGTACGCAAGTACTAAGTCGGTCCGAAAGGTCGTCAACCTAAATCAAAGGTTACTAGGTCATTAGTTTATCCTCATAAGTTTTAATAGTGCATAAAATAAGTTTAAGTGTCATCATCATCATCGTTCATCATCATAAAAGCTAAGTAAGTTTGACAAGAATAGAGATCGAAACAATAGGCTGATTTCGGTCAGCTGCTACGACCTCTACGTAAATTGAAAAGATGCGTAGTCAGTGGCTATGGCTCCGTATATGAGTCCCCTAGTTTCTGACCAATTTCCAGAACCAAACTCATCTTCGTTTGACCGTGGTAACGGTTTAAGTGCGAGTAGGTCAGAAATTCAGCACAACGTTAATAGGGTGTAATGACTTTCGGAAGGCCATAAATCCTAAACCGTAACTCGGATTAAGACGAGGTCTAAACAGAAAATCATCTACTCGAACCGAAATAACTGAAAATTAACTTTCCAATAGCCCAGGTGGTCTGATCAGATCCAGAAAACAGTAAGCAAGGTGCTCCGGTGGGGTTCTTAGTGCTTGATGCTCATCACGGTTCTCATCCTTGATGCTTGTAGCTTCAAGTGTACAACTTGTTAATGGGTTAGCATCACCTTGACCAAGATTCTACCATAAACACACAATATGTTAAGACCAAGTAAGAACACAACTCATTTAAGAGTCTTAGATGGATGATGAACCAAGGTTACATCATATCCTTAGTCTTAACACAATTACAAGTTACATTTTCAACTAAAGCTACAAACTTTACTTCAATCAAACAAGTATGAACATAATCTAAGTCAAATGAAGTGATGGAACCCTAAGCTAGAGAGCTTGGTTCCCTTTCACATAAGTTATAAGATCACAAAGCTAGAAAGCTTGAACCTTTAGTGTTCTTGAAGAACTTAAAGCATAAAGCTTAGATCTTTAAGTTATATGAAGACCATAAACACAAGTTTTGATCTTTATAACAAAATAATGAGATCATAAGTTAGAAAACTTAGATCCATCAAAAGATATGAAGATTCAAGCTAGAAAGCTTGCATCTTGGTTGTTCTTGAAGATCTTGAAGCATAAGGCTTGGATCTTTAAGTTACATGAAGATTACAAACACAAGTTTGAATCTTTATAACAAAATAGCAAGATTAAAGTTAAAAAAAAATATAGATCTACAAAGTGGGTGAAGATTCAAAGCTAGAAAGCTTGAATCTTCCATGTTCTTGAAAGATTCAAATCCATGTTTGAATCTACAAGATGTAATCAAGATCAAAAGCTAAAAAGCTAGACCCATGATGATGATGATGATGATGATGATGATGAATTCGTGATGATGAGAAGGAGAAGAAGAAAAGAAATTCAAAATACTTACAATTTTAGAGATAGAAAGAACTAGAGAGAATTAGAGTGTGTGTGTGTGTGTGTGTGTGAATTACAAATGAAAGCAAGTGTAAAATGGATGGAATAAGGCTAGTATTTATAGGTGAATGAGGGGTGAGGGTGGTGGCGGTGGCCGTGAATTTGGAGGGGGGGGACAAGAGGGACAAAAGTTTGCTTTTTGGTTAATGGTTGTCTAAAGTTGGTGCTTATGTTGGGATCCCATGTAACATTAAGGATAATACTTGACATAAATGCTAGTATGTTCCCTCTAATAAATGGACATTTGTCTTACATATTAATAGGTCACTAGCTAATAATAATTGGGCTAATTAAATAGTCCACTAACTAGTGTAGGGTGGGCTAAGGCCCAACAAGGTAGAAAGTCCAACAAGACTAACTAGTAAGCATAAGTAAATTACTACGTGAAATTAAGTATCCATAAACCCAAGTAATTATTATTATAAAATAATAATTAAGATTTCATAGTCATAATATCCCGATTACGACAAAATTTAAACGTGTACGCAGTACGCAGTTTGTTCGTAACGTCAAGTGACACTAACGGTCATAAAGGTTTTTGGTGATCCAGTTAAGTATCCTACGTACTTAAAGGCACATTTTAACACATAAATGAAAGTAAGCCATGTGTATAAAGATTCCAGAGTATAAAGTAGCACAGTACACACAAATACGCCGTTTCGCTAAAACACAAGGCACAAAAGCAAGTCGAAAAAGTTGGGTCGTTACATTACCCACCTGTTAATGGAAATTTCGTCCCGAAATTTAAGCTGAGGCAGGTGTTGGATTCGGGAAGAGGTGAGGATACTTCTGCATCATTTGATCCTCTCGTTCCTAGGTGAACTCGGATCCATGTTTGGCATTCCATCGAACTCGAACAATTGGAATCTTATTGTGCTTCAAAGTCTTAACCTTACGGTCTATGATTTCGACAGGTTCTTCCACAAAGTGGAGTTTGTCATCAATCGTAAGTTCATCGAGAGGGATGATAAGTTCTGGTTCGGCAAGACATTTCTTCAGATTCGATACGTGGAAAGTAGGATGAACTGCGCTCAACTGAGTCGGAAGATCCAAACGGTAAGCAACGGGTCCAACACGCTCCAAGATTTTAAAAGGACCAATATATCGCGGGTTTAACTTTTTGCGCTTTCCAAAATGGATCACATCTTTCCAAGGTGCGACCTTCAACATTACACGGTCACCCACATTGAATTCGAAGTCTTTACATTTAAGGTTGGCATAACTCTTTTGGCGATCACGGGCCTCCTTAAGTCTCGCTTGAATTTGGACAATCTTCTTGGTTGTTTCATGGACTACCTCGGGTCCGGTGGTTTGCTTTACGCCTACTTCGGCCCAACAAATAGGAGATCGGCACTTGCGGCCATACAACGCTTCAAAAGGTGTGGCATTAATACTTGAATGATAACTGTTGTTGTAAGAGAACTCAGCTAGTGGCAAATGTCTCTCCCAAGCCTTTCCGAAGTCAATAACACAGGCACGCAACATGTCCTCGAAAGTCTGAATCGTTCGTTCGCTCTGACCGTCAGTCTGTGGGTGATATGCGGTACTCATGTCGAGACGTGTTCCCAAGGCTTCTTGCAAAGAACGCCAAAACCTAGAAGCAAAACGGGTATCGCGATCTGAGATAATTGATAAGGGCACACCATGACGGGATACAACCTCTTTGATGTATAGTTGGGCGAGTCTCTCCATCGTATCCATTTCCTTCATGGCTAAGAAGTGTGCAGATTTGGTAAGTCGGTCAACGATAACCCAGATGGTATCATAACCGCCTACCGTCTTCGGTAGCTTTGTGATGAAGTCTATCGTTATCCTTTCTCACTTCCATTGTGGGATTTCCGGTTCTTGAAGTAATCCAGATGGCCTTTGATGTTCGGCCTTAACTTTCGAGCAAGTCAAACACTTACCAACGTAAGTTGCAACATCCTTCTTAAGATTAGGCCACCAATACTGTTCCTTGAGATCATGGTACATTTTACCGGCTCCTGGATGAAACGAATATCTTGATTTGTGGGCTTCATCTAGTATAAGGCTCCGTAGATCTCCATAACTAGGTACCCAAATCCTTCCGGCAAAGCATCGGAGTCCAGCCTCCTTAACCTCGAATCGTGAAACGAGAATGTTCATGTGTTCTTGAGAAATATTCTCCTCCTTGAGAGCCTCTTCTTGAGCTACTTGAATCTGACTATTGAGATTTGAATGAATGATGATGTTCAAGGCGTGGACACGAAGAGGTACCGTCCTCTCCTTTCGGCTCAGGGCATCGGCTACAACATTTGCCTTTCCAGGATGGTAATGAAGTTCACAATCATAGTCGTTCAGCGTCTCAATCCATCGTCGCTACCTCATGTTCAGTTGTTTCTGATCGAATATGTGCTGGAGGCTTTTGTGGTCGATGAAGATGGTACTTTTAGTTCCATACAGATAATGTCTCCATAATTTGAGCGCAAAGACAATGGCTCCAAGCTCGAGGTCGTGAGTAGTGTAGTTTTGCTCGTGAATCTTTAGTTGACGAGAAGCATAGGCAATAACCTTCGATCTTTGCATCAATACGCAACCAAAACCATTTTTCGAGGCATCATAATATACGACGAAATCATCACTGCCTTTAGGAAGAGATAAGATAGGTGCGGTGGTTAATTTCTGCTTCAAGTTTTGAAATGCTGATTCGTGTTCTTTTTCCCAAATGAACTTCTTCCCTTTGTGAGTCAGCGCGGTCAAAGGATGCGAAATCAGAGAGAAGCCTTCAATAAATCTTCGGTAGTAACCGGCAAGACCTAGAAATTGGCGGATGTGAGTCAGAGTAGTGGGGGTTTCCCACTTGCTGATAGCTTCAATCTTCGCGGGATCAACTTTGATACCTTGATCACTTACAATATGACCCAGAAATTGGACTTCCTTCAACCAAAATTCACACTTGGAGAATTTGGCATAAAGTTGCTCTTGTCTCAAGAGTTCCAACACTAGCCGAAGATGTTATTCATGTTCTTCTTCACTTCGGGAATAGATGAGGATATCATCTATGAAAACAATATTGAACTTTTCCAGATATGGCTTGCATACTCGATTCATGAGATCCATAAACACTGTAGGTGAGTTGGTTAAACCGAATGACATCACGAGAAACTGATAATGACCATAAAGGGTTCTAAACGTAGTTTTCATCACATCACTCTCCTTTACCCTCAATTGGTGATAACCGGATCGCAAATCGATCTTGGAGTAAACGCTGGATCCTTGCAGCTGATCGAAAAGATCGTCAATTCTGAGAAGGGGATACCGATTCTTAATCGTCAACTTGTTCAGCTCACGATAATCGATACACATGCGGAAAGATCCGTCCTTCTTCTTCACGAATAAAACAGGTGCGCCCCAAGGCGATGAACTCGGTTGGATAAATCCACGGTCTATGAAATGTCCCGTTCTTATTGATTAAAAACGTTCCATATTAATTGATTTCGTTGCGAGGTTTTGACCTCTATATGAGACGTTTTTCAAAGACTGCATTCATTTTTAAAACAAACCATAACCTTTATTTCATAAATAAAGGTTTAAAAAGCTTTACGTAGATTATCAAATAATGATAATCTAAAATATCCTGTTTACACACGACCATTACATAATGGTTTACAATACAAATATGTTACATCGAAATCAGTTTCTTGAATGCAGTTTTTACACAATATCATACAAACATGGACTCCAAATCTTGTCCTTATTTTAGTATGCAACAGCGGAAGCTCTTAATATTCACCTGAGAATAAACATGCTTTAAACGTCAACAAAAATGTTGGTGAGTTATAGGTTTAACCTATATATATCAAATCGTAACAATAGACCACAAGATTTCATATTTCAATACACATCCCATACATAGAGATAAAAATCATTCATATGGTGAACACCTGGTAACCGACAATAACAAGATGCATATATAAGAATATCCCCATCATTCCGGGACACCCTTCGGATATGATATAAATTTCGAAGTACTAAAGCATCCGGTACTTTGGATGGGGTTTGTTAGGCCCAATAGATCTATCTTTAGGATTCGCGTCAATTAGGGTGTCTGTTCCCTAATTCTTAGATTACCAGACTTAATAAAAAGGGGCATATTCGATTTCGATAATTCAACCATAGAATGTAGTTTCACGTACTTGTGTCTATTTTGTAAATCATTTATAAAACCTGCATGTATTCTCATCCCAAAAATATTAGATTTTAAAAGTGGGACTATAACTCACTTTCACAGATTTTTACTTCGTCGGGAAGTAAGACTTGACCACCGATTGATTCACGAACCTAGAACAATATATACATATATATCAAAGTATGTTTAAAATATATTTACAACACTTTTTAATATATTTTGATGTTTTAAGTTTATTAAGTCAGCTGTCCTCGTTAGTAACCTACAACTAGTTGTCCACAGTTAGATGTACAGAAATAAATCGATAAATATTATCTTGAATCAATCCACGACCCAGTGTATACGTATCTCAGTATTGATCACAACTCAAACTATATATATTTTGGAATCAACCTCAACCCTGTATAGCTAACTCCAACATTCACATATAGAGTGTCTATGGTTGTTCCAAAATATATATAGATGTGTCGACATGATAGGTCGAAACATTGTATACGTGTCTATGGTATCTCAAGATTACATAATATACAATACAAGTTGATTAAGTTATGGTTGGAATAGATTTGTTACCAATTTTCACGTAGCTAAAATGAGAAAAATTATCCAATCTTGTTTTACCCATAACTTCTTCATTTTAAATCCGTTTTGAGTGAATCAAATTGCTATGGTTTCATATTGAACTCTATTTTATGAATATAAACAGAAAAAGTATAGGTTTATAGTCGGAAAAATAAGTTACAAGTCGTTTTTGTAAAGGTAGTCATTTTTAGTCGAAAGAACGACGTCTAGATGACCATTTTAGAAAACATACTTCCACTTTGAGTTTAACCATAATTTTTGGATATAGTTTCATGTTCATAATAAAAATCATTTTCTCAGAATAACAACTTTTAAATCAAAGTTTATCATAGTTTTTAATTAACTAACCCAAAACAGCCAGCGGTGTTACTACGACGGCGTAAATCCGGTTTTACGGTGTTTTTCGTGTTTCCAGGTTTTAAATCATTAAGTTAGCATATCATATAGATATAGAACATGTGTTTAGTTGATTTTAAAAGTCAAGTTAGAAGGATTAACTTTTGTTTGCGAACAAGTTTAGAATTAACTAAACTATGTTCTAGTGATTACAAGTTTAAACCTTCGAATAAGATAGCTTTATATGTATGAATCGAATGATGTTATGAACATCATTACTACCTTAATTTCCTTGGATAAACCTACTGGAAAAGAGAAAAATGGATCTAGCTTCAATGGATCCTTGGATGGCTCGAAGTTCTTGAAGCAGAATCATGACACGAAAACAAGTTCAAGTAAGATCATCACTTGAAATAAGATTGTTATAGTTATAGAAATTGAACCAAAGTTTGAATATGATTATTACCTTGTATTAGAATGATAACCTACTGTAAGAAACAAAGATTTCTTGAGGTTGGATGATCACCTTACAAGATTGGAAGTGAGCTAGCAAACTTGAAAGTATTCTTGATTTTATGAAACTAGAACTTTTGGAATTTATGAAGAACACTTAGAACTTGAAGATAGAACTTGAGAGAGATCAATTAGATGAAGAAAATTGAAGAATGAAAGTGTTTGTAGGTGTTTTTGGTCGTTGGTGTATGGATTAGATATAAAGGATATGTAATTTTGTTTTCATGTAAATAAGTCATGAATGATTACTCATATTTTTGTAATTTTATGAGATATTTCATGCTAGTTGCCAAATGATGGTTCCCACATGTGTTAGGTGACTCACATGGGCTGCTAAGAGCTGATCATTGGAGTGTATATACCAATAGTACATACATCTAAAAGCTGTGTATTGTACGAGTACGAATACGGGTGCATACGAGTAGAATTGTTGATGAAACTGAACGAGGATGTAATTGTAAGCATTTTTGTTAAGTAGAAGTATTTTGATAAGTGTATTGAAGTCTTTCAAAAGTGTATAAATACATATTAAAACACTACATGTATATACATTTTAACTGAGTCGTTAAGTCATCGTTAGTCGTTACATGTAAGTGTTGTTTTGAAACCTTTAGGTTAACGATCTTGTTAAATGTTGTTAACCCAATGTTTATAATATCAAATGAGATTCTAAATTATTATATTATCATGATATTATCATGTATGAATATCTCTTAATATGATATATATACATTAAATGTCTTTACAACGATAATCGTTACATATATGTCTCGTTTAAAAATCATTAAGTTAGTAGTCTTGTTTTTACATATGTAGTTCATTGTTAATATACTTTATGATATGTTTTCTTATCATAGTATCATGTTAACTATATATATATATATCCATATATATGTCATCATATAGTTTTTACAAGTTTTAACGTTCGTGAATCACCGATCAACTTGGGTGGTCAATTGTCTATATGAAACATATTTCAATTAATCAAGTCTTAACAAGTTTGATTGCTTAACATGTTGGAAACATTTAATCATGTAAATATCAATCTCAATTAATATATATAAACATGGAAAAGTTCGGGTCACTACAGTACCTACCCGTTAAATAAATTTCGTCCCGAAATTTTAAGCTGTTGAAGGTGTTGACGAATCTTCTGGAAATAGATGCGGGTATTTCTTCTTCATCTGATCTTCACGCTCCCAGGTGAACTCGGGTCCTCTACGAGCATTCCATCGAACCTTAACAATTGGTATCTTGTTTTGCTTAAGTCTTTTAACCTCACGATCCATTATTTCGACGGGTTCTTCGATGAATTGAAGTTTTTCGTTGATTTGGATTTCATCTAACGGAATAGTGAGATCTTCTTTAGCAAAACATTTCTTTAAATTCGAGACGTGGAAAGTGTTATGTACAGCCGCGAGTTGTTGAGGTAACTCTAGTCGGTAAGCTACTGGTCCGACACGATCAATAATCTTGAATGGTCCAATATACCTTGGATTTAATTTCCCTCGTTTACCAAATCGAACAACGCCTTTCCAAGGTGCAACTTTAAGCATGACCATCTCTCCAATTTCAAATTCTATATCTTTTCTTTTAATGTCAGCGTAGCTCTTTTGTCGACTTTGGGCGGTTTTCAACCGTTGTTGAATTTGGATGATCTTCTCGGTAGTTTCTTGTATAATCTCCGGACCCGTAATTTGTCTATCCCCCACTTCACTCCAACAAATCGGAGACCTGCACTTTCTACCATAAAGTGCTTCAAACGGCGCCATCTCAATGCTTGAATGGTAGCTGTTGTTGTAGGAAAATTCTGCTAACGGTAGATGTCGATCCCAACTGTTTCCGAAATCAATAACACATGCTCGTAGCATGTCTTCAAGCGTTTGTATCGTCCTTTCGCTCTGCCCATCAGTTTGTGGATGATAGGCAGTACTCATGTCTAGACGAGTTCCTAATGCTTGCTGTAATGTCTGCCAGAATCTTGAAATAAATCTGCCATCCCTATCAGAGATAATAGAGATTGGTATTCCATGTCTGGAGACGACTTCCTTCAAATACAGTCGTGCTAACTTCTCCATCTTGTCATCTTCTCTTATTGGTAGGAAGTGTGCTGATTTGGTGAGACGATCAACTATTACCCAAATAGTATCAAAACCACTTGCAGTCCTTGGCAATTTAGTGATGAAATCCATGGTAATGTTTTCCCATTTCCATTCCGGGATTTCGGGTTGTTGAAGTAGACCTGATGGTTTCTGATGCTCAGCTTTGACCTTAGAACACGTCAAACATTCTCCTACGTATTTAGCAACATCGGCTTTCATACCCGGCCACCAAAAATGTTTCTTGAGATCCTTGTACATCTTCCCCGTTCCAGGATGTATTGAGTATCTGGTTTTATGAGCTTCTCTAAGTACCATTTCTCTCATATCTCCAAATTTTGGTACCCAAATCCTTTCAGCCCTATACCGGGTTCCGTCTTTCCGAATATTAAGATGCTTCTCCGATCCTTTGGGTATTTCATCCTTTAAATTTCCCTCTTTTAAAACTCCTTGTTGCGCCTCCTTTATTTGAGTAGTAATGTTATTATGAATCATTATATTCATAGATTTTACTCGAATGGGTTCTCTGTCCTTCCTGCTCAAGGCATCGGCTACCACATTTGCCTTCCCCGGGTGGTAACGAATCTCAAAGTCGTAATCATTCAATAATTCAATCCACCTACGCTGCCTCATATTCAGTTGTTTCTGATTAAATATGTGTTGAAGACTTTTGTGGTCGGTATATATAATACTTTTGACCCCATATAAGTAGTGCCTCCAAGTCTTTAATGCAAAAACAACCGCGCCTAATTCCAAATCATGCGTCGTATAATTTTGTTCGTGAATCTTCAATTGTCTAGACGCATAAGCAATCACCTTCGTTCGTTGCATTAATACACAACCGAGACCTTGCTTTGATGCATCACAATAAATCACAAAATCATCATTCCCTTCAGGCAATGACAATATAGGTGCCGTAGTTAGCTTTTTCTTCAATAACTGAAACGCTTTCTCTTGTTCATCATTCCATTCAAATTTCTTCCCTTTATGCGTTAATGCAGTCAAGGGTTTTGCTATTCTGGAAAAGTCTTGGATGAACCTTCTGTAGTAACCAGCTAGTCCTAAAAACTGGTGTATGTGTTTCGGAGTTTTCGGGGTTTCCCACTTTTCAACAGTTTCTATCTTTGCCGGATCCACCTTAATACCTTCTTTGTTCACTATGTGACCGAGGAATTGAACTTCTTCCAACCAAAATGCACACTTTGAAAACTTAGCGTACAATTCTTCCTTCCTCAATACTTCTAACACCTTTCTCAAATGTTCACCGTGTTCTTGGTCATTCTTTGAGTAAATAAGTATGTCATCAATGAAAACAATGACAAACTTGTCAAGGTATGGTCCACACACTCGGTTCATAAGGTCCATGAACATAGCTGGTGCATTAGTTAAACCAAACGGCATGACCATAAACTCATAATGACCGTAACGTGTTCTGAAAGCAGTCTTTGGAATATCATCTTCTTTCACCCGCATTTGATGATACCCGGAACGTAAGTCAATCTTTGAATAAACAGACGAGCCTTGTAGTTGATCAAATAAGTCGTCGATTCTCGGTAGTGGGTAGCGGTTCTTGATGGTAAGTTTGTTCAACTCTCAGTAGTCGATACACAACCTGAATGTACCATCTTTCTTCTTGACAAACAAAACAGGAGCTCCCCACGGTGATGTGCTTGGTCGAATGAAACCACGCTCTAAAAGTTCTTGTAATTGGCTTTGTAGTTCTTTCATCTCGCTGGGTGCGAGTCTGTAAGGAGCACGAGCTATTGGTGCAGCTCCTGGTACAAGATCTATTTGAAATTCAACGGATCGATGTGGGGGTAATCCCGGTAATTCTTTCGGAAATACATCGGGAAATTCTTTTGCAATGGGAACATCATTGATGCTCTTTTCTTCAGTTTGTACTTTCTCGACGTGTGCTAGAACAGCATAGCAACCTTTTCTTATTAGTTTTTGTGCCTTCAAATTACTAATAAGATGTAGCTTCGTGTTGCCCTTTTCTCCGTACACCATTAAGGGTTTTCCTTTTTCTCGTATAATGCGAATTGCATTTTTGTAACAAACGATCTCCGCTTTCACTTCTTTCAACCAGTCCATACCGATTATCACATCAAAACTCCCTAACTCTACTGGTATCAAATCAATCTTAAATGTTTCGCTAACCAGTTTAATTTCTCGATTCCGACATATATTATCTGCTGAAATTAATTTACCATTTGCTAATTCGAGTAAAAATTTACTATCCAAAGGCGTCAATGGACAACTTAATTTAGCACAAAAATCTCTACTCATATAGCTTCTATCCGCACCCGAATCAAATAAAACGTAAGCAGATTTATTGTCAATAAGAAACGTACCCGTAACAAGCTCCGGGTCTTCCTGTGCCTCTACCGCATTAATATTGAAAACTCTTCCACGGCCTTGTCCATTCGTGTTCTCCTGGTTCGGGCAATTTCTAATAATGTGGCCTGGTTTTCCACATTTATAACAAACTACATTGGCATAACTTGCTCCGACACTACTTGCTCCGCCATTACTCGTTCCGACACCATTTGTTCCTTTCGTTCTATTAACCCCTGGTCCGTAGACCTTACACTTCGCTGCGCTATGACCATTTCTTTTACAAGTGTTGCAAAATTTGGTGCAGAACCCCGAGTGATTCTTTTCACACCTTTGACATAGCTGCTTCTGATTGTTGTTGTTGTTGCGGTTATTATTGTTGTTGGGATGATTGTTGTAGTTGCTGTTGTTGTTGTTGTTGTTGTTGTTGTTGGGCCGTTTGTTGTAGTTGCGATTGATGTTGCGATTGTTGGGATAATTGTTGCGATTATTGTTGTAATTGCTGTTGTTGTTGTATTGGTGATTCTTATCACCGTTTTCCTCCCACTTTCTTTTGACTTGCTTCACATTGGCCTCTTCAGCAGTCTGTTCTTTAATTCTTTCTTCAATCTGGTTCACTAGTTTGTGAGCCATTCTACATGCCTGTTGTATGGAGGCGGGCTCGTGTGAACTTATATCTTCTTGGATTCTTTCCGGTAATCCTTTCACAAACGCGTCGATCTTCTCTTCCTCATCTTCGAATGCTCCCGGACACAATAGGCACAATTCTGTGAATCGTCTTTCGTACGTGGTAATATCAAATCCTTGGGTTCGTAACCCTCTAAGTTCTGTTTTGAGCTTATTGACCTCGGTTCTGGGACGGTACTTCTCGTTCATCAAGTGCTTGAATGCTGACCACGGTAGTGCGTACGCATCATCTTGTCCCACTTGCTCTAGATAGGTATTCCACCATGTTAACGTAGAACCTGTGAAGGTATGCGTAGCGTACTTCACTTTGTCCTCTTCAGTACACTTACTTATGGCAAACACCGATTCAACCTTCTCGGTCCACCGTTTCAATCCGATCGGTCCTTCGGTTCCATCAAATTCTAAAGGTTTGCAGGCAGTGAATTCTTTGTAGGTGCATCCTACACGATTTCCTGTACTGCTAGATCCAAGGTTATTGTTGGTATGTAGCGCAGCCTGTACTGCGGCTATGTTTGAAGCTAGAAAAGTACGGAATTCCTCTTCATTCATATTCACGGTGTGTCGAGTAGTCGGTGCCATTTCCTTCAAAATAGTTAAATGGAACAAGTTAATCATACAGAATGTTAAGAGTAGTTAATAGTATTTCGTAGCATAATATGAACTCATTTATAAAAGCTTTTTCTTCATATTAGCGTTTTATAAGTTTAAATTCGGGTAGTACCTACCCGTTAAGTTCATACTTAGTAGCTAATATACAATTCAACTACTACAATTCTATATGAAAAACTGATTATAATAATATTTCGCGTTCAAACTTTTATACAATATTTTACAAACTTACAATACCGCTTATTTTACATAAAGCATGAAATATAGCACACAATAACTTTGATACAAGATAGTTGTGAAGACAATTCTAGCTAGTACACAAGTCGTTCAGCAAAGGCAATAAAGACACGTAATTCATACGTCCAGAAACAAGTCATGCATTCTGGTTTTACTAGGACTACTTCCCATCCTTGGTCTTGTGCAACATAACCGTTATGGCCGTTGATAAGACAGCGTGTTGTAACGTCATCAAAGGGACGAGGGTTACGTAATGTCCAACAGTCCCGTAATAATCTAAAAACCTCATTTCTTACCCCAATTACCGACTCCGTCACTTATGGAAACGTTTTGTTTAATAGTTGTAGCCCGATGTTCTTGTTCTCACTTTGGTGAGAAGCGAACATTACTAATCCGTAAGCATAACATGCTTCTTTATGTTGCATGTTAGCCGCTTTTTCTAAATCACGAAGTCCAATATTCGGATATATTGAGTCAAAATAATTTCTTAACCCGCTGCGTAAAATAGCATTTGGGTTCCCCGCAATATATGCGTCAAAGTAAACACATCGTAACTTATGGGTTTCCCAATGTGATATCCCCCATCTTTCAAACGAAAGTCTCTTATAAACCAAGACATTCTTGGAACGTTCTTCGAATGTCTTACAAACTGATCTCGCCTTAAATAGTTGTGCCGAAGAATTCTGGCCGACTCTAGACAAGATTTCATCAATCATGTCTCCGGGTAGGTCTCTTAAAATATTGGGTTGTCTATCCATTTTGTGTTTCTAAACTGTAAAATAGACAAGAGTTAGATTCATAAAAAAAAATACTTATTAATACAAGCAATTTTTACATATATCATAAAGCATAAGAACACTATATTACATATATTACACCACACGAATACAACTATCTTATTCCGACTCGCTCGTTTCTTCTTCTTTGGTTTTGGTTCGTTTTGCCAAGTTTCTAGGGATATATGATGTTCCCCTAATACGAGCCGTCGTTGTCCACATTGGTTTAGAAAAACCTGGTGGTTTAGAGGTTCCCGGGTCATTGTTACAACTTAAGGACTTCGGGGGTTGACGATACATATAAAGTTCATCGGGGTTGGAATTAGATTTCTCTATTTTTATGCCCTTTCCCTTATTATTTTCTTTTGCCTTTTTAAATTCAGTTGGGGTAATTTCTATAACATCATCGGAATTCTCGTCGGAATCCGATTCATCGGAGAATTGGTAATCCTCCCAATATTTTGCTTCCTTGGCGGAAACACCATTGACCATAATTAACTTTGGTCGGTTGGTTGAGGATTTTCTTTTACTTAACCGTTTTATTATTTCCCCCACCGATTCTATTTCTTCATCCGGTTCCGATTCTTCTTCCGGTTCCGATTCTTCTTCCGGTTCCGACTCTTCTTCCGGTTCCTCTTCGGGAACTTGTGAATCAGTCCACAAATCATTCCAATTTACATTTGACTCTTCATTATTATTAGATGAGTCAATGGAACTTGTTCTAGAGGTAGACATCTATCACATAATATCAAACACGTTAAGAGATTAATATATCACATAATATTCATATGTTAAAAATATATAGTTTCCAACAAAAATGTTAAATCATTTTTAAAGAAAACACGGTCGAAGTCCAGACTCACTAATGCATCCTAACAAACTCGATAAGACACACTAATGCAAATTTTCTGGTTCTCTAAGACCAACGCTCTGATACCAACTGAAATGTCCCGTTCTTATTGATTAAAAACGTTCCATATTAATTGATTTCGTTGCGAGGTTTTGACCTCTATATGAGACGTTTTTCAAAGACTGCATTCATTTTTAAAACAAACCATAACCTTTATTTCATAAATAAAGGTTTAAAAAGCTTTACGTAGATTATCAAATAATGATAATCTAAAATATCCTGTTTACACACGACCATTACATAATGGTTTACAATACAAATATGTTACATCGAAATCAGTTTCTTGAATGCAGTTTTTACACAATATCATACAAACATGGACTCCAAATCTTGTCCTTATTTTAGTATGCAACAGCGGAAGCTCTTAATATTCACCTGAGAATAAACATGCTTTAAACGTCAACAAAAATGTTGGTGAGTTATAGGTTTAACCTATATATATCAAATCGTAACAATAGATCACAAGATTTCATATTTCAATACACATCCCATACATAGAGATAAAAATCATTCATATGGTGAACACCTGGTAACCGACAATAACAAGATGCATATATAAGAATATCCCCATCATTCCGGGACACCCTTCGGATATGATATAAATTTCGAAGTACTAAAGCATCCGGTACTTTGGATGGGGTTTGTTAGGCCCAATAGATCTATCTTTAGGATTCGCGTCAATTAGGGTGTCTGTTCCCTAATTCTTAGATTACCAGACTTAATAAAAAGGGGCATATTCGATTTCGATAATTCAACCATAGAATGTAGTTTCACGTACTTGTGTCTATTTTGTAAATCATTTATAAAACCTGCATGTATTCTCATCCCAAAAATATTAGATTTTAAAAGTGGGACTATAACTCACTTTCACAGATTTTTACTTCGTCGGGAAGTAAGACTTGACCACCGGTTGATTCACGAACCTATAACAATATATACATATATATCAAAGTATGTTTAAAATATATTTACAACACTTTTTAATATATTTTGATGTTTTAAGTTTATTAAGTCAGCTGTCCTCGTTAGTAACCTACAACTAGTTGTCCACAGTTAGATGTACAGAAATAAATCGATAAATATTATCTTGAATCAATCCACGACCCAGTGTATACGTATCTCAGTATTGATCACAACTCAAACTATATATATTTTGGAATCAACCTCAACCCTGTATAGCTAACTCCAACATTCACATATAGAGTGTCTATGGTTGTTCCGAAATATATATAGATGTGTCGACATGATAGGTCGAAACATTGTATACGTGTCTATGGTATCTCAAGATTACATAATATACAATACAAGTTGATTAAGTTATGGTTGGAATAGATTTGTTACCAATTTTCACGTAGCTAAAATGAGAAAAATTATCCAATCTTGTTTTACCCATAACTTCTTCATTTTAAATCCGTTTTGAGTGAATCAAATTGCTATGGTTTCATATTGAACTCTATTTTATGAATCTAAACAGAAAAAGTATAGGTTTATAGTCGGAAAAATAAGTTACAAGTCGTTTTTGTAAAGGTAGTCATTTCAGTCGAAAGAACGACGTCTAGATGACCATTTTAGAAAACATACTTCCACTTTGAGTTTAACCATAATTTTTGGATATAGTTTCATGTTCATAATAAAAATAATTTTCTCAGAATAACAACTTTTAAATCAAAGTTTATCATAGTTTTTAATTAACTAACCCAAAACAGCCCGCGGTGTTACTACGACGGCGTAAATCCGGTTTTACGGTGTTTTTCGTGTTTCCAGGTTTTAAATCATTAAGTTAGCATATCATATAGATATAGAACATGTGTTTAGTTTATTTTAAAAGTCAAGTTAGAAGGATTAACTTTTGTTTGCGAACAAGTTTAGAATTAACTAAACTATGTTCTAGTGATTACAAGTTTAAACCTTCGAATAAGATAGCTTTATATGTATGAATCGAATGATGTTATGAACATCATTACTACCTTAATTTCCTTGGATAAACCTACTGGAAAAGAGAAAAATGGATCTAGCTTCAATGGATCCTTGGATGGCTCGAAGTTCTTGAAGCAGAATCATGACACGAAAACAAGTTCAAGTAAGATCATCACTTGAAATAAGATTGTTATAGTTATAGAAATTGAACCAAAGTTTGAATATGATTATTACCTTGTATTAGAATGATAACCTACTGTAAGAAACAAAGATTTCTTGAGGTTGGATGATCACCTTACAAGATTGGAAGTGAGCTAGCAAACTTGAAAGTATTCTTGATTTTATGAAACTAGAACTTTTGGAATTTATGAAGAACACTTAGAACTTGAAGATAGAACTTGAGAGAGATCAATTAGATGAAGAAAATTGAAGAATGAAAGTGTTTGTAGGTGTTTTTGGTCGTTGGTGTATGGATTAGATATAAAGGATATGTAATTTTGTTTTCATGTAAATAAGTCATGAATGATTACTCATATTTTTGTAATTTTATGAGATATTTCATGCTAGTTTCCAAATGATGGTTCCCACATGTGTTAGGTGACTCACATGGGCTGCTAAGAGCTGATCATTGGAGTGTATATATCAATAGTACATACATCTAAAAGCTGTGTATTGTACGAGTACGAATACGGGTGCATACGAGTAGAATTGTTGATGAAACTGAACGAGGATGTAATTGTAAGCATTTTTGTTAAGTAGAAGTATTTTGATAAGTGTATTGAAGTCTTTCAAAAGTGTATAAATACATATTAAAACACTACATGTATATACATTTTAACTGAGTCGTTAAGTCATCGTTAGTCGTTACATGTAAGTGTTGTTTTGAAACCTTTAGGTTAACGATCTTGTTAAATGTTGTTAACCCAATGTTTATAATATCAAATGAGATTCTAAATTATTATATTATCATGATATTATCATGTATGAATATCTCTTAATATGATATATATACATTAAATGTCTTTACAACGATAATCGTTACATATATGTCTCGTTTAAAAATCATTAAGTTAGTAGTCTTGTTTTTACATATGTAGTTCATTGTTAATATACTTTATGATATGTTTTCTTATCATAGTATCATGTTAACTATATATATATATCCATATATATGTCATCATATAGTTTTTACAAGTTTCAACGTTCGTGAATCACCGATCAACTTGGGTGGTCAATTGTCTATATGAAACATATTTCAATTAATCAAGTCTTAACAAGTTTGATTGCTTAACATGTTGGAAACATTTAATCATGTAAATATCAATCTCAATTAATATATATAAACATGGAAAAGTTCGGGTCACTACAGTCTAGCAATTCCTGCAGTTGACTCTGCAACTCTTGCAGTTCGGAAGGTGCTAGTTGATAAGGTGCGCGAGCTACGGGTGCAGCTCCCGGCACTAGATCGATCTGGAACTCCACTGCTCTTGGTGGCGGTAATCCAGGCAATTCTTCCGGAAAGACCTCGGAAAATTCGTTCACAACTCGTACATCGTTCACACTCTTCACCTCGGCATCTAACGTTTTCACTTGGGCTAAAACAGCAAGACGTCCTTTCTTCATGATCTTTTGTGCTTTCATGCAACTAATGAGGTTCATCGTCGAAATGCATCTCTCTCTGTAAATAATCAGTGGCTCACCATCTCCGTGGGGTACACGAAGAGCTTTATCTCCACAGATAATGTCGGCCCTTACTTTGGTCAATCAGTCCATACCGACAATCACATCAAAACTTCCCAATTTGATGGGTATCAAGTCAATCTCGAAATCTACACCAGCTATGTTGATAATAGCTCCTCGGCCAATTTGGTCAACTTTCTCAAGTTTTCCATTGGCTACCTCAACAAGCATACTCTCCTTTAAAGGAACTAACGACCAATCTATCTTAGAGCAAAAGTGTCTACAAACATAGCTCCTATCGGCACCAGTATCAAATAGGACAGAAGCTAATAGATTGTTGATAGTGAATATACATGTAACCAAGTTGGGGTTCTCACGGGCATCCCTTGCATTTACATTGAAAGCTCTTCTACGCGCTGGTCCGCCGTCCTTTCTCTTGTTGGGACATTCATTCCTGAAGTGGCCTTGTTGTCCGCACTCATAGAACTGTCTTGGTCCAGTAGGGTTTGTCTTCACCGTTGGGGTGGAAATCTTGCAGTTCTTACCAATATGCCCGGTCCTTTTGCACTTTTCACAGACCACATTACAGTACCCGGTATAGTGCTTGTAGCACCTCTTGCACTGCAGTAGAGTACCCTTGTAGTTGGGGTTCGAGCTAGGGGTCGGGTTGGGGTTCCTCCAGTCGTTATTTCCCTTGAAACCCTCATGCCTCTTAGCTGGGTTTTGATCAGAGATCTTTCCCTTGTTTCCATCCCACTTACGCTACTCATGACTAGTCCCCGATTCTGATTTCAGTTTCTCAGGTTCCTTGGGGGTGATCTGGTTCATCAGGGTGTGCGCCATACGCATAGCTTCCTGGACGTTGGGTGGCTTAGAAGAGGTGACATTTCCCTGAATGGACTTGGGAAGTCCCCACAAGTATCGTTCCATTCTCTTAAACTCCGGTGTAACCATCGAGGGACACATCAGCGCTAATTCCAGATACCTACGGTTGTAACCATCAAGATCGCTTCCCACAACCTTCAACTCCCAGAACTCAGCCTCCATTTTCTGTATCTCTGTTCTGGGGCAGTACTCTTCGATCATGGCTCCCTTAAATTCTTCCCAAGGAGTAGCATAAGCCTCGTCAATGCCTTTGGCCTGAGCAAGTGTGTTCCACCAGGTTAGGGCACCGTCCGACAGCGTACATGAGGCATACTTGGTTTTGTTCATCTCTGAGCAGTTGCTTACACGGAACACAGCTTCTAGTTTCTCAAACCATCTAGTCAATCCAACCGGCCCCTCAGTACCACTAAAGTTGTGGGGCTTGCAGCTTTGAAACTCCTTATATGTACACCCGTTATGGATGGGCAGGTTAACTGGTGGAGCTTGTGGGTTGATTTCCGCAATAGCTGCGGCTACTCTCTCCGCAATCATTTCCTCAATTTGTGCTCCAGCGCTAGAAGTAGATGGTGCGCAACGGTAAGCCTTACGCATGAATGGATCGACAGGATAAGGCACAACCTACTTGCGGGCGGTGACCCTAGTCCTCAGTCCATGTGCGCTAACGAACGGCCTACCTCCATTAACCCCTGGAATAACGGTACCATCGAAACGATACCGCTTCTTCGGGTAGAGGGTGGCTGCACGGGCGCCTCCTCAGGGTCCTCGTCGGAATCCTCGTCACTGGAGTCATCAGAGGATGAGTCGTCGGATGATGAGTCGTCGAAAATAGCTGGAGTGGCTCTACTCGGCCGGTAGTCATAATTCGATATCTGAAAGGCGGAATCAGCACGACACGTCCATCAGGAAGGCGTCTACACCAATGGTTATGCTCATTACGGAACGGAACGTCCCCGTATTCCCTGGGAATCACAACACCACCGGAATGGTGCTGTGGCGCTGAGGGTTCTGGGATGAGTGGAGCTGGAATCTCTGGTGGATCCTCGTGTCCATCTGAGGTGATCACTGGGTCGGGTGCATGGCCACTGGCTCCGGAGGACGAAGCGCCAGAGTCACTGGAGTGTGTCGACGATGGGATCTGTGAATCGGCAACAATGGCAGGCGAGGTGGAGGGTGAGTCTGAGTCGCTCTCCAAAATGATAACGAGCGGTAAATCTGACATCTGCACAGGGAAACATGACTTTTTCCATGTCAGTAAGTCATAAAGCAAGCACGTATTAGGCAAAATATCTACGACAGTCTAGATCATCTATAGTAGTAAATAGCATGGCAATAATAGCAAGTCGTACAGAAGTATCATGCAATCGAAAGCAGATAATAGCATGCAGTAATGAAAATCAAGTAGCAGTATACATCATATAGCAATAAAAGTAAGCAGCAGCATGCAGTAAGTCTCGCAGAAACAAATAAACTAGCAAGTTGTAGATTAGTCCTATTAGTGAATCCTACTTGGTCCGGTCTAGACTCACTAATGCAACCTAATTCCCTACAACCAATGCTCTGATACCAAATGTGACGCCCCGTACAAAACCATCGTGTACGATTCGTCAACAACAGGATCTTTACACGGTCAAGTACTACATGCTGTTTGAAAACCAGTTTACATTCATAAAGACATAGCATTTACAAAAGATAACGTGACACAAAGGTCGTTACAAAGTAATTATTTGAAAATAACATAAACTACGAATGCAAAAGAAAAGTTCCATGATTGAGACATCTCTAAGATTATGCAGCGGAATTCTAGCACAGCAGGTCCTTAACAGCAAGTCTAAACAGCAAGAAAGCAATTCTAAACAGCGGAAGCAACAATCCTCTAAGCACCTGAGAGAACATGCTTAAAAACGTCAACAATAATGTTGGTGAGCTATAGTTTAAGTTGCAACAGTAATGTAAGGTAGGCCACGAGATTTCAGTGCTTCAAACAACGTATCAAAATAGTATGAAAAGTATATGTTTAACCGTGGGCACTTGGTAACTAACTTAACGTTTATAACCCCCTAAAAGTACACTTGGCGAGTGCGTATGTTTACGAAGTATTAAACATCCATTAAATGCTAGCGCGACTAGCCCGAGTGGGGATGTCAAACCCTATGGATCCATATCTAAGATTCGCGTTCACCGGTTCAAAAACCAATGACTAAACGTTACCGAGCTAAGGGGAAAGTTTATGCCGTTGTATAACCCACACATATATAAAGTTTAATTACTCGTGCCTAGTATGTAAAACGTAAAAAGCGCATGTATTCTCAGTCCCAAAATAGTTAAAGTAAAAAAGGGATGCTATAACTCACAGTGATAAGAGCGGTAAAGTCGATAATGAAAGTACGCAAGCAGTAAGTCGGTCCGAAAGGTCTCCAACCTAAATCAAAGGTTACTAGGTCAGTAGTTTATCCTCATAAGTTTTAATAGTGCATAAAATAAGTTTAAGTGTCATCATCATCATCGTTCATCATCATAAAAGCTAAGTAAGTCTGACAAGAATAGAGATCGAAACAATAGGCTGATTTCAGTCAGCTGCTACAACCTCTATGTAAATCGAAAAGATGCGTAGTCAGTGGATATGGCTCCGTATATGATTCCCCTAGTTGATGACCAATTTCCAGAACCAAACTCATCTTCGTTTGACCGTGGTGACGGTTTAAGTACGAGTAGGTCAGAAATTTAAGCACAACGTTAATAGGGTGTAATGACTTTCGGAAGGCCATAAATCCTAAACCGTAACTCGGATTAAGACTAGGTCTAAATGGAAAATCATCTACTCGAACCTAACTAACTGAAAATTAACTTTCCAGTAGCCCAGGTGGTCTGATCAGATCCCGAAAACAGTAAGCAAGGTGCTCCTGTGGGGTTCTTAGTGCTTGATGCTCATCACGGTTCTCATCCTTGATGCTTGTAGCTTCAAGTGTACAACTCGTTGATGGGTTAGCATCACCTTGACCAAGATTCTACCATCAACACACAATATGTTAAGACCAAGTAAGAACACAACTCATTTAAGAGTCTTAGATGGATGATGAACCAAGGTTACATCATATCCTTAGTCTTAACACAATTACAAGTCACATTTTCAACTAAAGCTACAAACTTTACTTCAATCAAATAAGTATGAACATAATCTAAGTCAAATGAAGTGATGGAACCCTAAGCTAGAGAGCTTGGTTCCCTTTCACACAAGTTATAAGGTCACAAAGCTAGAAAGCTTGAACCTTTAGTATTCTTGAAGAACTTGAAGCATAAAGCTTAGATCTTTAAGTTATATGAAGACCATAAACATAAGTTTTGATCTTTATAACGAAATAATAAGATCATAAGTTAGAAAACTTAGATCCATAAAAAGATATGAAGATTCAAGCTAGAAAGCTTGCATCTTAGTTGTTCTTGAAGATCTTGAAGCATAAGGCTTGGATCTTTAAGTTACATGAAGATTACAAGCACAAGTTTGAATCTTTATAATAAAATAGCAAGATTAAAGTTAAAAAAAATATAGATCTACAAAGTGGGTGAAGATTAAAAGCTAGAAAGCTTTAATCTTCTATGTTCTTGAAAGATTCAAATCCATGTTTGAATCTACAAGATGTAATCAAGATCAAAAGCTAAAAAGCTAGACCCATGATGATAATGATGATGAATTCATGATGTTGAGAAGGAGAAGAAGAAAAGAAATTCAAAATACTTACACTTTTAGAGAGAGAAAGAACTAGAGAGAATTAGAGTGTGTGTGTGTGTGTGAATTACAAATGAAAGCAAGTGTAAAATGGATGGAATAAGGCTAGTATTTATAGGTGAATGAGGGGTGAGGGTGGTGGTGGTGGCCGTGAATTTAGAGGGGGGACAAGGGGGACAAAAGTTTGCTTTTTGGTTAATGGTTGTCTAAAGTTGGTGCTTATGTTGGGATCCCATTTAACATTAAGGATAATACTTGACATAAATGCTAGTATGTTTCATCTAATAAATGGGCATTTGTCTTACATATTAATGGGTCACTAGCTAATAATAATTGGGCTAATTAAATAGTCCACTAACTAGTGTAGGGTGGGCTAAGGCCCAACAAGGTAGAAAGCCCAACAAGACTAACTAGTAAGCATAAGTAAATTACTACGCGTAATTAAGCATCCATAAACCCAAGTAATTATTATTATAAAATAATAATTAAGATTTCGTAGCCATAATATCCCGATTATGACAAAAGTTAAACGTGTACGCAGTACGCAGTTTGTTCGTAACGTCAAGTGACACTAACGGTCATAAAGGTTTCCGGTGATCCAATTAAGTATCCTACGTACTTAAAGGCACGTTTTAACACATAAATGAAAGTAAGCCATGTGTATAAAGATTCCAGAGTATAAAGTAGCACAGTACGCACAAATACGCAGTTTCGCTAAAACACAAGACACAAAAGCAAGTCGAAAAAGTCGGGTCGTTACAATGTACAATACACGCAATCCAACGTGTACTAAACTCAAATAGCATACGTCTGTTTTATAGTTCAGGCTAGGGTTTCTATACCTGGAACAGACGGGGATGTCAAGCCCTATAGATCCATATACAACTATTCGCGCCCACCAGTTATTATAACCACCAGTTACTAGTTACCAAAGCTAAGGGATTTTCGGTTCAAACTCGGTGTAGAATTTAGTATGTACTTGTATCCATTGCGTTTAAAATTAAGTGCATGTATTCTCAGCCCAAAAATATAGATTGCAAAAGCATTTAAAAAAGGAGCAAATGAAACGCATCTTAGCAGCACATAAAGTCGTTCACCGAAATGTGACCGAAACTCGGAATACCAAATAACCGTAGATCTCAACCTAGAGAACATATATTGGTCAATAAATGTCTATCAAGCTAGGTCAGGTCATAGTGTATCACAATCCTAATGCTCGAGACCGACATACAAAAGTTATCAAAAGTCATTTCAAAAAGTCAACCTGACTCAATAATGACTTTTAAAATCTATACTATAGTTTGAATGATCATGGCAATCGAAAATAGTTTAACATTTCACATGGTTTCCCAATACTTATATAATTAGACTATAGTTTTATAAAGCTTTAAAATATAATAAAACAGTCAACTTGACCATTGTTCAACAGAAAAAGACATGCCTTATTTAAGAATTCATTTACTCGGCTGGTAACATTTAAAAATCCGCTTTATCAATCTTATAAATAAGTAGTTTAAATATTAATTGCAGATTCAAAAGCAATTCCAATTAACGTTGATCGTAATTCAGTTGCCCATATCTTTTAATTTGTTCATCAAAATTACGCGATTTCTAAATGAAAAGTTATTGATTTTTCGTCAGCTTTCCAATAACATGCTTATCATATACCTTATATCAGTAATATATGTATTAAATTCGTGATTCATCATAAACTATTTAATGACGAAATTTAGCATACAAGCATGCATAAATATATATACTCGAGCACTAGACACGGATACACTATTAATATATAAAAGATAAGATATGAATGCTCACGTATCAATATTGCAGGAAAGTACGTAGACGCAACAGAGATGATAAACACTAATTTTGACTTGGGAGCTATACCCCCGAACCATACTCATAACCTTCATAGCTATAACCCATAATTTCCTTAGCTCTATTCCACTCGAAAAACCCGTATGAAATAACTCGAATATAACCTCGTCGTAGTATTTTATGTATATTACTAATAATAATACTTATACTACCAATAATAATAATAATAACATTAATAATAATAATATTAATCTTAATAATAATAATAATAATAATAATAATAATAATAATAATAATAATAATAATAATAATATAAATAATAAATATAATACGGAGGAGTTGAGATGGAGATATGTGTATTTCACCAAAACTGAATTCGACTGAATTTATAGAACATCACCTGCCCAGCCTTCCCATGCGATCGCATGGGTCTGAAGGCTTATGGCCATGCGATCGCATGGCCTTCAGTTCCAGCTCACATCTGTTTTTGTTTTGTAGTTCGTCGACATAATAAAATAATATATAATATATATAATTTATATTAATTAATTATATATTATATTATATTCCCGTACATAGTTGATTTGTAATTTTTGTTCCGATAAGTCGTACGTCACTCGACTTATGTCCCGGTTCTGGTTTTTCGAACGTTCTTTCGTACGCTTAGAAAACTTGTACTTTACGTTTCGTGACTCGTACCTTTGTCAAAATATAGACTTAAATTATCCATAAACTATATCACTTGAAATATAACTTATACATTCGAGTGTTTTGGTCATTTACTTCTATAAATCATCGTCTTGTTATTTACTAATATAATAGTATTATCAAACGTTTTTTTAACCAAGTTAATATATATTCCCAATATTTAAAAACACGTTTTAAATACACGTCGCAAGTTATTCATACAATTAATATTCCAACTTATCATAAATATTCAAATAGATATTTAAACCAATAAGGTTAATGCACAGTATCATATACTTAATACTTTGTTACGCTTTCAAGTTATATTATATATATGTATCTATCTACATATAATTGTTCGCGATTCGCCGAGAACAAACGAAGGGTATTTGAACATATGAAAGTAGTTCAAAAATATTGAGATTCAGTTTTACAGACTTTGCTTATCGTGTCGGAAACATTGGAATAAATGATACGCTGATGCAAGCTTGCCGTTCAAAAAAAAAAAAACAAGCCCCTCGAGCGTGAGACCTGGTACCGGGTGAATTGCGCATTACGTGCACCCTCTAGTCACACTCCTTTTTTGAACAATTTGGCATAGCCAGGAATTGAACCCGAGTGGTGTGCTTTATTGGGCAACTCGGTGGCCACTCAGGTAAGCCTGATTGGTTAATTATTTTTGACTTTTAGATAACGATTGACGATTACTAAACTGTACAATGATTTCAATTTTAATTATTTTTATTTTAATCTGAATAAACAAATGAAGGCTAAGTTACCACTTCTCATTTTTTCAACTCAGTCAATTACTTAAGAGTGACTAAGTAACTGTATCACCAAATATTGTTTTCTAAATGTTTTGACTAATTTATACGCTAACCAACTCATAAAATAATAGAACATACAAAACAGAAATTTGACATAAATGAAATTTACAAGAAAAACTAAAACAATACATGTGTTAACACAAAATTATCTTCTCATGAAATTTTTTTTTAGAACGGCAACATATTTTATTAAAAAAATTCTAGCAAGAAGCTAGAAAAAATAAAAAGTGTTACAAAACTTGCATAGTGTCCAATGGATTTTGTAACCACACTAACCAATTAATCCTAGTTTTTTTTTTTTTATCTAGAGAATAACCAAAAGAAAGACGTAATAATAATGTTATCTAAAACATGAACGATGCTGAAGCTAGGATCTTTAAAGATGTGACAATTTTGAAGCCGCCAAATGTTCCAACGAGAAGAAAAGAAGATACTACTCACAACTATCCGTTTCTTTCCGTGAATAGGCAAACTGTTAAACCAAGACCACATGTCGTCCATCGAGTTCCAAGTCGGAATAACAATGCCAATCCATTAACCAATGTTAGCCCATATTTGTCTACTAACAAGATTGAGGGGTGCGCGCTACGCGGCTTTAATTATTGATTGCTATTTTATGAAGATAGCGATTGTCAAAGCATGACATAGTGCACAATTATCTGTTATAGGTATTCATTAAAAATTCCAAACATGTACGAAACTGTTAGACGATGGCAAAGTTACCATAATGTACATTGTAAACTATCCAAGAACTTAAAGTTTAGAAGCACCTGATATTTAAGTAGCAAAGGACACACACACTAGCTTCATACACATTTCAAAAGAGTTTAACCATTCTGCCTCACCCTAACACCCTAATCATATAATATGGTTAAAGCCGTGAACATCATCCCATGCAACGATTAACCATCTTTCGGACCGTTAGAATATAATCCAGATTTCGTCTCTTGGATTATAGTCATTTAAACGGACAAACTTCGGCCATCCTGATGAAACAAATAAGTTTGGTTTTTCTCCTGTCTTCTTCTTCCAAGAGGCCCCAGATATGTGTTCTGTCAAAAGCATTAACGCATTCATAAGCTTCACCACTGTTTAGCTCTGGTAGTTGAGCCAATTATTGTGGTAGTCGCTGAAGCAAATTGTTAACATTATTAGTCAAAAATCTATCATGATTTTTCTATAACACATAAAATAAGACTGAAGAGTTCATTCATGTGCCTCCAAGTATATTCTGTACGAAAATAGAAGTAACTTACCCATACATGGCCCCTCGGTACGTACATGAATACGTAAATGTCTCCATCAGCAGTTTCGAAAGCCATGCTGCCTTGTTAATTCATGTAAATCAGACCAAAAATGTTTAACACATAATATATTAATTAAAGTGGAATGCTACAACAAATGTCATATAGTGGTTTATATTCCAACTTGAAGGTCTATTTTGCATCAACTCCATCTGTGGCTTGCAAATGGTTAACCAAAAGGACCTTTGTTTGGCCAATTGTTCAATCAAGATAATGCAGCAGTGACTCATAATTTTACTTTAAAAAATCATTGTATCCCTAATTTGACTTCGGTAACAGATGATAACACACTATAACCATTTATCCACATAGGTCAATAAATGTTACACAGATAATATATTAAGTCAACTTTAATTTTTCAACAATTTCATATAGTATTGAATCAAAACTTCATACCAACATGGAAGTAATGTCATGTTAGATCATCGACAGGTGAAACAAAAAATAAAACAAACATTAAAGTGGAACCGCCTAAGTGCACAATAGACTTTTTTTCCCTTATAAACCCTAGCGTAAATTGATCGTCTCTTGTTACCGACAAATTTTGTTAAGGGTGTAAAGTAGATGAATAACTGTAAAGTAAAATAACTGGTGATCAAGAAGCGATACAAACCTGTTAACACGATGGTAGATTTGGTTGCTGTTAAGAGGATTCTACAGTGAATGCGTGTGAATATCGGAGCAGGTGAAGAAGATCTTTTGATCTTCTAAAGTAGTTTATAAAATATTCACGATCAACGCTTTTCCCGATGTTCTTTTTTGGGCCGTATTAAATGGGCTTATCAAGTGTTCAATGTGGCAAATTTGGGTTTGCACCAAATTATTGTAAGTTGCTGAATATTTTTTTTAGCCCATAAGTATTCATACATTTGAATTAGCTGGTTTTTTTTTTTTTTTTTTTTTTTTTTTTTTTTTTTTTGATTTCAAATGTCTGTGTTTGTATAATTTAGCACTTTTAAGTGTTAAACAAAGGACTTATTTACTGTTTGCGAATACAAATACTATATGCAAAAACAGATAGTATATGCATTTTCGTATACAAATAGTATGATAGTTATCTATTGCGCATCGTATTTACATGAGAAAGTAGTGCATGGTGTAAAAGTTACCAAAAGCCGGATGTTAGCGACAAACATAATTTAAAAAGTAAAATATTCAGTTTGTACAACAAAAGGTACAGTTATGAATGTATCATAATTAACACGTTGATTTTAGCTACAATTACAAATTTACAATCATGCTTCTACCCAAAAGTGTAATTTTTTTTCCGGACAGGAACTTAGAAGTTCATACAACAGTTCCACATGCCCGAAAAATATATACCCTGACAGTTGTGTACAAAAGAAAGGTTATTGTGTACAAAAGAAAGGTTATATTGTAGCAACAAAAGACTGTCCATCCTAATCTGCTTCCTAAAGCGCGTGTTTACTGTCCAAGACAACGAAAAAAGTTTTCAACCTCCTGGAAAACCCGATCATTAATTTATTGCCTGCGACATACCTATTAGCAACCAGAAACTTCAGCCAGCCTGTATAAACCAAAAGCTCCTTCTTCCTTGTTCCTCTTGCCTGAATCAAACCCTAAACATGGAACTCGCCATTGAGGTCCAGGCATTGATAACTGGAACCAGCATTGGGCTCTCTAAGTTGATTAAACTCTGGAGGAAGTTCCTGAATGATACCAGGATTAAATTATTAAAGCGCTGTCAAATAATTACTCGTGAATAATATTTAAACAAATGTTATTAACTAATTTGTCTTAAAACGTAACTAACTCACCCAAAAAGTTCCTTGTGGGATTCTGAAAAACGTGTATGTAACATCGACAGTCCCCCAAATGTTATACCTTTCAGCGAATGCTAGCTGTTGTTCAGCACGTGTTGGTCTTGGACTTGAAGATGCTTGACTTGAACATGCTTAATTTAATTGGAATAAACATATAACAAAAAATGTTAGTTATAGGGTTCATCAATGAAAGCAAATGGTGTATTATGGTTAAAAAAAAGTAAACAAATTAACGTTTGTTATCCATCCAAATATCAAAAAGTGAATATATCAAATAAATGTTTATAATCCACATTAGGTACATAAAGTCTAAGTATGTGCCTGGTTGTTTATAGGCACAGATGCTTTTACAGATAATGTAATTTATAAATATACTCAATATGAATTTAAATTCATGATAGTCTTTAAAACATTATAAATGTTGTAAAATCATGAATAGCTCAATAGGCAAGTGTTAAAAACAGAAATTAAGCTAGTATCTTCAGTTATGAGTTTATTTTACAATGAAACACTTAACCAAACACTCAATTTATGTGCAATTTAAGGACACAAACTGCACTTGTGCAATTAAAAAGGTTGATTCAAATTTTGTAGGGTTTCATAGCTAAAAAAATGGTCTCAATGTAAAAGACATCTCCAGCTATTAAGTAACCTAAATGTTGTTTCACAAAACACATTAACCTTATTGAATTGTGTCTATAAAAGATGTTAAAGCTAGAGTGTTACAGTTATCATTTGTAAAAAATTGAAACAAAACTGACAATTATAAGCCCTAACACACATTTAATAATAAGCAAGTTTCCGAATCACTTAAGCTATAAGTTTACTTTACAATCAAAGATTACTTTACAAACAATAAATGTATGTGTAAATTAAGGGCATAAACTGCACCTATGCGATTATAAAGCCTGAGTAAGTTCTTTTTGGTTTCATATTCGCTATCACTGATATGAATGTACAGTGCATGCTTCCATAAGTAGAAAGTAACCAAAATGTTGTCTGAGGAAAAAGGGATAACCTAAAGTCGCCATTGAAGGGTTGCGTGTAGCTGAGCAGTTAAGTATAAGGTGGATGAAAAATGATGGCAGTTGAGAAGGTTTTGTAAGAAAAGAGATGGTGTTAGTTGAAGAGATCTTTTAAATGTACTCCGTATCTATTTGAGGAAGTGAAGAGTTTTTTATTTAAAATACTCGCTGCTTTCTAGGTATTTTTTTTCCTTCTTTTGGGCCGGATGAAAAATTTCCCACCAAGTAAGTTATCTCCAGTGTATACAATTGTTGTTATTTTATTTTAATGTTTTTTGCAACCCTTTAACTGTTGTTTTTAGTTATCTATTAAATTGTTTTCATTCACATTACCTTCCAGTTCCATTTATTGATTGTTTGATATGTTAGAGTGTAAATCCCTAGCACACTTAAACCATTGGATAATTGTTTAATGCACAAAATCTAGGAAATTAGGAATGATTGCAAACTGTTTAATTAACGATAACAAAATCAACAAATTAACAATATTTTCATTAACAAAACTGCACGTTACCACATGAAAAATACAGTACGATGAGATTAGAAACCCAGGTTACATTACATCATCTATCGTTTACTAACGATTACAGAGTTAACAAATGACCATAATTTACATCATAGAGTGTCAGATGATTACAAGCTTCTAAATAGTTAAAGTTCAAACATATAAATAAACGGATTAACGGTAGTTTTCCAAAAATATACAAAGTTTTTTAGGGTGCTGCCTTGTTACCGTTAACGTCCCAAAAAAAAAAAAACCAGTTGTGCGCTTCTATTTGCCTTCTTCCCCGCGCATTTTCTTTGCGCCTCCCACATTTACATCATGTTCTGTAGTGAATATAGCGTGCCTAGCTGACCTGCGATTTGTGACATCCTTTGCCTCTTTAACTGGTTCTTACTGCTCACTTGGTGGAGGTGGTGTGGTAGCCCCCAAGCCTGCTCAGTGATATATTGGGTATAATGAGCATACATATATTTAAGGTTGAAAAAGGAACAACGATAAAACTGCAAATGATAAAGTGATGTGATAGGTCAGATCATGTTGAGATTGAGAGAAATGATAAGATAGAATGAGATTCGGTATGTAAGAAGGAGACTCGGTACTAGAGAGAATCGGTACAAATTAAATTCCACAGCTTCTAGAACTCGATTACAATACAATGGCTATCTAATTAGGACTACAAAGGTTCCTTATATAGCCCTCTTCTAAGGAACCTTCATTTAAGCTTAATTCACATTAACACTATATAAATTCGGGGTCCTAACAATCTCCCCCTTAGTGTTAAATGTGAACTTTACAATATAATCCTATTGTGAAATCTTGAGAGGTCCAAACGTTAGTTTCCATCGTGAGCCATCTGGTTTTGAAACTTCTAATTGATTTTCTGAAAATTGCTTAGAAGTTTTCCAGACTCCCCACGTTTTTCTTGGATCTCCCTCATGTAATGGATATTCATCCATTTCCTTGAAATACGTTCTCTTTCTCTGGCCACGAAGAATCTCAAACTGTCTTGTACGGATTCGAAGCTTTAAACGATCTCTGATATGCTTTATAAACTCTCCAAGGCCCATTTTTGTATCAAAGTCATCAACCTTGCTTTGACGAATTTTAAGATACTTCAGTGCAGCCTTAAGTGTTCCATCTGAATATTTGTTCAGCTCTTCAGTACGAATGAACACCTTTTCCTTTTGAGAATTTACAAATACAAACCCTTCGGGTTCGAATTGCATTTGAAACATCCTCATATCCTTCAGTCCCTCCGTAAATTGATTTGGACACGTTATTCGAATCTTTTTCCTATTTGCTTCGAGACCTATTTGAAAATCTTCACGTCTCATTAGTTCAATTGTCTCCATCATGTATCTTTTCACAGCTTCCAAAGCTTGAGCTTTAGCAAAAGGTCGAATGGTGATGATACTGAGGTAGTTGTAGATGTGAATGATGTCAAGCATATCAAGATTATGAAAATCTGCTTCTGTGAACTTGTACTCTTTCTCATCTTCTCTTATAACATGGAACTGCCTGATGACGTCTTTTTTTTCACTTATCTCTACTCCGACTCGAGCAATATTCAACACTTCTGAAATACGATATTTTCTTTGAAGTCACAAATCATCTTCATCTTTGTTGATATGTTTCTTCCACATAAACTCATACCAATTCCTTTCACTTGCTGGAAGCAATCGTGAACCTATATAAGTAAACCTTTTACTCCTTGGTGTATCTTTGATGCGGAAGATCTTGTAAGCGTTTTCTTCGATGAATGTGTTTCGTAACGTTATAAAATCATGTTCAACTCCCAATAACAATCTTTTTTCCTGATTTTTAAAGAATATTCCATGGTTGTATTTGAATCTGGAATTTACTGTTTCACTTGATGTAGATGTACCAGAAGTTGAGCTTTCATTAGCATTTGTTGGATGTGAACTCGATGAAGGTGTAGAATTCGATGAATGATCAGTAGGATTTGTTGCATCATCATTTGGAACATCATCATCTTCAATATGATCAAAGATATCATCTTCATTTGGATCAACATAAAGATTGTCTTCTTCGTCATCAGAAGAATCCATTTCATCATCACTTTCTATTACTGGATCAGGATTCCCTTCATCTACAATCTCTACATCTTCCGGAATTGAAGATACTGAAGATAACTTGCTTAAGATGACAAACGCATCATCATCCGTCTCTTCAAGATAAAAATCACTTAAGTTCAAATCCTCATTTACTGGTCCACTATCAGCCTCTTTATGAACAATTTGAATTATAACTTGCTCAGGCTCCTTATCATTAATTTCATAATGTACAGAAACCATTTCTGATTCCGTCTGAACTCGTTGAGCTTGTGAAGCTGATGAAGATCTCACATCACCACCCTTGGTTGAAATGTTCACCGATAGATATTCTCCATCTACTCCTATCTCCCCCTCATGACTATTCAGAGGATCAGAATCGTCATGTTCATCATCACGGTGAGGACTTAAAGGAGAAGAGCAGGAAGTAAGTGGATATCGAACACGAGCACGAAACAATGCTTGAAGCGAAGTACGTCGAAGAACATCAAGATTGACTCTAGAAAACATACGACTGAAATATTCTTGCTCCAAAGCATCATAGAAATATGGTAAACGAGAGGGTGATGATGGAAAAGTAACAATGGGAACAGCAGCAGCAGCAGTACCTATTGAAGGCGATGTCGATGCAAGTGTATGAGTTGCCATGAGGGCAGGTAAGGATGATTGTGCGGTATTATTCTTATATGTAGGGCTGTACATACTACTAGTCAGATTCGTGATATCCCCTTCTGATGGAGGTTGGGTAACAACCAGAGTTGTCACCGGCGAAGTTTCTTTCGAAGCATTTGCCTCCATGACTTTGGTCTCATGGGACTCTGACAAAGTAGTAGAACTACCCGTCGGTTTAGCTCTCGCAGAGATATTGCTATCTCCGACTCCTGAAATCATTAATATACCATGAGGTGGTAAATCTCTTTCAGTTAAAGATTCTTCCTCCAGACCCTGAGATTTAGAATCCGGAAGAGAAGTGGTTTAATCCAATGAATCACTTTCATGAATCAAGGGATCAGTCTGCTGGAAGTCTGATAAATATCCCGAAGGATTGTCATGTTGACTCGTTTCCATGGGACACGGTAGATCTTCCTCATCAAGATAAGCCGGACCTCGAGACCCTGTTGTACGTTGAGGCACAGGAGGATTTCCAGCCGATACGCATGGTGCCTTTTCAAGACTTTTCGGCTCCTCTTCGGCCGTTCTGGACTTCAATGATTGAGTTTCCTCAATCGATTGAGTCAACACAGACTTTACTACAGAGGAAGACTTTACTTCCTTAGATGCCGAAGCACCTTGCTTTGTAGGATTTATTATTAAGTCCTGTTTAGATTGGATGGGCTTAGTGGCCTTTTTACCATCCGTGCGTTTAGATCTCTTGCCTACCGAAACTTGCGCTTCATTTAGCGTAGGGCTTACTGTTATTATTGGATGTGATACGGAGATGGGTGAGGGTGACCTAATTGGTTCTAGGTCTTGGTCCGTATCACCAACGGTAGTAGTAACTGTTTGGCGGACGATAGGTGTCGAAGTCCTAGATCTAGTTACTCGTTGGGTTGGCGGAGTCTGAATCATCTCATTAGGTATATATCGAGTTCTCTTAGGAGAATGTTCGGGAGACGATTCAGATGCTGTTGCTGAAGTGTCGGTGTCACTGCTCACTTCAGGTGTTGTGGAAAGGGTTGGTTCAATCCTAGTTGGACTAGGTTCCCTGATCCCCACGGGTTGAGTTGGTGTGCTGCCCTAGATCGTTTAAGGTTCACCCTAAGTGGAGGATTAGCTAGCCCAGGTGGTTGAACTACAGGTTCCCCTACAACCTTTGGGGCTGGAACCGCGGTGGGTTCAACTTGTTCTTGTTGTACCAGGTTCGGAAGAGGTATTCCTACAGCCTCAAAATAAGAACGCATACGAGCATCTTGGGGTTCAGCTAGCCTCACTAGCCAATTTGGAATTGGCGCAGTGAATTGATTATCAGACACCATCGGGGTATTCATCTTCAGCTCCCCAAATCGTTTCATCTGTAATCCATGTGTACCTGGTACAAATATATTTGCATTTCTGCAAGCATTTATAGCATCATGGATAAAGATACAGAAAAACCTTTTGCAAGGGATGTATGAACCCCTTGGCTTATCAACTTGAGTTTGAACCAGATCCCATAAAAAGCTCAGCATAGTCAGGAGCCTCTACTCTTATGAAAGAGTAGAATACTTTCAGCATTGGCACAGTCAAGCTATCGGATCCACTCCTTGTCATCAGCAAGCATCTGTTGATGATTGAGAAGATCACATACCACCGTGAGTGCAAATATTTCTTCTGAAACTTAGCTGGTGGAACAATGGTAGCTCCAACATAACCAAGATCAAAGACAGAAGTCATCATTTGCTGAGTATCAGGAAAAGCAGGAGCATTCTGCACAACAGGAAGTCTGAATATCCTCCTGAAATCAGCTTTAGTGATACTCCTCCTCCCTTGAACTCCTCTCAGTTGAAATTCAAAACGAGCTTGTGTTCCCTCTGGATTTTCAGTAGTAGGTTGTGTAGCTTCCTCAAACCTAATTGTTCTGTTAAGTAACTCCAGATCTGTTACAGCTACACTGGCAGTAGTACTGAGAGCAGGCCACAGTGTGTGCCTCTCTAGAATTACTGTCCAGTAGTTGCAGGGAATACTGATTTCAGAGTTGATGAAGTGATTGTTCGCCATTTAGCTGTACAAATAAGAAATAGAAGACCACAAGATATTCAAAAAGTATATATCTCTATTCTTATTTGTCTTTGAAATCCTTTGTATATGTTTTATCTTTTCTATTTTAAGATTTTTATGGTTTTTCAAAAATATAAAAATCTTTTATTCTCAAATATGATCAAATAATTGACAATCATGACATTCATATGATATTCATCACAATACAAATTTATCATGCAAAGTCAATTATACTACACAAAGAATCAGAACAACACTTAGTCAATTTTTAAACACATTTCAAGCAGATTTGGTAGTCATGAAAACTTGAGATTCTGTAACCAAATAAGCTTGAGTTTTCAGATCAGAAAGATATAGAATAAACAAGTTAAGTGTTTGAAGATAAAAATCAGAAATTTTCAAGGTACCAAAAGTCAGATTCGGTATCAAGAGAAGAACAGATTCGGTATCTCCAAAATTAACATAAAGACACTCAAACATGCATATTCTATCATGTAAAATCACAACCATAATCAATTAACCAATCAATTAAAGCATAGCAACATGTTAATTGTATGAACAGACTCGTTACAGTAGATAGAACATATTCGGTAGATACAGAATTCATCAAACAATCAATTAAACATGTAATCAAGCTTGGTCAAATGATAGATCAATCAATATAACTCAGATTAGACAAGAATTCATGTTAATTAACTAAATCAATTGAGTTTAATCAAGGATTAATAGAATACGACTCAGACTCGGTAATATCAACAGAATTTCAAAATTGAGAGTTAAAATCCAGTTATTTTGATCTTTTCTGGTTGATAGACACATAATTATCTTAGATCTATAAGTATGTTAATTAAAATGAACATTTACCCAAGAATTTGAAGATACAGAGAGACGGACTTGGTAGATTAGGCAGATTCGGTATAATCAAGCAGACTCGGTAGGTAATTAACAACAGTAAATGAGTAAGTTTGACTTTGACCCTCCTTTTATAGATACCGAAAGTAAAATAAAGAATGGGCTTTACGGAATGGGCATATTATACCGAATTCAGTCCAATTTTCAAAACTTTATCAATTTAACTTCAAATCTTGATAAATTGACTTTTTCTCTCAATATTCATTTCAATCTTTTTATGAAAAATATTTCTGAGACAATTTTGAAAACTTTGAACTTACCGAATCTGTACTGTTGGATGTCAGATTCGGTATAATGTTAAAAATAGCATTTTATCCAGTAAAAAACAAATATTTTTGAATTTTATCTTTTCCAATTTTTATGAATTTTCCAAAATAAGATTTGTACTTAAAAGAACTTTGAATTTTGTGAACAAAGTACAAATCTTCAGTGATACCAAGTGTTAAAACTGGTTGCATACTGAGATGTATACAAGCCTTAGTGAATTATTTAATATATTAAACAAAGAATTTATGAATTCAATTTTGAAAAACAATATTTTTGAGTAATTTTCTCATTTTCTCCCTTTTTCTCCCCCTCAAAATGTGATATACAAGAACGTAAATCAGCATTTTGATAAATTACCCTAGAAAATGAATTAACTCCCCCTTGAAATATGATATCAATGAGTTACCTCCCCCTTATGTAACCATTGAACAATTATATCCAGGAAGTTATCATAAATCTAAAGGCTCCCCCTTAAAAGATGATATCCAAAGCATATGAAAGTAGTTGCTCCCCCTAGAAAGTATCTACTCCCCCTTAACACAAGATCTCAAGAATAAGTCCCAACAGATCTAAGGAATATCAAGCACTATACTCTACCATGCCAATCTCTTTGATCAAGAATTTTAGCCTAAGTTCATCTAAAGGCTTAGTGAACATGTCAGCTAATTGCACTTTGGTAGGCACAAAGTATAACTCTACATCCCCTTTCTCTACATGGTCCTTAATGAAATGATAGCAAATATCTATGTGTTTAGTCTTAGAATGCTGGATCGGGTTGCGTGTAATTGCAATAGCACTTTGTGAATCACAGTAAATCAGGGTTTTAGAAATCTTAAAGCCATAGTCTAAAAGTTGAGTTTGCATCCACAAAACTTGTGAACAACAATGAGCTGCAGCAATGTACTCAGACTCAGTTGTTGATAAAGACACACAGTTCTGCTTTTTGGATGACCAACCAACTAGCCTATTCCCCAACATCTGAATTGATCCAGATGTGCTTTTTCTATCAACATCGCAACCGCCATGATCCGCATCAGTGTAAGCAGTGAGATTGAAATCGGATCCATGAGGATACCAGATCCCAAGGTTAGGTGTACCTTTAAGGTACTGAAAAATCCTAACAACCGCTTTGGAATGAGATTTCTTAGGGTTTGACTGAAAGCGGGCACATACAGTTACAGCAAGTGTAATGTCGGGTCGACTTGCAGTCAGATACATTAAAGAACCAACCATGCTTCGATAAAGTGTAATATCAAAGGGTTCCCCATTAGCATCAGCATCCAGCAAAGTCCTTATTGGGGTTGTCATTGGTTTTAAAGCAGTCATTTTAAAACGTTTTAGCATATCATTGATATACTTTGTTTGACTGAGAAAAATCCGGTTTGGTAATTGTTTTACTTGTAACCCCAAAAAGAAATTTAACTGGTTAAGCATGCTCATTTCGAATTTGTTGGCCATAAGATCACCAAATTCTTTGCATAAGGCCGGGGACGTGGAACCAAAAATAATGTCATCAACGTAAATTTGAACCAAGAGAATGTGACCGTGGTTTTTACTGATGAATAGCGTTGTATCAATCGTTCCACGAGAGAAGCCGTTGTCCAGTAAGTACTTTGTTAAGGTCTCGTACCATGCACGCGGTGCTTGCTTCAGACCGTATAAAGCTTTCTCCAAGAAGTAGACGTGATTTGGATGAATGGGATCAACAAAGCCTTCTGGTTGATCGACATAGACTTCCTCTTGAAGATGACCGTTCAGAAAAGCAGTTTTGACGTCCATTTGAAACACCGTGAACTTCGTATGAGAAGCAAATGCAAGGAAAAGAAGAATAGCCTCAATCCTAGCAACCAGAGCAAACGTTTCGTCATAATCAATACCCTCTTGTTGTCAATATCCCTTGGCCACAAGACGTGCCTTATTCCAAACCATAATTCCATCAGAATCCTTCTTGTTCTTAAAAACTACCGAGAAAATCATCCAAATTCAACAAAGATTGAAAACCGCCCAGAGTCGACAAAAGAGCTACGTGGATAGTAAAAGAAAAGATATAGAGTTTGAAATTGGAGAAATGGTCATGCTTAAGGTTTCACCTTGGAAAGGCGTTGTTCGATTTGGTAAACGGGGGAAACTAAATCCAAGGTACATTGGACCATTCAAGATTATAGATCGTGTCGGACCAGTAGCTTACCAACTGGAGCTACCTCAACAACTCGCGGCTGTACATAACACTTTCCACGTCTCAAATTTGAAGAAATGTTTTGCTAAAGAAGATCTCACTATTCCGTTGGACGAAATCCAAATCAATGAAAAACTTCAATTCATTGAAGAACCCGTCGAAATAATGGATCGTGAGGTTAAGAGACTTAAACAAAACAAGATACCGATTGTTAAGGTTCGATGGAATGCTCGTAGAGGACCCGAGTTCACCTGGGAGCGTGAAGATCAGATGAAGAAGAAATACCCGCATTTATTTCCAGAAGATACGTCAACACCTCCAACTGCTTAAAATTTCGGGACGAAATTTATTTAACGGGTAGGTACTGTAGTGACCCTAACTTTTTCATGTTTATATATATATTAAATGAAATTGTTATTTACATGATTAAGTGTTTCCAACATGTTAAGCAATCAAACTTGTTAAGACTTGATTAATTGAAATAGGTTTCATATAGACAATTGACCACCCAAGTTGACCGGTGATTCACGAACGTTAAAACTTGTAAAAACTATACGATGACATATATATGGTTATATATATATTTAACATGATTTTATTATAAGTATGTATCTCATTAGGTATTTTAACAATGAGTTATATACATAAAAATGAGACTATTAATTTAAGAAACTCGAAAACGATATATATAACGATTATCGTTATAACAACGTCTTACTAGGTACATATGAATCATATTAAGATATTGATACACTTGGTTAATTATGTTAAATGATAAGTAAATATATTATTAAGTGTATTAACAATGAAATACATATGTAAAAATAAGACTACTAACTTAATGATTTCGAAACGAGACATATATGTAACGATTATCGTTGTAACGACATTTAACTGTATATATATCATACTAAGATATATTATATATCATAATATCATGATAATATAACAATTTAACATCTCATTTGTTATAATAAACAATGGGTTAATAACATTCAACAAGATCATTAACCTAAAGGTTTCAAAACAACATTTACATGTAACGACTAACGATGAGTTAACGACTCAGTTAAAATGTATATACATGTAGTGTTTTAATATGTATTCATACACTTTTGAAAGAATTCAAGGCACTTATCAAAATACTTCTACTTAACAAAAATGCTTACAATTACATCCTCGTTCAGTTTCATCAACAATTCTACTCGTATGCACCCGTATTCGTACTCGTACAATACACAGATTTTAGATGTATGTACTATTGGTATATACACTCCAATGATCAGCTCTTAGCAGCCCATGTGAGTCACCTAACACATGTGGGAACCATCATTTGGCAACTAGCATGAAATATCTCATAAAATTACAAAAATATGAGTAATCATTCATGACTTATTTACATGAAAACAAAATTACATATCCTTTATATCTAATCCATACACCAACGACCAAAAACACCTACAAACACTTTCATTCTTCAATTTTCTTCATCTAATTGATCTCTCTCAAGTTCTATCTTCAAGTTCTAAGTGTTCTTCATAAATTCCAAAAGTTCTAGTTTCATAAAATCAAGAATACTTCCAAGATTGCAAGTTTACTTCCAAGTTTTCTAAATCCATTCCAAGTAATCATCCAAGATCAAGAGACCTTTGTTACTTACAGTAGGTTATCTTTCTAATACAAGGTAATAATCATATTCAAACTTTAATTCAATTTCTATAACTATAACAATCTAATTTCGAGTGGAAATCTTACTTGAAATTGTTTTCGTGTCATGATTCTGCTTCAAGAACTTTCAAGCCATCCAAGGATCCTTTGAAGCTAGATCTATTTTTCTCATTTCCAGTAGGTTTATCCAAGGAACTTAAGGTAGTAATGATGTTCATAACATCATTCAATTCATACATATAAAGCTATCTTATTCGAAGGTTTAAACTTGTAATCACTAGAACATAGTTTAGTTAATTCTAAACTTGTTCGCAAACAGAAGTTAATCCTTCTAACTTGACTTTTAAAATCAACTAAACACATGTTCTATATCTATATGATATGCTAACTTAATGATTTAAAACCTGGAAACACGAAAAACACCGTAAAACCAGATTTACGTCGTCGTAGTAACACCGTGGGCTGTTTTGGGTTAGTTAATTAAAAACTATGATAAACTTTGATTTAAAAGTTGTTATTCTGAGAAAATGATTTTTATTATGAACATGAAACTATATCCAAAAATTATGGTTAAACTCAAAGTGGAAGTATGTTTTCTAAAATGGTCATCTAGACGTCGTTCTTTCGACTGAAATGACTACCTTTACAAAAATGACTTGTAACTTAATTTTTCCGACTATAAACCTATAATTTTTCTGTTTAGATTCATAAAATAGAGTTCAATATGAAACCATAGCAATTTGATTCACTCAAAACGGATTTAAAATGAAGAAGTTATGGGTAAAACAAGATTAGATAATTTTTCTCATTTTAGCTACGTGAAAATTGATAACAAATCTATTCCAACCATAACTTAATCAACTTGTATTGTATATTATGTAATCTTGAGATACCATAGACACGTATACAATGTTTCGACCTATCATGTCGACACATCTATATATATTTCGGAACAACCATATACACTCTATATGTGAATGTTGGAGTTAGCTATACAGGGTTGAGGTTGATTCCAAAATATATATCGTTTGAGTTGTGATCAATACTAAGATACGTATACACTGGGTCGTGGATCGATTCAAGATAATATTTATCGATTTATTTCTGTACATCTAACTGTGGACAACTAGTTGTAGGTTACTAACGAGGACAGCTGACTTAATAAACTTAAAACATCAAAATATATTAAAAGTGTTGTAAATATATTTTGAACATACTTTGATATATATGTATATATTGTTATAGGTTCGTGAATCAACCAGTGGCCAAGTCTTACTTCCCGACGAAGTAAAAATCTGTGAAAGTGAGTTATAGTCCCACTTTTAAAATCTAATATTTTTGGGATGAGAATACATGCAGGTTTTATAAATGATTTACAAAATAGACACAAGTACGTGAAACTACATTCTATGGTTGAATTATCGAAATCGAATATGCCCCTTTTTATTAAGTCTGGTAATCTAAGAATTAGGGAACAGACACCCTAATTGACGCGAATCCTAAAGATAGATCTATTGGGCCCAACAAGCCCCATCCAAAGTACCGGATGCTTTAGTACTTCGAAATTTATATCATGTCCGAAGGAGGATCCCGGAATGATGGGGATATTCTTATATATGCATCTTGTTAATGTCGGTTACCAGGTGTTCATCATATGAATGATTTTTATCTCTATGTATGGGATGTGTATTGAAATATGAAATCTTGTGGTCTATTGTTACGATTTGATATATATAGGTTACACCTATAACTCACCAACATTTTTGTTGACGTTTAAAGCATGTTTATTCTCAGGTGAATACTAAGAGCTTCCGCTGTTGCATACTAAAATAAGGACAAGATTTAGAGTCCATGTTTGTATGATATTGTGTAAAAACTGCATTCAAGAAACTGATTTCGATGTAACATATTTGTATTGTAAACCATTATGTAATGGTCGTGTGTAAACAGGATATTTTAGATTATCATTATTTGATAATCTACGTAAAGCTTTTTAAACCTTTATTTATGAAATAAAGGTTATGGTTTGTTTTAAAAATGAATGCAGTCTTTGAAAAACGTCTCATATAGAGGTCAAAACCTCGCAACGAAATCAATTAATATGGAACGTTTTTAATCAATAAGAACGGGACATTTCAGTTGGTATCCGAGCGTTGGTCTTAGAGAACCAGAAATTTGCATTAGTGTGCCTTATCGAGTTTGTTAGGATGCATTAGTGAGTCTGGACTTCGACCGTGTTTTCTTTATAAATGATTGCTTAACATTTTTGTTGGAAACTATATATTATTAACATGTATATATTATGTGATATATTAATCTCTTAACATGTTTGATATTGTGTGATAGATGTCTACCTCTAGCACAAATCCCATTGACTCACCTAATAATAACGAAGAGTCGAATATATATTGGACTGATTCACAAGTTCCCGAAGAAGAACCGGAAGAAGAATCAGAACCGGAAGAAGAGGAACCGGAGGAGGAAATAGAACCGGTGGGGGAAATAATAAAACGGTTAAGTAAAAGAAAATCCTCAACCAACCGACCAAGGTTAATTATGGTCAATGGTGTTTCCGCCAAGGAAGCAAAATATTGGAAGGATTACCAATTCTCCGATGAATCGGATTCCGACGAGAATTCCGATGATGTTATAGAAATTACCCCAACTGAATTTAAAAAGGAAAAAGAAAATAATAAGGGAAAGGGCATAAAAATAGAGAAATCTAATTCCAATCCCGATGAACTTTATATGTATCGTCAACCCCCGAAGCCCTTAAGTTGTAACAATGACCCGGGAACCTCTAAACCACCAGGTTTTTCTAAACCGTTGTGGAAAATGACAGCTCGTATTAGGGGAACATCATATATCCCTAGAAACTTGGCAAAACGAACCAAAACCGAAGAAGAAGAAACGAGCGAGTCAGAATAAGATAGTTGTATTCGTGTGGTGTAATATATGTAATATAGCGTGCTTATGCTTTAAGATATATGTAAAAATTGCTTGTATTAATAAGTATTTTTTTTTTATGAATCTAACTCTTGTCTATTTTACAGTATAAAAACACAAAATGGATAGACAACCCAATATTTTAAGAGACCTACCCGGAGACATGATTGATGAAATCTTGTCTAGAGTCGGTCAGAATTCTTCGGCACAACTATTTACGGCGAAATCAGTTTGTAAGACATTCGAAGAACGTTCCAAGAATGTCTTGGTTTATAAGAAACTTTCGTTTGAAAGATGGGGGATATCACATTGGGAAACCCATAAGTTACGATGTGTTTACTTTGACGCATATATTGTGGGGAACCCAAATGCTATTTTACGCAATGGGTTAAGAAATTATTTTGACTCAATGTATCCGAATATAGGACTTCATGATTTAGAAAAAGCGGCTAACATGCAACATAAAGAAGCATGCTATACTTACGGGTTAGTAATGTTCGCTTCTCACCAAAGTGAGAAAAAGAACATCGGGCTACAACTATTAAACAAAACGTTCCCACAAGTGACGGAGTCGGTAATTGGGGTAAGAAATGAGGTTTTTTGGTTATTACGAGACTGTTGGTCATTACGTAACCCTCGTCCCTTTGACGACGTTACAACACGCTGTCTTATCAACGGACATAACGGTTATGTTCCACAAGACCAAGGATGGGAAGTAGTCCTAGTAAAACCAGAATGCATGACTTGTTTCTGGACGTATGAATTACGTGTCTTTATTGCCTTTGCTGAACGACTTGTGTACTAGCTAGAATTATCTTCACAACTATCTTGTATCAAAGTTATTGTGTGCTATATTTCATGCTTTATGTAAAATAAGCGGTATTGTAAGTTTGTAAAATATTTTATAAAAGTTTGAACGCGAAATATTATTATAATCAGTTTTTCATATAGAATTGTAGTAGTTGAATTGTATATTAGCTACTAAGTATGAACTTAACGGGTAGGTACTACCCGAATATAAACTTATAAAACGCTAATATGAAGAAAAAGCTTTTATAAATGAGTTCATATTATGCTACGAAATACTATTAACTACTCTTAATATTCTGTATGATTAACTTGTTCCATTTGACTATTTTGAAGGAAATGGCACCGACTACTCGACACACCGTGAATATGAATGAAGAGGAATTCCGTACTTTTCTAGCTTCAAACATAGCCGCATTACAGGCTGCGCTACATACCAACAATAACCTTGGATCTAGCAGTATAGGAAATCGTGTAGGATGCACCTACAAAGAATTCACTGCCTGCAAACCTTTGGAATTTGATGGAACCGAAGGACCGATCGGATTGAAACGGTGGACCGAGAAGGTTGAATTGGTGTTTGCCATAAGTAAGTGTACTGAAGAGGGCAAAGTGAAGTACTCTATGCATACCTTCACAGGTTCTGCGTTAACATGGTGGAATACCTATCTAGAGCAAGTGGGACAAGATGATGCGTACGCACTACCGTGGTCAGCATTCAAGCACTTGATGAACGAGAAGTACCGTCCCAGAACCGAGGTCAATAAGCTCAAGACAGAACTTAGAGGGTTACGAACCCAAGGATTTGATATTACCACGTACGAAAGACGATTCACAGAATTGTGCCTATTGTGTCCGGGAGCGTTCGAAGATGAGGAAGAGAAGATCGACGCGTTTGTGAAAGGATTACCGGAAAGAATCCAAGAAGATATAAGTTCACACGAGCCCGCCTCCATACAACAGGCATGTAGAATGGCTCACAAACTAGTGAACCAGATTGAGGAAAGAATTAAAGAACCGATGGCTGAAGAGGCCAATGTGAAGCAAGTCAAAAGAAAGTGGGAGGAAAACGGTGATAAGAATCACCAATACAACAACAACAACAATTACAATAATAATAGCAACAATTATCCCAACAATCGCAACATCAATCGCAACTACAATAAACGGCCCAACAACAACAACAACAACAACAACAGCAGCAGCAGCAACTACAACAATCATCCCAACAACAATAACAACCGCAACAATAACAACAATCAGAAGCAGCTATGCCAAAGGTGTGAAAAGTATCACTCGGGGTTCTGCACCAAATTTTACAACAAGTGTAAAATAAATGGTCATAGCGCGGCGAAGTGTGAGGTCTACGGACCAGGGGTTAACAGAACGAAAGGAACAAATGGTGTCAGAACGAGTAATGGCGGAGCAAGTAGTGTCGGAGCAAGTTATGCCAATGTAGTTTGTTATAAATGTGGAAAACCGGGCCACATTATTAGAAATTGCCCGAACCAGGAGAACATGAATGGACAAGGCCGCGGAAGAGTTTTCAATATTAATGCGACAGAGGCACAGGAAGACCCGGAGCTTGTTACGGGTACGTTTCTTATTGACAATAAATCTGCTTACGTTTTATTTGATTCGGTTGCGGATAGAAGCTATATGAGTAGAGATTTTTGTGCTAAATTAAGTTGTCCATTGACGCCGTTGGATAGTAAATTTTTACTCGAATTAGCAAACGGTAAATTAATTTCAGCAGATAATATATGCCTGAATCGAGAAATTAAACTGCGTAGCGAAATATTTAAGATTGATTTGATACCAGTAGAGTTAGGGAGTTTTGATGTAATAGTTAGCATGGACTGGCTGAAAAAGGTGAAAGCAGAGATCGTATGTTATAAAAATGCAATTCGCATTGTACGAGAAGAAGGAGAACCCTTAATGGTGTACGGAGAAAAGGGCAACATGAAGCTACATCTTATTAGTAATTTGAAGGCACAAAAACTAATAAGAAAAGGTTGCTATGCTATTCTAGCACACGTCGAGAAAGTACAAACTGAAGAAAAGAGCATCAATGATGTTCCCGTCGCAAAAGAATTTCCCGATGTATTTCCGAAAGAATTACCGGGACTACCTCCACATCGATCTGTTGAATTTCAAATAGATCTTATACCAGGAGCTGCACCAATAGCTCGTGCTCCTTATAGACTCGTACCCAGCGAGATGAAAGAACTGCAAAGCCAACTGCAAGAACTATTAGAACTTGGTTTCATTCGACCAAGCACATCACCATGGGGAGCTCCTATTTTGTTTGTCAAGAAGAAAGATGGTACATTTAGGTTGTGTATTGACTACGGAGAGTTGAACAAACTTACCATCAAAAACCGTTATCCACTGCCGAGAATTGACGACTTATTTGATCAACTACAAGGCTCGTCGGTTTATTCGAAGATCGATTTACGTTCTGGATATCATCAAATGCGAGTAAAGGAGGATGATATTCCAAAAACTGCTTTTAGGACGCGTTATGGTCATTACGAGTTTATGGTTATGCCGTTTAGATTGACTAACGCACCAGCTGTGTTCATGGACCTTATGAACCGAGTGTGTGGGCCATATCTTGACAAGTTTGTCATTGTTTTCATCGATGACATACTTATTTACTTAAAGAATGATCAAGAGCACGAAGAACATTTAAGAAAAGTGCTAGAAGTATTGAGGAAAGAAAAACTATACGCTAAGTTTTCAAAGTGTGCATTTTGGTTGGAAGAAGTTCAATTCCTTGGTCACATAGTGAACAAAGAAGGTATCCAGGTGGACCCGGCAAAGATCGAAATCGTTGAAAAGTGGGAAACCCCAAAAACTCCGAAGCATATACGTCAATTTTTAGGATTGGCTGGTTACTACAGAAGATTCATCCAAGATTTCTCCAAAATAGCAAAACCCTTGACTGCATTAACGCATAAAGGGAAGAAATTTGAATGGAAGGATGAACAAGAGAAGGCGTTTCAATTATTGAAGAAAAAGCTAACTACGGCACCTATATTGTCATTGCCTGAAGGGAATGATGATTTTGTGATTTATTGTGACGCATCAAAGCAAGGTTTCGGTTGTGTATTAATGCAACGGACGAAGGTGATTGCTTATGCGTCTAGACAATTGAAGATTCACGAGCAAAATTATACGACGCATGATTTGGAATTAGGCGCGGTTGTTTTTGCATTAAAGACTTGGAGGCACTACTTATATGGGGTCAAAAGTATTATATATACCGACCACAAAAGTCTTCAACACACATTTAATCAGAAACAACTGAATATGAGGCAGCGTAGGTGGATTGAATTGTTGAATGATTACGACTTTGAGATTCGTTACCACCCGGGGAAGGCAAATGTGGTAGCCGATGCCTTGAGCAGAAAGGACAGAGAACCCATTCGAGTAAAATCTATGAATATAATGATTCACACTAACCTTACTACTCAAATAAAGGAGGCGCAACAAGGAGTTTTAAAAGAGGGAAATTTAAAGGATGAAATACCCAAAGGATCGGAGAAGCATCTTAATATTCGGGAAGACGGAATCCGGTATAGGGCTGAAAGAATTTGGGTACCAAAATTTGGAGATATGAGAGAAATGGTACTTAGAGAAGCTCATAAAACCAGATACTCAATACATCCTGGAACAGGGAAGATGTACAAGGATCTTAAGAAACATTTTTGGTGGCCAGGTATGAAAGCCGATATTGCTAAATATGTAGGAGAATGTTTGACGTGTTCTAAGGTCAAAGCTGAACATCGGAAACCATCAGGTCTACTACAACAACCTGAAATCCCGGAATGGAAATGGGAAAACATTACCATGGATTTCATTACTAAATTACCAAGGACTGCAAGTGGTTATGATACTATTTGGGTAATAGTTGATCGTCTCACCAATTCAGCACACTTCCTGCCAATAAGAGAAGATGACAAGTTGGAGAAGTTAGCACGACTGTATTTGAAGGAAGTCATCTCCAGACATGGAATACCAATCTCTATTATCTCTGATAGGGATGGCAGATTTATTTCAAGATTCTGGCAGACATTACAGCAAGCATTGGGAACTCGTCTAGACATGAGTACTGCCTATCATCCACAAACTGATGGGCAGAGCGAAAGGACGATACAAACGCTTGAAGACATGCTACGAGCTTGTGTTATTGATTTCGGAAACAGTTGGGATCGACATCTACCGTTAGCAGAATTTTTCTACAACAACAGCTACCATTCAAGCATTGAGATGGCGCCGTTTGAAGCACTTTATGGTAGAAAGTGCAGGTCTCCGATTTGTTGGAGTGAAGTGTGGGATAGACAGATTACGGGTCCGGAGATAGTACAAGAAACTACTGAGAAAATCATCCAAATTCAACAAAGATTGAAAACCGCCCAGAGTCGACAAAAGAGCTACGTGGATAGTAAAAGAAAAGATATAGAGTTTGAAATTGGAGAAATGGTCATGCTTAAGGTTTCACCTTGGAAAGGCGTTGTTCGATTTGGTAAACGGGGGAAACTAAATCCAAGGTACATTGGACCATTCAAGATTATAGATCGTGTCAGACCAGTAGCTTACCAACTGGAGCTACCTCAACAACTCGCGGCTGTACATAACACTTTCCACGTCTCAAATTTGAAGAAATGTTTTGCTAAAGAAGATCTCACTATTCCGTTGGACGAAATCCAAATCAATGAAAAACTTCAATTCATTGAAGAACCCGTCGAAATAATGGATCGTGAGGTTAAGAGACTTAAACAAAACAAGATACCGATTGTTAAGGTTCGATGAAATGCTCGTAGAGGACCGGAGTTCACCTGGGAGCGTGAAGATCAGATGAAGAAGAAATACCCGCATTTATTTCCAGAAGATACGTCAACACCTCCAACTGCTTAAAATTTTGGGACGAAATTTATTTAACGGGTAGGTACTGTAGTGACCCGAACTTTTCCATGTTTATATATATATTAAATGAAATTGTTATTTACATGATTAAGTGTTTCCAACATGTTAAGCAATCAAACTTGTTAAGACTTGATTAATTGAAATAGGTTTCATATAGACAATTGACCACCCAAGTTGACCGGTGATTCACGAATGTTAAAACTTGTAAAAACTATACGATGACATATATATGGTTATATATATAGTTAACATGATTTTATTATAAGTATGTATCTCATTAGGTATTTTAACAATGAGTTATATACATAAAAATGAGACTATTAATTTAAGAAACTCGAAAACGATATATATAACGATTATCGTTATAACAACGTCTTACTAGGTACATATGAATCATATTAAGATATTGATACACTTGGTTAATTATGTTAAATGATAAGTAAATATATTATTAAGTGTATTAACAATGAAATACATATGTAAAAATAAGACTACTAACTTAATGATTTTGAAACGAGACATATATGTAACGATTATCGTTGTAACGACATTTAACTGTATATATATCATACTAAGATATATTATATATCATAATATCATTATAATATAACAATTTTACATCTCATTTGTTATAATAAACAATGGGTTAATAACATTCAACAAGATCGTTAACCTAAAGGTTTCAAAACAACATTTACATGTAACGACTAACGATGAGTTAACGACTCAGTTAAAATGTATATACATGTAGTGTTTTAATATGTATTCATACACTTTTGAAAGAATTCAAGGCACTTATCAAAATACTTCTACTTAACAAAAATGCTTACAATTACATCCTCGTTCAGTTTCATCAACAATTCTACTCGTATGCACCCGTATTCGTACTCGTACAATACACAGATTTTAGATGTATGTACTATTGGTATATACACTCCAATGATCAGCTCTTAGCAGCCCATGTGAGTCACCTAACACATGTGGGAACCATCATTTGGCAACTAGCATGAAATATCTCATAAAATTACAAAAATATGAGTAATCATTCATGACTTATTTACATGAAAACAAAATTACATATCCTTTATATCTAATCCATACACCAACGACCAAAAACACCTACAAACACTTTCATTCTTCAATTTTCTTCATCTAATTGATCTCTCTCAAGTTCTATCTTCAAGTTCTAAGTGTTCTTCATAAATTCCAAAAGTTCTAGTTTCATAAAATCAAGAATACTTCCAAGATTGCAAGTTTACTTCCAAGTTTTCTAAATCCATTCCAAGTAATCATCCAAGATCAAGAAACCTTTGTTACTTACAGTAGGTTATCTTTCTAATACAAGGTAATAATCATATTCAAACTTTAATTCAATTTCTATAACTATAACAATCTAATTTCGAGTGGAAATGTTACTTGAAATTGTTTTCGTGTCATGATTCTGCTTCAAGAACTTTCAAGCCATCCAAGGATCCTTTGAAGCTAGATCTATTTTTCTCATTTCCAGTAGGTTTATCCAAGGAACTTAAGGTAGTAATGATGTTCATAACATCATTCAATTCATACATATAAAGCTATCTTATTCGAAGGTTTAAACTTGTAATCACTAGAACATAGTTTAGTTAATTCTAAACTTGTTCGCAAACAGAAGTTAATCCTTCTAACTTGACTTTTAAAATCAACTAAACACATGTTCTATATCTATATGATATGCTAACTTAATTATTTAAAACCTGGAAACACGAAAAACACCGTAAAACCGGATTTACGCCGTCGTAGTAACACCGTGGGCTGTTTTGGGTTAGTTAATTAAAAACTATGATAAACTTTGATTTAAAAGTTGTTATTCTGAGAAAATGATTTTTATTATGAACATGAAACTATATCCAAAAATTATGGTTAAACTCAAAGTGGAAGTATGTTTTCTAAAATGGTCATCTAGACATCGTTCTTTCGACTAAAATGACTACCTTTACAAAAATGACTTGTAACTTATTTTTCTGACTATAAACCTATACTTTTTCTGTTTAGATTCATAAAATAGAGTTCAATATGAAACCATAGCAATTTGATTCACTCAAAACGGATTTAAAATGAAGAAGTTATTGGTAAAACAAGATTGGATAATTTTTCTCATTTTAGCTAAGTGAAAATTGATAACAAATCTATTCCAACCATAACTTAATCAACTTGTATTGTATATTATGTAATCTTGAGATACCATAGACACGTATACAATGTTTCGACCTATCATGTCGACACATCTATATATATTTCGGAACAACCATATACACTCTATATGTGAATGTTGGAGTTAGCTATACAGAGTTGAGGTTGATTCCAAAATATATATAGTTTGAGTTGTGATCAATACTGAGATACGTATACACTGGGTCGTGGATTGATTCAAGATAATATTTATCGATTTATTTCTGTACATCTAACTGTGGACAACTAGTTGTAGGTTACTAACGAGGACAGCTGACTTAATAAACTTAAAACATCAAAATATATTAAAAGTGTTGTAAATATATTTTGAACATACTTTGATATATATGTATATATTGTTATAGGTTCGTGAATCAACCAGTGGCCAAGTCTTACTTCCCGACGAAGTAAAAATCTGTGAAAGTGAGTTATAGTCCCACTTTTAAAATCTAATATTTTTGGGATGAGAATACATGCAGGTTTTATAAATGATTTACAAAATAGACACAAGTACGTGAAACTACATTCTATGGTTGAATTATCGAAATCGAATATGCCCCTTTTTATTAAGTCTGGTAATCTAAGAATTAGGGAACAGACACCCTAATTGACGTGAATCCTAAAGATAGACCTATTGGGCCCAACAAGCCCCATCCAAAGTACCGGATGCTTTAGTACTTCGAAATTTATATCATGTCCGAAGGAGGATCCCGGAATGATGGGGATATTCTTATATATGCATCTTGTTAATGTCGGTTACCAGGTGTTCACCATATGAATGATTTTTATCTCTATGTATGGGATGTGTATTGAAATATGAAATCTTGTGGTCTATTGTTACGATTTGATATATATAGGTTAAACCTATAACTCACCAACATTTTTGTTGACGTTTAAAGCATGTTTATTCTCAGGTGAATACTAAGAGCTTCCGCTGTTGCATACTAAAATAAGGACAAGATTTGGAGTCCATGTTTGTATGATATTGTGTAAAAATTGCATTCAAGAAACTGATTTCGATGTAACATATTTGTATTGTAAACCATTATGTAATGGTCGTGTGTAAACAGGATATTTTAGATTATCATTATTTGATAATCTACATAAAGCTTTTTAAACCTTTATTTATGAAATAAAGGTTATGGTTTGTTTTAAAAATGAAGGCAGTCTTTGAAAAACGTCTCATATAGAGGTCAAAACCTCGCAACGAAATCAATTAATATGGAACATTTTTAATCAATAAGAACGGGACATTTCAGTATCTTCATCAAAAAGACTTTGTTGAGTCTCCACAGTAGTTGACTGTGACGGTGTAACCGGTACGGTTTGAACATTTGAAATCCGTTGAGGAGCATAAAGACTATCAAACAAGATATCCAGTTCCTCTAATGTAACCATAGGAACACCCTTCGTCGAGAAAATTGAGTTTTGCGCAGAAGAAGAAGTAGCCAGGTTAGGATCGGGTTTTGAACTGGGTTGTTCAAAAGCCATTCCAGAAAATTCATCGAACTTGACATTGATGCTCTCTTTAATCGTTTTTGTCCGTTTGTGATAAACCCGATAAGCAACTTTGTTCGAAAAATAACCGAGAAATATGGCTTGATCGCCATTTGGATCAAACTTTTCGAGGCTGTCAAAATCGTTAAGCACATAGCATATACAACCAAAGACACGGAAATATTTGACATTCGGGCGTCTACCATATAATAACTCATATGGAGTTTTATCAAAACGTTTATTAACAATACAACGATTTTGGGTATAAAATGCAGTTGAAATGTCCTCCCCCCACATTTTTGGAGGTAGTTTGGAGTAAGCAAGCATCGTTCGAGCTGCTTCGCATAACGTACGATTACGTCATTCGACTACTCCATTCTGTTGGGGTGTCCAAGCAGCAGAGAACTGATGTTCAATGCCTTGGTCTTTCAAATAACTATCAAGCAGGTCATTCTTAAATTCCGTCCCATTATCAGTTCGAATGCTCTTAACATGTTTGTTAAAAGAGCGTTGAGTCTATTTAATGAACTCAATGATAATGGCGGGGGTTTCTGACTTAGTTCGCAGAAGAAAAATCCACGTAAAATGAGTATAGTCATCGACAATGACAAGCACATGTTTCTTGCCACCGAGGCTTGAAATACGCATGGGTCTACATACGTTAATATGCAATAGTTGCAAAGACGATGAAGTACTGGGGTTTTGCTTAAGCGGATGATTAGTCCGTTTCAGCTTACCCATCGCACATGATGAACACACATGATGCTTATCATAGTGAAAGGTAGGAATACCATCAACTAAGTCTTTGGAGACTAGTCGATTGATGCCCTTGTAATTCAGGTGTGACATCCGATGATGCCATAACCATGAATTTTCTTTGGTAGAACGAGTGGCCAATCACATGGTTGTATGTGAAGGTGCATCATTGAGGTCAATAGTGTATAGTGAAGCACAACGTTTACCAACAAGAAGATCATTTCCTTTGGTGGATTGCACCGAGCATTGTCGACGTTCAAAGAGAACTTTAAGATCTCCATCGCAGAATTGAATTACACTAAATAAACTGCACCCCAAACCTTCAACATATGAAACCCGTTTGATTGTTATGCCATTTTGCACAAAATCTCCGTAACCCGTTATCGCTGCAATTTCATCATTTCCAAAAGTAACCATTCCTAGGAATTTGTCAACGAAGTTGACAAGCAAGGATTTATCGCTCGTCATGTGTCGAGAACAACCGGAATCGATATACCAAACACAGACATCGAAACCCTGTAAATGTAAATTTCCTAGAGTTTAGGTACCCAAAGTTTCTTGGGTCCTCTACGGTTAGTACCAACAATAAACTTTGGATCAACGACAAGATAATCACGTAAAGCATCATAAAGTTTAGACAATAAATCATCATTTAAAAACACATTACATGAAGCATCATACGCAATATCAAGTTTTACATCGTTATCAGATGAAATGTCCCGTTCATATTGATTATAAACGTTCCATATTAATTGATTTCGTTGCGAGGTTTTGACCTCTATATGAGACGATTTTCAAAGACTGCATTCATTTTTAAAACAACCATAACCTTTATTTTATCAATAAAGGTTTCAAAAGCATTACGTAGATTATCAAATAATGATAATCTAAAATATACTGTTTACACACGACCATTACATAATGGTTTACAATAGAAATATATTACATCGACATATGTTTCTTGAATGCAGTTTTTACATAATTTCATACAAACATGGACTCCAAATCTTGTCCTTATTTTAGTATGCAACAGCGGAAGCTCTTAATATTCACCTGAGAATAAACATGCTTTAAACGTCAACAAAAATGTTGGTGAGTTATAGGTTTAACCTATATATATCAAATCGTAACAATAGACCACAAGATTTCATATTTCAATATACATCCCATACATAGAGATAAAAATCATTCATATGGTGAACACCTGGTAACCGACATTAACAAGATGCATATATAAGAATATCCCCATCATTCCGAGACACCCTTCGGATATGATATAAATTTCGAAGTACTAAAGCATCCGGTACTTTAGATGTGGTTTGTTAGGCCCAATAGATCTATCTTTAGGATTCGCGTCAATTAGGGTGTCTGTTCCCTAATTCTTAGATTACCAGACTTTAATAAAAAGGGGCATATTCGATTTCGATAATTCAACCATAGAATGTAGTTTCACGTGCTTGTGTCTATTTTATAAATCATTTATAAAACCTGCATGTATTCTCATCCCAAAAATATTAGATTTTAAAAGTGGGACTATAACTCACTTTCACAGATTTTTACTTCGTCGGGAAGTAAGACTTGGCCACTGGTCGATTCACGAACCTATAACAAATATGTACATATATATCAAAGTATATTCAAAATATATTTACAACACTTTTAATACATTTTGATGTTTTAAGTTTATTAAGTCAGCTGTCCTCGTTAGTAACCTACAACTAGTTGTCCAACGTTAGATGTACAGAAAAAAAATTGATATATATTATCTTGAATCAATCCACGACCCAGTGTATACACGTCTCAGGCTAGATCACAACTCAAAGTATATATATTTTTGGAATCAACCTCAACCCTGTATAGCTAACTCCCACATTACTGCATATAGAGTGTCTATGGTTGTTCCAAATAATATATACACATGAGTCGATATGATATGTCAAAACATTTGCATACGTGTCTATGGTATCCCAAGATTACATAATATATTAGAATACATGTATAATACAATATAAGTTAGCTAGGATATGATTAATATAGATTTGTTACCAATTTTCACGTTGCTACAACAAGAAAAATTATCCAATCTTGTTTTACCCATAACTTCTTCATTTTAAATCCGTTTTGAGTGAATCAAATAGCTATGGTTTCTTATTGAACTCTATTTTGAATCTAAACAGAAAAAGTATAGGTTTATAGTCAGAAATATAAGTTACAAGTCGTTTTTGTAAAGGTAGTCATTTCAGTCGAAAGAACGACGTCTAGATGACCATTTTAGAAAACATACTTCTACTTTGAGTTTAACCATGATTTTTAGATATAGTTTCATGTTCATAAGAAAAATCATTTTCCCAGAAGAACAACTTTTAAATCAAAGTTTATCATAGTTTTTAATTAACTAACCCAAAACAGCCAGCGGTGTTACTACGACGGCGTATATCCGGTTTTACGGTGTTTTTCGTGTTTCCAGGTTTTAAATCATTAAGTTAGCATATCATATAGATATAGAACATGTGTTTAGTTGATTTTAAAAGTCAAGTTAGAAGGATTAACTTTTGTTTGCGAACAAGTTTAGAATTAACTAAACTATGTTCTAGTGATTACAAGTTTAAACCTTCGAATAAGATAGCTTTATATGTATGAATCGAATGATGTTATGAACATCATTACTACCTCAAGTTTTCTGGATAAAGCTACTGGAAATGAGAAAAATGGATCTATCTTCAAAGAATCCTTGGATGGCTTGAAAGTTCTTGAAGCAGAATCATGATACGAAAACAGTTCAAGTAAGATCTTCACTCGAAATAAGATTGTTATAGTTATAGAAATTGAATCAAAGTTTGAATATGAGTATTACCTTGTATTAGAAAGATATCTTACTATAAATAAGAAAGATTTCTTGAGGTTGGATGATCACTCTACAAGATTGGAAGTAAGCTAGCAAACTTGGAAGTATTCTTGATTTTATGAAACTAGAACTTGTAGAATTTATGAAGAACACTTAGAACTTGAAGATAGAACTTGAGAGAGATCAAATAGATAAAGAAAATTGAAGAATGAAAGTGTTTGTAGGTGTTTTTGGTCGTTGGTGTATGGATTAGATATAAAGGATATGTAATTTTGTTTTCATGTAAATAAGTCATGAATGATTACTCATATTTTTGTAATTTTATGAGATATTTCATGCTAGTTGCCAAATGATGGTTCCCACATATGTTAGGTGACTCACATGGGCTACTAAGAGCTGATCATTGGAGTGTATATACCAATAGTACATACATCTAAAAGCTGTGTATTGTACGAGTACGAATACAGGTGCATACGAGTAGAATTGTTGATGAAACTGAACGAGGATGTAATTGCAAGCATTTTTGTTAAGTAGAAGTATTTTGATAAGTGTATTGAAGTCTTTCAAAAGTGTATGAATACATATTAAAACACTACATGTATATACATTTTAACTGAGTCGTTAAGTCATCGTTAGTCGTTACATGTAAGTGTTGTTTTGAAACCTTTAGGTTAACGATCTTGTTAAATGTTGTTAACCCAATGTTTATAATATCAAATGAGATTTTAAATTATTATATTATCATGATATTATGATGTACTAATATCTCTTAATATGATATATATACAATAAATGTCGTTACAACGATAATCGTTACATATATGTCTCGTTTCAAAATCATTAAGTTAGTAGTCTTGTTTTTACATATGTAGTTCATTATTAATATACTTAATGATATGTTTAATTATCATAATATCATGTTAACTATATATATAACCATATATATGTCATCATATAGTTTTTACAAGTTTTAACGTTCGTGAATCACCGGTCAACTTGGGTGGTCAATTGTCTATATGAAACCTATTTCAATTAATCAAGTCTTAACAAGTTTGAAAGCTTAACATGTTGGAAACACTTAATCATGTAAATAACAATTTCATTTAATATATATAAAAACATGGAAAAGTTCGGGTCACTGCAGTACCTACCCGTTAAATAAATTTCGTCTCGAAATTTTAAGCAGTTGGAGGTGTTGACGTATCTTCTGGAAATAAATGCGGGTTTTTCTTCTTCTTCATCTGATCTTCTCATTCCCAGGTGAACTCGGGTCTTCTACGAGCATTCCATCGAACCTTAACAATTGGTATCTTGTTTTGCTTAAGTCTTTTAACCTCACGATCCATTATTTCGAAGGGTTCTTCGATGAATTGAAGTTTTTCGTTGATTTGGATTTCGTATAATGGAATAGTGAGATCTTCTTTAGCAAAACATTTCTTCAAATTCGAGACGTGGAAAGTGTTATGTACAGCCGCGAGTTGTTGAGGTAACTCAAGTCGGTAAGCTACTGGTCCGACACGATCAATAATCTTGAATGGTCCAATATACCTTGGATTTAATTTCCCTCATTTACCAAATCGAACAACACCTTTCCAAGGTGCAACCTTAAGCATGACCATCTCTCCAATTTCAAATTCTATATCTTTTCTTTTAATGTCGGCGTAGCTCTTTTGTCGACTTTGGGCGGTTTTCAACCGTTGTTGAATTTGGATGATCTTCTCGGTAGTTTCTTGTATTATCTCCGGACCCGTAATCTATATATCCCCCACTTCACTCCAACAAATCAGAGACCTGCACTTTCTACCATAAAGTGCTTCAAACGGCGCCATCTCAATGCTTGAATGATAGCTGTTGTTGTATAAAAATTCTGCTAATGGTAGATGTCGATCCCAACTGTTTCCGAAATCATTAACACATGCTCGTAGCATGTCTTCAAGCATTTGTATCGTCCTTTCACTCTGCCCATCAGTTTGTGGATGATAGGCAGTACTCATGTCTAGACGAGTTCCTAATGCTTGCTGTAATGTCTGCCAGAATCTTGAAATAAATCTGCCATCCCTATCAGAGATAATAGAGATTGGTATTCCATGTCTAGAGACGACTTCCTTCAAATACAGTCGTGCTAACTTCTCCATCTTGTCATCTTCTCTTATTGGCAGAAAGTATGCTGACTTGGTGAGACGATCAACTATTACCCAAATAGTATCATAACCACTTGCAGTCCTTGAAAATTTAGTAATGAAATCCATGGTAATGTTTTCCCATTTCCATTCCGGGATTTCGAGTTGTTGAAGTAGACCTGATGGTTTCTGATGCTCAGATTTGACCTTAGAACACGTCAAACATTCTCCTACGTATTTAGCAACATCGGCTTTCATACCCGGCCACCAAAAATGTTTCTTGAGATCCTTGCACATCTTCCCCGTTCCAGGATGTATTGAGTATCTGGTTTTATGAGCTTCTCTAAGTACCATTTCTCTCATATCTCTAAATTTTGGTACCCAAATCCTTTCAGCCCTATACCGGGTTCTGTCTTCCCGAATATTAAGATGCTTCTCCGATCCTTTAAGTATTTCATCCTTTAAATTTCTCTATTTTAAAACTCCTTGTTGCGCCTCCTTTATTTGAGTAGTAAGGTTATTGTGAATCATTATATTCATAGATTTTACTCGAATGGGTTCTCTGTCCTTCCTGCTCAAGGCGTCGGCTACCACATTTGCCTTTCCCGGGTGGTAACGAATCTCAAAGTCGTAATCATTCAACAATTCAATCCACCTACGCTGCCTTATATTTAGTTATTTCTAATTAAATATGTGTTGAAGACTTTTGTGGTTGGCATATATAATAATTTTGACCCCATATAAGTAGTGCCTCCAAGTCTTTAATGCAAAAACAACCGCGCCTAATTCCAAATCATGCGTCGTATAATTTTGTTCATGAATCTTCAATTGTCTAGACGCATAAGCAATCACCTCCATTCGTTGCATTAATACACAACCGAGACCTTGCTTTGATGCGTCACAATAAATCACAAAATCATCATTCCCTTCAAGCAATGACAATATAGGTGCCGTAGTTAGCTTTTTCTTCAATAACTGAAATGCTTTCTCTTATTCATCCTTCCATTCAAATTTCTTCCCTTTATGCGTTAATGCAGTCAAGGGTTTTGCTATTCTGGAAAAGTCTTGGATGAACCTTCTGTAGTAACCAGCTAGTCCTAAAAACTGGCGTATGTGTTTCGGAGTTTTCGGGGTTTCCCACTTTTCAACAGTTTCTATCTTTGCCGGATCCACCTTAATACCTTATTTGTTCACTATGTGATCGAAGAATTGAACTTCTTCCAACCAAAATGCACACTTTGAAAACTTAGCGTACAATTCTTCCTTCCTCAATACTTCTAACACCTTTCTCAAATGTTCACCGTGTTCTTGGTCATTCTTTGAGTAAATAAGTATGTCATCAATGAAAACAATGATAAACTTGTCAAGGTATGGTCCACACACTCGGTTCATAAGGTTCATGAACACAGCTGGTGCATTAGTTAAACCAAACGGCATGACCATAAACTCGTAATGACCGTAACGTGTTCTGAAAGCAGTCTTTGGAATATCATCTTCTTTCACCCGCATTTGATGATACCCGGAACGTAAGTCAATCTTTGAATAAACAGACGAGCCTTGTAGTTGATCAAATAAGTCGTCGATTCTCGGTAGTGGGTAGCGGTTCTTGATGGTAAGTTTGTTCAAATCTCGGTAGTCGATACACAACCTGAATGTACCATCTTTTTTCTTGACAAACAAAACAGGAGCTCCCCACGGTGATGTGCTTGGTCGAATGAAACCACGCTCTAAAAGTTCTTGTAATTGGCTTTGCAGTTCTTTCATCTCGCTGGGTGCGAGTCTGTAAGGAGCACGAGCTATTGGTGCAGCTCCTGGTACAAGATCTATTTGAAATTCAACGGATCGATGTGGGGGTAATCCCGGTAATTCTTTCAGAAAAATATCGGGAAATTCTTTTGCGACGGGAACATCATTGATGCTCTTTTCTTCAGTTTGTACTTTCTCGACGTGTGCTAGAACAGCATAGCAACCTTTTCTTAATAGTTTTTGTGCCATCAAATTACTAATAAGATGTAGCTTCGTGTTGCCCTTTTCTCCATACACCATTAAGGGTTCTCCTTCTTCTCGTACAATGCGAATTGCATTTTTATAACATACGATCTCTGCTTTCACCTTTTTCAGCCAGTCCATGCCAACTATTACATCAAAACTCCCTAACTCTACGGGTATCAAATCAATCTTAAATATTTCGCTACCCAATTTAATTTCTCGATTCCGGCATATATAATCTGCTGAAATTAATTTACCGTTTGCTAATTCGAGTAAAAATTTACTATCCAACGGCGTCAATGGACAACTTAATTTAGCACAAAAATCTCTACTCATATAGCTTCTATCCGCACCCGAATCAAATAAAACGTAAGCAGATTTATTGTCAATAAGAAACGTACCCGTAACAAGCTCCGGGTCTTCCTGTGCCTCTGCCGCATTAATATTAAAAACTCTTCCACGGCCTTGTCCATTCGTGTTCTCCTGGTTCGGACAATTTCTAATAATGTGGCCCAGTTTTCCACATTTATAACAAACTACATTGGCATAACTTGCTCCGACACTACTTGCTCCGCCATTACTCGGTCAGACACCATTTGTTCCTTTCGTTCTGTTAACCCCTGGTCCGTAGACCTCATACTTCGCCGCGTTATGACCATTTCTTTTACACTTGTTGCAAAATTTGGTGCAGAACCCCGAGTGATACTTTTCACACCTTTGGCATAGCTGCTTCTGGTTGTTGTTGTTATTGTTGTTGCGGTTGTTATTGTTGTTGGGATGATTGTTGTAGTTGCTGTTGTTGTTGTTGTTGTTGTTGTTGTTGTTGTTGTTGGGCCGTTTGTTGTAGTTGCGATTGATGTTGCGATTGTTGGGATAGTTGTTGCGATTATTGTTGTAATTGCTGTTGTTGTTGTATTGGTGATTCTTATCACTGTTTTCCTCCCACTTTCTTTTGACTTTCTTCACATTGGCCTCTTCAGCCGCCTGTTCTTTAATTCTTTCCTCAATCTGGTTCACTAGTTTGTGAGCCATTCTACATGCCTGTTGTATGGAGGCGGGCTCGTGTGAACTTATATCTTCTTGGATTCTTTCCGGTAATCCTTTCACAAACGCGTCGATCTTCTCTTCCTCATCTTCGAACGCTCCCGGACACAATAGGCATAATTCTGTGAATCATCTTTCGTACGTGGTAATATCAAATCCTTGGGTTCGTAACCCTCTAAGTTCTGTCTTGAGCTTATTGACCTCGGTTCTGGGACGGTACTTCTCGTTCATCAAGTGCTTGAATGCTGACCACGGTAGTGCGTAAGCATCATCTTGTCCCACTTGCTCTAGATAGGTATTCCACCATGTTAATGCAGAACCTGTGAAAGTATGCGTAGCGTACTTCACTTTGTCCTCTTCAGTACACTTACTTATGGCAAACACCGATTCGACCTTCTCGGTCTACCGTTTCAATCCGATTGGTCCTTCGGTTCCATCAAATTCCAAAGGTTTGCAGGCAGTGAATTCTTTGTAGGTGCATCCTACACTATTTCCTGTACTGCTAGATCCAAGGTTATTATTGGTATGTAGCGCAGCCTGTACTGCGGCTATGTTTGAAGCAAGAAAGGAACGAAATTCCTCTTCGCTCATATTCAAGGTGTGTCGAGTAGTCGGTGCCATTTCCTTCAAAATAGTCAAATGAAACGAGTTAATCATATAGAATATCAAGAGTAGTCAATAGTATTTCGTAGCGTAATATGAACTTATTTATAAAAGCTCTTTCTTCATATTAGAGTTTTATACTCTTTAATTCGGGTAGTACCTACCCGTTAAGTTCATACTTAATAGCTAACATACCATTTCAACTACTACAATTCTATATGAAAAACTAATCACAAAACAAAAAAAAATAAAAAAATATATATAATATTCAAGCCTTTATACAATAATTTACAAACTTACAATACCGCTATTTTACATATAGCATGAAATATAGCACATAAAACTTTGATACAAAGTAGTTGCGAAGATAATTCTAGTTAATAAATAAGGCGTTCAGCAAAGGCAATAAAGACACGTAATTCATACGTCCAGAAACAAGTCATGCATTTTGGTTTTACTAATACCACTTCCCATCCTTGGTTTTGTGGAACATAACCGTTGTGACCGATAGTAAGACAATGTGTTGTAACGTCGTCAAAAGGACGAGGGTTACGTAATGTCCAACATTCCCGTAACAATCTAAAAACCTCATTTCTTACCCCAATTACCGACTCCGTCACTTGTGAGAACGTTTTGTTTAATTGTTGTAGCTTGATGTTCTTATTCTCACTTTGGTGAGAAGCGAACATTACTAACCCGTAAGCATAACATGCTTCTTTATGTTGCATGTTAGCCTCTTTTTCTAAATCACGAAGTCCTATATTCGGATATTTTGAGTCAAAATAATTTCTTAACCCGTTGTGTAAAATAGCATTTGGGTTCCCCGCAATATATGCGTCAAAGTAAACACATCGTAACTTATGGATTTCCCAATGTGATATCCCCCATCTTTCGAACGAAAGTCTTTTATAAACCAAGGCATTCTTGGAACGTTCTTCGAATGTCTTACAAACTGATCTCGCCTTAAATAGTTGTGCCGAGGAATTCTGACCGACTCTAGACAAGATTTCATCAATCATGTCTCCGGGTAGGTCTCTTAAAATATTGGGTTGTCTATCCATTTTATGTTTTTATACTGTAAAATAGACAAGAGTTAGATTCATAAAAAAAAAAACTTATTAATACAAGCAATTTTTACATATATCATATAGCATAAGCACACTATATTACATATATTACACCACACGAATACAACTATCTTATTCCGACTCGCTCGTTTCTTCTTCTTCGGTTTTGGTTCGTTTTGCCAAGTTTCTAGGGATATATGATGTTCCCCTAATACGAGCCGTCGTTTTCCACATTGGTTTAGAAAAACCTGGTGGTTTAGAGGTTCCCGGGTTATTGTCACAACTTAAGAAATACGGGTGTTGACGATACATATAAAGTTCATCGGGTTTGGAATCAAATTTCTCTATTTTTATGCCCTTTCCCTTATTGTTCTCTTTTGCCTTATTAAATTGTGTTGGGGTAATTTCTATAACATCATCGGAATCCTTGTCGGGATCCGATTCATCGGAGAATTGGTAATCCTCCCAATACTTTGCTTCCTTGGCGGAAACACCATTGACCATAATTAACTTTGGTCGGTTGGTTGAGGATTTTCTTCTACTTAACCGTTTTATTGTTTCCCTCACTGGTTCTATTTCTTCTTCCGGTTCCGATTCTTCTTCCGGTTCCGATTCTTCTTCCGGTTCCGACTCTTCTTCCGGTTCCTCTTCGGGAACTTGTGAATTAGTCCACGAATCATTCCAATTTACATTTGACTCTTCATTATTATTAGGTGAGTCAATGGGACTTGTTCTAGAGGTAGACATCTATCACATAATATCAAACACGTTAAGAGATTAATATATCACATAATATTCACATGTTAAAAATATATAGTTTTCAACAAAATTTGTTAAGCAATCATTTTTCAAGTAAACACGGTCGAAGTCCAGACTCACTAATGCATCTTAACAAACTCGATAAGACACACTAATGCAAAATTCTGGTTCTCTAAGACCAACGCTCGGATACCAACTGAAATGTCCCGTTCATATTGATTATAAACGTTCCATATTAATTGATTTCGTTGCGAGGTTTTGACCTCTATATGAGACGTTTTTCAAAGACTGCTTTCATTTTTAAAACAACCATAACCTTTATTTTATCAATAAAGGTTTCAAAAGCATTACGTAGATTATCAAATAATGATAATCTAAAATATAATGTTTACACACGACCATTACATAATGGTTTACAATAGAAATATATTACATCGACATATCTTTCTTGAATGTAGTTTTTACATAATATCATACAAACATGGACTCCAAATCTTGTCCTTATTTTAGTATGCAACAGCGGAAGCTCTTAATATTCACCTGAGAATAAACATGCTTTAAACGTCAACAAAAATGTTGGTGAGTTATAGGTTTAACCTATATATATCAAATCGTAACAATAGACCACAAGATTTCATATTTCAATATACATCCCATACATAGAGATAAAAATCATTCATATGGTGAACACCTGGTAACCGACATTAACAAGATGCATATATAAGAATATCCCCATCATTCCGAGACATCCTTCGGATATGATATAAATTTTGAAGTACTAAAGCATCCGGTACTTTGGATGGGGTTTATTAGGCCCAATAGATCTATCTTTAGGATTAACGTCAATTAGGGTGTATGTTCCCTAATTCTTAGATTACCAGACTTTAATAAAAAGGGGCATATTCGATTTCGATAATTCAACCATAGAATGTAGTTTCACGTACTTGTGTCTATTTTGTAAATCATTTATAAAACCTGCATGTATTCTCATCCTAAAAATATTAGATTTTAAAAGTGAGACTATAACTCACTTTCACAGATTTTTACTTCGTCGGGAAGTAAGACTTGGCCACTGGTCGATTCACGAACCTATAACAAATACGTACATATATATCAAAGTATATTCAAAATATATTTACAACACTTTTAATACATTTTGATGTTTTAAGTTTATTAAGTCAGCTGTCCTCGTTAGTAACCTACAACTAGTTGTCCAACGTTAGATGTACAGAAAAAAAATTGATATATATTATCTTGAATCAATCCACGACCCAGTGTATAAACGTCTCAGGCTAGATCACAACTCAAAGTATATATATTTTTGGAATCAACCTCAACCATGTATATCTAACTCCCACATTACTGCATATAGAGTGTCTATGGTTGTTCCAAATAATATATACACATGGGTCGATATGATATGCCAAAACATTTGCATACGTGTCTATGGTATCCCAAGATTACATAATATATTAGAATACATGTATAATACAATATAAGTTAGCTAGGATATGATTAATATAGATTTGTTACCAATTTTCACGTTGCTACAACAAGAAAAATTATCCAATCTTGTTTTACCCATAACTTCTTCATTTTAAATTCGTTTCAAGTGAATCAAATTGCTATGGTTTCATATTGAACTCTATTTTATGAATCTAAACAGAAAAAGTATAGGTTTATTGTCAGAAATATAAGTTACAATTCGTTTTTGTAAAGGTAGTCATTTCAGTCGAAAGAACGACGTCTAGATGACCATTTTAGAAAACATACTTCCACTTTGAGTTTAACCATGATTTTTGGATATAGTTTCATGTTCATAAGAAAAATCATTTTCCCAGAAGAACAACTTTTAAGTCAAAGTTTATCATAGTTTTTAATTAACTAACCCAAAACAGCCCGCGGTGTTACTACGACGGCGTATATCCGGTTTTACGGTGTTTATCGTGTTTCCAGGTTTTAAATCATTAAGTTAGCATATCATATAGATATAGAACATGTGTTTAGTTGATTTTAAAAGTCAAGTTAGAAGGATTAACTTTTGTTTGCGAACAAGTTTAGAATTAACTAAACTATGTTCTAGTCATTACAAGTTTAAACCTTCGAATAAGATAGCTTTATATGTATGAATCGAATGATGTTATGAACATCATTAATACCTCAAGTTTTCTGGATAAAGCTACTGAAAATAAGAAAAATGGATCTAGCTTCAAAGGATCCTTAGATGGCTTGAAAGTTCTTGAAGCAGAATCATGACACGAAAACAGTTCAAGTAAGATTTTCACTCGAAATAAGATTGTTATTGTTATAGAAATTGAATCAAAGTTTGAATATGAGTATTACCTTGTATTAGAAAGATATCTTACTATAAATAAGAAAGATTTCTTGAGGTTGGATGATCACTCTACAAGATTGGAAGTAAGCTAGCAAACTTGGAAGTATTCTTGATTTTATGAAACTAGAACTTGTAGAATTTATGAAGAACACTTAGAACTTGAAGATAGAACTTGAGAGAGATCAATTAGATGAAGAAAATTGAAGAATGAAAGTGTTTGTAGGTGTTTTTGGTCATTGGTGTATGGATTAGATATAAAGGATATGTAATTTTGTTTTCATGTAAATAAGTCATGAATGATTACTCATATTTTTGTAATTTTATGAGATATTTCATGCTAGTTGCCAAATGATGGTTCCCACATATGTTAGGTGACTCACATGGGCTGCTAAGAGCTGATCATTGGAGTGTATATACCAATATTACAAACATCTAAAAGCTGTGTATTGTACGAGTACGAATACGGGTGCATACGAGTAGAATTGTTGATGAAAATGAACGAGGATGTAATTGTAAGAATTTTTGTTAAGTAGAAGTATTTTGATAAGTGTATTGAAGTCTTTCAAAAGTGTATGAATACATATTAAAACACTACATGTATATACATTTTAACTGAGTCGTTAAGTCATCGTTAGTCGTTACATGTAAGTGTTGTTTTGAAACCTTTAGGTTAACGATCTTGTTAAATGTTGTTAACCCAATGTTTATAATATCAAATGAGATTTTAAATTATTATATTATCATGATATTATGATGTACTAATATCTCTTAATATGATATATATACAATAAATGTCGTTACAACGATAATCGTTACATATATGTCTCGTTTCAAAATCATTAAGTTAGTAGTCTTGTTTTTACATATGTAGTTCATTATTAATATACTTAATGATATGTTTACTTATCATAATATCATGTTAACTATATATATAACCATATATATGTCATCATATAGTTTTTACAAGTTTTAACGTTCGTGAATCACCGGTCAACTTGGGTGGTCAATTGTCTATATGAAACCTATTTCAATTAATCAAGTCTTAACAAGTTTGATTGCTTAACATGTTGGAAACACTTAATCATGTAAATAAAAATTTCATTTAATATATATATATAAACATGGAAAAGTTCGGGTCACTACATCAGAAGTCTTAACACACAACTTATTCCAAGTAGATGTTTTGTGCACAGACGAAAATTGAAAAACATGAGATGATTTCCTAGGCCGACTAGCAGATTGCGTTGGTTTGGTTGCTATTTTCTTAGTCGTGGACTTAGGAACCTACAGATTTGTAATTCAAGTTTGGATTATGACCTGTGACACGAGAAACACCTTTGTTAGTTAGACGTCCAAACTCTTCAGTTGACACATGAGATGATTGATTTTGCAAAATTTTCAATTTAATTTTACGTTCTTTTGCATCATGCTCACTTAAATCAGGTTTAGGACTTGTGTGTTGTGTGGACTTAACTGATGTTGTTAAAAGAATCGCTTTTGAAGTTTTTGTCATTGGAATCATAGGAATCTTTTCAGTTGACACAGAACCATCAGGAGAATGAACCTTTTTGACAACAAATTGAGTTGTAGAAACAACTTTTGAACCACGATTGCCAAATTGAGAACAGAGAGGATTTTTAAGAATAGTAATGGATTTTACATCCTTAGATGTTGACATTCCCTTTCCCTTCTTAGTAATCCCACCAATACATTCAAGCACATTGGTTTCAACATTAGACGATTGCTTAAGTGTGTTAACCTGTTTCAGGTAAATTATCTTTTGTTTTAAGCATTTAATCTCAAGACATAATTCTTCAGCAGAAACTATCACTTCACCCTCCTTAAAAGCATAGGAACATTCTTTCTTAGGCAGTGAAGGTAATTTATCACACAGAGCAAACATTTGTTCTAATGATTGGCACTTAAGTTGCAAGTCAATATTCTCCTTTTCTAGTTGAGCTACTATACGATTCAAATTCCGTACAGCAGGTAAATGCAAATAATAATCGTGCAAAGGATCAAGTTGACTTTCAAAATCTATCAAAGGTTCAATGATCTGTTCAGTATGAGGTTCTACTTTTTCATCTAAAGAATTTTGACCTAGAGATTCTGTCTCAAAGAAAACAGTTAGTTCATGTGCTAGGTCTTCACGGAAAACATTATCAAAAGTTGGTTCATCAAACACCTCATCTATGTTAACAATGCTAGAACTAGGTTTGTTAAACACGTCATTCTCAAGCATTAAAATGTATTTCTCTAGCATGAGTGTAGGAATGTAAATCAATCTACGTGTCGGCACATAATTAGCACATTGCACATTCTTTTCATTTTCAACAAGTTCCTTCAAGAAAGCAGGATTTGATTTACCTATTTTTGCATTAATTTTCTCATACATTAAGCTAATTTGATGTTATTTTTTAGATTTGCGATTAACAATAATATCATCAAAATCAGCATCAGAAGAATGCACAAAATGCGGTGGTAAACCAGCTTGGAAGTAATCAGAATGATATAATCCTGGAATCTCTTTGGAAGCTCCATCTAAGATCTTAGGATCTTCAAAACCCAACCCCCACTTTTCACCATGAATCGTTTTTGGTCTATTCATGAAAATCGTTTGTTTTGAAAGTTCCATATCCATGATAGCTTTGGATTGCTCTGTTCGATAGAGTTTTTCCTCATATCGAGCAAGTTGAGCTTTCATTAGAACAGACTCTTTTGACAATGAAGAGATTTCAGTGTCTTTTTCAATTATTGCGTTTTCCAAATGAATAATTTTCTTGTTTAGCTTTGAAAGTGTGGGTTCATGTTGGTTTTTTAAATCAGAAAGATCTTTTTCTAAGAATTGAACTTTTTCTACAAGTCGTTCAGATTTTAAACGATAATCAGTTCGTTCGACTTTAATCGCAGGTTCCATAAGGAAGCCAATCAGCATTGAGCTTTTTGAGGAATTTCATGTTGACTTCAGCATGTACTTTTACAATCTTACACCTTTTCAACTCATTGAGAACACCATTGAAACGACGGTAGGTATCCTTGAGTAGCTCTTCTGGTTCCTGCTTGAAATCTTCATACAATCCCAGAGCCTTATTCAATTTAGTAACGTCTGACATGTCATAACCTTCTTGTTGTCATTTGATCTCATCCCATATATCTTTTGCAGTAGTGTTGCTATCAACATTTTCAAATAGCTCATATGGGATAGCTTGCATGACAATATTCTTAGCCTCTATGTCACCCTAAGCTCTTTCACGTTTATCACCAGAAAGTTCATAGACTGGAATTGGCATACCAGTATCCAGATGAAAATCAACAACTGGACCATCTCTCAGAGAAGCCCAAATATATTTAGCTTTCTCACCCTTATAGTCTATGTACTGAGTAATACGATGAAGCCACTGAGTGTACTTGCCATCAAACAACACTGGAGGTCGGGAATCTGATCCAATGAGAAGAGTATCTTGTGTAGACATCTTAAATTGAGGTAGATTCGGTATAGATTTGGTATTAAACACAATCTATGATCAGGGTTCAGTATAAAATCTAACAAGAATGTCATATTCGGTAAAAATTCGGTACAGTAGCAGATTCGGTAAGTGGTTCGGTACTGTATCAGATTCGGTAACAATTCGGTATACCAGATTCTGTATCAGAAACTGATAAGAATCACAAGTAACACACCCAAATTCGGTATGGATTCGGTAACCACACAACTTGAAGCCTCAGAATACTTAAAACCAATGGATTAAGTGATACAGAAAATCAGATTCTGTATCTGACTCGGTAGTCAGATTCTGTATGAATTTGAAGTTCAAACTCAATTCAATCCCTTTGAATTAGATTCTGTAACCTTGCTGCACAAGGAAACAATTTAGTATCACACAAAATATCAAAGATACCGAATGTATAGAATACCGAATGTCAACTGTAGCAGTTGACAATACCAAGTCTAAGTCTAAAACTTAGAAATATAACAGAATCCTTTCTCAAACCACACCAATTAGCTGCGTATGATCAAACTGAATGTGATAGAATCACAAACACACCATAATCTGCAACACTTAAGGTGAATTTTCAGTAATGAAGCAGATTCAGTATGACAGTTACGATACCGAATGTTGATCAAATCTTCAAAACTTAAAGAATTGAAGAAATTGAACCGACAGAAATGTGATTTAACACCTCTCAAACATAACTGAATCTTTAAATCTTCACAAAACACCAGAATCAAGCTTGAATTAAGCAATACCGAGAGTTTTAGCCACAAACTCTAAAAATCAACTTGATTCTCCATAATTGAAGTTAAAAAGCTGTAATGATGATCGAAACTCTTTCGAATATACCTAATACACCTTCGCTGAACTTATCACAAGAATCTGAACGTCAGATTATCAAATTCGATAATACCGAATCTGATTCAATATACCGAGAGTGTTCAGATTCTGTAAACTACAATCTCTGGATCGATATAGTGATGTAGAATCACTTCCTGGTAGCTCTGATACCAAATGATAGGTAAGATCATGTTGAGATTGAGAGAAATGATAAGATAGAATGAGATTCGGTATGTAAGAAGGAGACTCGGTACTAGAGAGAATCGGTACAAATTAAATTCCACAGCTTCTAGAACTCGGTTACAATATAATGGCTATCTAATTAGGACTACATAGGTTCCTTATATAGCCCTCTTCTAAGGAACCTTCATTTAAGCTTAATTCACATTAACACTATACAACTTCGGGGTCCTAACATGATATGAAAACTAAATATAATATAGGTAAATAAGAAGAAGATGATCTAAGAGTTGAACCTGCTGAGCCTTGTTCGATGTCCGTAGGTGTAGTGACCTGAACTTTTCCATGTTTATATATATTAAATGAATTTGATATTTACTTGATTAAGTGTTTCCAACATGTTAAGCAATCAAACTTGTTAAGACTTGATTAATTGAAATAGGTTTCATATAGACAATTGACCATCCAAGTTGACCGGTGATTCACGAACGTTAAAACTTGTAAAAACTATATGATGACATATATATGGATATATATATATAGTTAACATGATATTATAATAATTAAGAATCTCATTAGTTATTTTAACAATGAGTTATATACATAAAAATGAGACTATTGAATTAAGAAACTTGAAAACGATATATATAACGATTATCGTTATAACAACGTTTTACTAATTACATATGAATCATTTTAAGATATTGTTACACTATATATAAACATGATAAATGATAAGTAAACATATCATTAAGTACATTAACAATGAACTACATATGTAAAAACAAGACTACTAACTTAAGAGTTTCGAAACGGGACATATATGTAACGATTATCGTTTTAACGACATTTAACTGTATATATATCATACTAAGATATATTAATATATCATAATATCATGATAATGTAATAATTTAACATCTCTTTAGAAATAATAAACAATGGGTTAACAACATTTAACAAGATCGTTAACCTAAAGGTTTCAAAACAACACTTACATGTAACGACTAACGATGACTTAACGACTCAGTTAAAATGTATATACATGTAGTGTTTTAATATGTATTCATACACTTTTGAAAGACTTCAATACACTTATCAAAGTACTTCTACTTAACAAAAATGCTTACGATTACATCCTCATTCATTTTCATCAACAATTCTTCTCGTATGCACTCGTATTTGTACTCGTACAATATACAGCTTCTAAATGTATTTACTATTGGTATATACACTTCAATGATCAGCTCTTAGCAGCCCTTGTGAGTCACCTAACACATGTGGGAACCATCATTTAACATCTATCAAGAAATATCTAACAAAACAACAAACTAATAGAGCCTATATTGACTCCTACTTTCACGTGAATGATGAACCACAAACACACTTTCATTTTCAATTTTCATGCATCAAACTACTCTCTCTCAAGTGTTATTCCATTGTTCTAAGTGTTCTTCATCATCTTCATCAAAATCTAGCTCAATCTAGTTCATAAATCCATACATAAACCAAGTTATAAAACAACTACTCAAGAACACACCAACAACACTTCCAAGTTTGCTAGCTTACTTCCAATCTTGCAAATCCACTTTGAGTGATCATCCAACCTCAAGAAATCTTTCTTATTTACAGTAATATATCTTTATAATACAAGGTAATACTCATAATCAAACTTTGATTCAATTTCTATAACTTTAACAATCTTATTTCGAGTGGAAATCTTACTTAAACTTGTTTTCGTGTCATGATTTTGCTTCAAGAACTTTCAAACCATCCAAGGATCCTTTGAAGCTAGATCTATTTTTCTCATTTCCAGTAGGTTTATCCACAAAATCTGAGGTAGTAATGATGTTCATAACATCATTCGATTCATATATATAAAACTACCTTATTCGAAAGTTTAAGCTTGTAATCACTAGAACATAGTTTAGTTAATTCTAAACTTGTTCGCAAACAAAAGTTAATCCTTCTAAATTGACTTTTAAAATCAACTAAACATATGTTCTATATCTATATGATATGCTAACTTAATGATTTAAAACTAGAAAACACGAAAAACACCGTAAAACCGGATATACGCCGTCGTAGTAACCCGCGGGCTTTTTTGGGTTAGTTAATTAAAAACTATGATAAACTTTGATTTAAAATTTGTTCTTCTGGAAAAATGATTATTCTTATGAACATGAAACTATATCCAAAAATCATGGTTAAACTCAAAGTGGAAGTATGTTTTCCAAAATGGTCATCTAGACGTCGTTCTTTCAACTGAAATGACTACCTTTAAAAAAACGACTTGTAACTTGTATTTCCGACTATAAACTTATACTTTTTCTGTTTAGATTCACTAACTTAAGTTCAATATGAAACCATTGCAACTTGAATCACTCAAAACGGATTTAAAACGAAGAAGTTATGGGTAAAACTAGATTGGATAATTTTTCTTATTGTAGCTACGTGAACATTGTAACAAATCTATATTAATCATATCCTAGATAACTTATATTGTATTATACATATATTCTAATATATTATGTAATATTGGGATACCATAGACATGAATACAATGTTTTGACATATCATATCGACCCATATATATATATATATATATATATATATATATATATATATATATATATATATATATATATATATATATATATATATATATATATATATATATATATATATATATATATATATATATATATATATATATATATATATATATATAATTCGGAACAACCATAGACACTCTATATGCAGTAATGTTGGAGTTAGCTATACAGGGTTGAGGTTGATTCCAAAATATTATATATACTTTGAGTTGTGATTTAGCCTGAGGCTTGTATACATGAGGTCGTGGATTGATTCGAGATAATATATATTACTTTATTTTATGTACATCTAACTGTGGACAAGTAGTTGTAGGTTACTAACGAGGACAACTGACTTAATAAACTTAAACAGCAAAACGTATTAAAAATGTTGTAAATATATTTTGAACATATTTTGATATATATGTACATATTTTTTATAGGTTCGTGAATCGATCAGTGGCCAAGTCTTACTTCCCGATGAAGTTAAAATCTGTGAAAGTGAGTTATAGTCCCACTTTTAAAATCTAATATTTTGGGATGAGAATACATGCAGTTTTATAAATGTTTTACAAAATAGACACAAGTAAATGAAACTACGTTCTATGGCTGGATTATTAAACCGAATATGCTCCTTTTTAGTCTGGTAATCTATGAATTAGGGAACAGACACCCTAATTGACGCGATTCCTAAAGATAGATCTATTGGGCCCAACGAGCCCCATCCAAAGTACCGGACGTTTTAGTACTTCGAATTCATCATGTCTGAAGGGAGTCCCGGAATGATAGGGGATATTCTATATGCATCTTGTTAAGGTCGGTTACCAGGTGTTCACTATATGAATGATTTTTATCTCTATGTATGGGATGTATATTGAAATATGAAATCTTGTGGTCTATTATTACGATTTGATAAATATATAGGTTAAACCTATAACTCACCAACATTTTTGTTGACGTTTAAAGCATGTTTATTCTCAGGTGATTATTAAGAGCTTCCGCTATTGCATGCGAAAATATGGACAAGATTTGGTGTCAGCATGCTTGTATAATATTGTTTAAAACTGCATTTGAGATTTACTTTGTTGTAACATATTAATATTGTAAACCAATATGTATTGGTAGTGTGTAAGTGTAATATTTTAGATTATCATTTCTGGATAATCTAGGTGGTGACTTTTTAACCTTGTCGATAAAATAAATGTTATGGTTTGTTTTAAAAATGAATGTAGTCTTTGAAAAACGTCTCATATAGAGGTCAAAACCTCGCAACGAAATCAATTAATATGGAACGTTTATAATCAATATGAACGGGTGAAAGGACCCGTTCATATACATTATAAACGATTCACAATAGTTGATTACATCGCGAGGTATTTGACCTCTATATGATACATTTTACAAACATTGCATTCATTTTTAAAAGACAAACTTTCTTTACAACGAAAGTTGACGGCATGCACACCATTTCATAATACATCCAACTATAATTGGCTTAATAATAATCTTGATGAACCCAATGACTCGAATGCAACGTCTTTCAAAATATGCCATGAATGACTCCAAGTAATATCCTTAAAATGAGCTAATGCACAGCGGAAGATTTCTTTAATACCTGAGAATAAACATGCTTTAAAGTGTCAACCAAAAGGTTGGTGAGTTCATAGGTTTATCATAACAATCATTTCAATATATTAATAGACCACAAGATTTCCGTTTATAAATATATGTACACTCGCAAGTGTATAAAAGTATTCTATAAGTTGTAGGCACCCGATAACAAGCCTTAACGTTCATATTTTACCCTCTGAAGTACATCAGATCAGGTGTGTTTAAAATAACCTCGAAGTACTAAAGCATCCCATAGTCAGGATGGGGTTTCTCAGGCCCAATAGATCTATCTTTAAGATTCGCGCCTACCGTACATAGACAAGTAGTTTAATGTTACCAAGCTAAGGGTATATTTCTGGTTTAAACCCACGTAGAATTAGTTTTAGTACTTGTGACTATTTCGTAAAACATTTATAAAAACAGCGCATGTATTCTCAGTCCCAAAAATATATATAAAAGGGAGCAAATGAAATTCACAATACTGTATTTCGTAGTAAAAATACATATAACATCATTTAATAAGTGCAAGGTTTGCCTCGCATTCACGAACGTATCAATATTGAGATTCAATATTGCAGGAAAGTACGTAGACGCAACGGAGATGATAAACACTAGATTGATCTCACGAGCATACCCATGAACCATACCCATCACCTCCATAGCTATAACCCATAATTTCCTTAGCTTCGACTCATTCAAAAAAACTATTTTGAAATCACTCGGACAGCACTCCGTCGTAATATTTTATGTATACTAATAATTTCTTGAAATAATACAGAGCAAATATATATATATATATATATATATATATATATATATATATATATATATATATATATATATATATATATATATATATATATATATATATATATATATATATATATATATATATATAAATCAATTGAGAGAGTTTAGAGAAATATATTTTCAAGTTTCTATGAAATAATGAAACCTATTGAATTCTATTTATAATATATTTTTGAATTATAAAAGTGAATTATTAAAGTATGAATTATTAAAGTGAATTATTAAAGTTTGAATTATTACAGTGAATTATTAAAGTATGAATTATTAAAGTGAATTATTAAAGTATGAATTATTAAAGTGAATTATTAAAGTTAAAGTAAAGTAAAAGTAAAGTAAAGGTAAAGTTAAAGTATAGTAAAAGTATAAAAAACTATGTATGTATAATACGCGTATAAATATATATAATATTAATTTAAATCGTTATATATATTTAATGAAATAAAATATAAATATCGTTATATTTATTATACTGGTTAAGTAATGAGTTGTCAAAACTGATTCTAGATATTTATAAAAGTTATATACGTTTTAATAATAAAGTTCTTTTTAAACTGAAAACGTATTTGTACGTTTGAAAATAGATTAATTGAATAATATGGAAACCAATTCTCCACTAACTTTTGTCTAACTTTCGTAAATGACACTTTTTGTTTTTATTTATAAATAGCTTTACAAATTATTCTGAATATCGTTAAGAGGAATAGATTTTCTCAAATCATAGTGGACCTCTCAACAGAGACTTGTAATCATAATTCAATGTTTCTGATAATTCAATCATTTAATATATTTTTTTTTCGTCAAAAATCATATTGAAACAAATACGTTCGTGTAAAGTATTATACGTTTAATACTTTATTAATATTCTCAAGTTATAATATATATATATACATATACATATCTATTTATATATAACGGTTCGTGAATCGTCGGAATTTGGTCGAGGTTATAATGAATGTATGAACACAGTTTAAAATTCTTGAGATTTAACTTAACAAACTTTGCTTATCGTGTCAGAATAATATAAAGATTAAAGTTTAAATTTGATCGTAAATTTCCGGGTCGTCACAGTACCTACCCGTTAAAGAAATTTCATCCCCGAAATTTGATAGAGGTCGTCATGACTAACAATGAGAATGTTATTATAACGATTATAGAGTTTTATCTTGTTCAAGAAGAATGGATAAAATAATTCGATTACTCGAAGCGTGTGAGTGAAGTTATCGTAAATGAATGAAATAAGATAATAGTGATTCGTCGTATCTTTTAACGTCATCACGATTGATCTCCGAAAAGAAAATCTTTATAATCTATATTGGATTTGATTATTCGACGATTAAGGAAATTATGATCCTCTTCGAATTAATGCGATAATCCATTTTGATTTCTCTGTCGGATATTTAACTATAAATCCACCTCATTTGTTTTCTTACAACTCACACCTTCTCAACTCATATTTTAAAGTATTTGTCAATATGATTCATCCAGTGCTGATTCTTGATATACTCCTCACTTTCATATCTTTCGCTCTTCTTTTTCACCTGCCTCCGGAAGAATCTATTTACTTCTACTATACTCTTGGTTTTATAGTGTTTTTAGTTCTCCCGTGTCTTTATATTGCTATATGCATTGATATATACGATTTGTGATTTCTGGGTTGTTGTTGAGTTTTATATCTTCCCTTATATTTCAAAGTCCTTGCTTCTTCTATAATCATTGTCATCCACAGTTAATGCTCTCTTCTATTTGCTATGATTTATACTCCCATTTCTAGTTTGGAGCTTTGTCCTTTTGTTTCTTCTTCTTGCGATTAAGCACCGCTTGTAATGGTCCAGAATTCGCAGATATAAATTTCGGAATGAACATTGTTAATGTTCTAGGAAGGAAATTGTAATGAGACGATCTTGACTTGTCAAATTACCAGAATACCTCGGAAAAGGCCGAATCATCAAGAAATATTTTCTTGATATTTAGAGATCAAAGAGAATACAAGAGTCGTGTAACATAGCACATGATGACGTTATGATCTGTGAATCATCATGTTCCATTTAGAAACTCAGCATGAATTACTATAATATAATCACGTTGATCAAGTGTCATTATATTATACTAACTCATGCTTCAGCGCCCAACACTTCTTCAAGAATATTCCTATTTTAAACTCGAATGTTTCAGAATTTAGAAACTAAAATAGTTTCTTTTATGATATAATACAGATAGCGCGAAGAGGTAAATGATTTCAGATAATAATAATTATAAAAATATCTTCAGAAGTATGGATGATATTTATAATGAAAGATACGATGATATCTTAGAATGTCTAATATCAGAGGATGATGAAGGATATTATCCTCAGGGGTTTAGAGTTAGGAGCAAGGTATTCGTTAATGACTTCAACAGGTACTGAATCATTTGGATTCTTTGAAGGCAGGTTCAGCCTTTGTGATTTGTCCACAGCCTCCTTCATACTTTGCTCAATCCGTTTTCCAGTTCCAAAGCTTCTCTTTTTCTGAGCTTTGCCAATATACTATCCTTTATCATCCAACTTTTTACTGTTAAGGTCGTTTACAGTTTTTGCTGCTTCATCAGCATTTTTCAAAATTTCGAGAACTGGTTCGCAGTTTAGGGTGTTTTTCAGAAATTTCTCATTCAAAGAATGTAAGTCTTGGAGGTAGACGTTGTGTGTATATGTAATTGTTGATGTAGGCATGCTGCGAGGTTTCAAAATACTGATTGCTGATTCTCAATAATTGGTATGGCAATTCTTGTTATAAGGTACGAATGAGTATATGATAGGGTTTCGATAATTATAATGATTTTTTTTTTGGAAAGTCAAAGATCAATGAAGTTGTTGGTAAGTTTATTGCTAATGTGGTGAATATAAACGATTCCCCGGTAATGTTGGCGAAAGGGCAACGTATCTATCGAGGTTATAATAAGACTGTTTTGATTGAGAAGTCGAAGATGACTTGCTGGAGCTGTGACAAAACTGTCTATTTTGAAACGGAATTGAAAAGTTATTTTAGCTAGTAAATGCCAAAGGGTCTAACACGGATACGTGTCGAACTATGACTTGGGTTTTGAGAGTTTTTCAGGTGTATAACTGTGGGTAACATGTGGTTGGATCATCATCTCAATTGTTCCTTAGTTGAAGTGTCTTCAGGAATTTCGAAGGGTTTGAGCACATATTGTAATCGTTAATACATATGATGTTCTAACACAGTTTTGAAGTCAAAGTATAGCTTTAAAAGATATAGGAATCTAAGAGTGATGATACTGGTTATATTTCGAATTGAATTATGCGATTTCAAAATCAGAATATGTAATTGAATTTGAATGAGTATGATTGTTTTGATTTATATGAAAGAATGGATATTGTTGTGAAAGTAGGGAGTATAGTTGATGATTGCTGAATCAGTTTCGAAAAATGTAATATATTAATTGTGAATTTATATATCTCTCGGGTATTACCTGCCCGTTAAAAAATTTTCACAATTAATATTTTGTACAAAAGAAGTTTATTACAGTCTTTATGAAAATATATGTGTATATTTTCTTTAGATGTAACATAGATTTAATGAGTTAATATTAAATTAAACTCATTTGTTTTATGGTTGGAACTAGAATTGAGTAATCCCTAAAACTTTATAAATTGCATAAGTATTTCTTCAATAATATTGAAATTATGAATCATTACTTTGTTATTTGTTGGTTTTCGTGAAATTCTTGTGAACTTCGCAAGGTACGAATGATGTTATTTGAAAAGTTTCGAGTACATCGATGATGAAAGTGTAAAATCAAACATATATTCGAATAATACACTTGATTTATTATGAATTGGATTTTTTATTGAATTGAGACAGAGATTGTAATTAACGATGGTTAAGTTGCGGACGAAGGACGTACATCATTGCATATTTGTAATATGAATTAACTGAGTAGTTAAGATTCACACATAATAGCTTACTACGGGAAGATTTATTATGGTTTAAAAATTTATACATATAAAATATACATATAAATCTTTCGATTGGAAATGAGTTAATACTTCATAACTCGTTGATACAATATATTTGTTATTGATTCATAATGATGTCCGCAATGATTCTTGAACTGATAGAGTTTGTGATGTTACAGGTGCTGTTGATTCTGACGATACTGACGGCACTGACTGTGTTGATGATGCTACGGTCCTGTTGATGCTGTTGGTAAAACAATTCTAGCTTGTAAATCGTACACCATTTTCGATCAAAGTTTCTACTCTACCATCTCCATTCACTCATCCGATTTACGGTCAGAATTAAATAATCTCTAAGAGTTTGGAGATTACATAACTGCCACAGAGATATCTCTTCAATGAAGTTTATGAATTAATATTTCATCGTTTGTTGTTGTTGATATTCCTGGATATTTACAGGGCGTATGACGTTGATGTTTGAGATACATATTGTGATGTTGCGGTGTGGGATGTGGATGTTGTTGGTGGTGGTGGTGGTGGTGATGGTACTGTTGGTGTTGCTGATGGTGGTACTGTTTATGCTGCTGCTGCTGGTGGTGTTTGTAACCTTTGCACCATATTCTCCAAAGCCACTACCCGAGCGTGAAGCTCGTTGACTTCTTCTATTACACCGGGGTGATTGTCAGTTTGGACGAGCGGATAAATAAAATCTAGAATTTGGTGTAGTATGTAATCGTGACGAGATACTCTAGAAATAAGAGAGAAAATGGTGTTTCGGATAGGTTCACCGGTAAGTGCTTCAGGTTCTTCGCCAAGAGGGTAATGTGGTGGATGGAAGGGATCACCTTCTTCTTGTCTCCAATGATTAAGGAGGCTACGAACCCATCCCCGATTCATCCAGAATAGATGATGACTAATTGGTTGATCCATTCCGGTCACACTGCTTTCGGAACTTGAGTGGGATTCCATTTCGGAATCCGAGGGACTTGAACTAATGACGAATTCCATTTCGTACGATTGAATAAAGAATTTTTTGATATGAAATGATTTTCCGACTATCAGGTGGTATTCTAATTATATAGAGCAAAAGGTTTCGTAGATTACGGAGGAATTTACGGAATATGTCAGGCAAAGTTTACAGTAACAGATACGCTAAGATATGAATTAGCAGATACGCTAAGATATGAATTTTGTCTATACACTATTCATGCAATCAATGCAATAAGATGTGTCTAGACTAAGAATGATAAGCAGGTAATTTCCGACAAGAATAATGAGCAAAACTTTTGAAATGCAGACACGGTCGAAGTCCAGACTCACTAATGCATCCTAACGACTATCAGTTAGACACACTAATGCAGACCTGGTTCGCTAAGACCACCGCTCTGATACCAACTAAAAGTTGGGGACGCATCCCACTCAGTGCCTTCTCAGCTAACCGCCTGTGACCACTGAGCGTACCTCAGACACTGATTTTACGGCCCGCCTCTCGGCAGTACAGCCAACCCTAATAGGGACCGCGAGGAGTAAGAGCCAATGCTTCGTCACAGGTAACACTGTGAGAACCCCCTCTACGATTAACCCGCTAATAAACGGCATTAAACCAGCTCTGATACTAACTGAAAGGACCCGTTCATATACATTATAAACGATTCACAATAGTTGATTACATCGCGAGGTATTTGACCTCTATATGATACATTTTACAAACATTGCATTCGTTTTTAAAAGACAAACTTTCTTTACAAATATATATATATATATATATATATATATATATATATATATATATATATATATATATATATATATATATATATATATATATATATATATATATATATATATATATATATATATATATTGGCTTAATAATAATCTTGATGAACTCAATGACTCGAATGCAACATCTTTCAAAATATGCCATGAATGACTCCAAGTAATATCCATAAAATGAGCTAATGCATAGCGAAAGATTTCTTTAATACCTGAGAATAAACATGCTTTAAAGTGTCAACCAAAAGGTTGGTGAGTTCATAAGTTTATCATAACAATCATTTCAATATATTAATAGACCACAAGATTTCCGTTTATAAATATATGTACACTCGCAAGTGTATAAAAGTATTCTATAAGTTGTAGGCACCCGGTAACAAGCCTTAACGTTCATGTTTTACCCTCTGAAGTACACCAGATCAGGTGTGTTTAAAATAACCTAGAAGTACTAAAGCATCCCATAGTCAGGATGGGGTTTGTCAGGCCCAATAGATCTATCTTTAGGATTCGCGCCTACCGTACATAGACAAGTAGTTTAATGTTACCAAGCTAAGGGTATATTTCTGGTTTAAACCCACATAGAATTAGTTTTAGTACTTGTGCCTATTTCGTAAAACATTTATAAAAACAGCGCATGTATTCTCAGTCCCAAAAATATATATAAAAGGGAGCAAATGAAACTCACAATACTATATTTCGTAGTAAAAATACATATAACGTCATTTAATAAGTGCAAGGTTGGCCTCAGATTCACGAACGTATCAATATTGAGAATCAATATTGCAGGAAAGTACGTAGACGCAACGGAGATGATAAACACTAGATTGACCTCACGAGCATACCCATGAACCATACCCATCACCTCCATAGCTATAACCCATAATTTCCTTAGCTTCGACTCATTCAAAAAAACTATTTTGAAATCACTCGGACAGCACTCCGTCGTAATATTTTATGTATACTAATAATATCTTGAAATAATACAGAGCAAATATATATATATATATATATATATATATATATATATATATATATATATATATATATATATATATATATATATATATATATATATATATATATATATATATATATATATATATATATATATAAATCAATTGAGAGAGTTTAGAGAAATATATTTTCAAGTTTCTATGAAATAATGAAACCTATTGAATTCTATTTATAATAGATTTTTGAATTATAAAAGTGAATTATTAAAGTATGAATTATTAAAGTGAATTATTACAGTGAATTATTAAAGTATGAATTATTAAAGTATGAATTATTAAAGTGAATTATTAAAGTATGAATTATTAAAGTGAATTATTAAAGTATGAATTATTAAAGTGAATTTTTAAAGTTAAAGTAAAGTAAAAGTAAAGTAAAGGTAAAGTTAAAGTATAGTAAAAGTATAAAAAACTATGTATGTATAATACGCGTATAAATATATATAATATTAATTTAAATCGTTATATATATTTAATGAAATAAAATATAAATATTGTTATATTTATTATACTGGTTAAGTAATGAGTTGTCAAAAGTGATTCTAGATAATTATAAAAGTTATATACGTTTTAATAATAAAGTTCTTTTTAAACTGAAAACGTCTTTGTACGTTTGAAAATAGATTAATAGAATAATATGGAAACCAATTCTCCACTAACTTTTGTCTAACTTTCGTAAATGACACTTTTTTATTTATTTATAAATAGCTTTACAAATTATTCTGAATATCGTTAAGAGGAATAGATTTTCTCAAATCATAGTGGACCTCTCAACAGAGACTTGTAATCATAATTCAATGTTTCTGATAATTCAATCATTTAATATATTTTTTTTTCGTCGAAAATCATATTGAAACAAATACGTTCGTGTAAAGTATTATACGTTTAATACTTTATTAATATTCTCAAGTTATAATATATATATATACATATACATATCTATTTATATATAACGGTTCGTGAATCGTCGGAATTTGGTCGAGGTTATAATGAATGTATGAACACAGTTTAAAATTCTTGAGATTTAACTTAACAAACTTTGCTTATCGTGTCGGAATAATATAAAGCTTAAAGTTTAAATTTGGTCAGAAATTTCTGGGTCGTCACAACGGGACATTTCAGTAGGGCTGTTAATTGGGGTGACAATTGGTGTGTCGTTGGCCACTTCATCAAGAAACTTGTCAACAACAAATTCTGGGTATTATTTCCTCGATTGCAGGTTATAATGGAACTGAAATGTGTGCGACTGTCCTACAATAGCGGTTATAACGTCTGGTAGTTCGTGGGCCTGGTCAAAACCTCTAACTGTCACTAGCTCACTGCATGTGTGGCCAACAATTTGGGTTCCAGTGTCACCGAAGAACGTAAAGAATGCAGTTGTTGAATCATCATTGACGATTGTTTTGAAACAGTAACTGCCACATATAGAAATTTTTTTAATTTAGTATAAATATAGTTGACGCTTCAAGAGTTGGGTAATTTTATTAGTATGAATATGGCGGGAACAAAATTCAAGGTGTTATCATTTCATACGCTGGTCTGTAGATTGCCTGCGGGCCATGTGTCCTGCAAGTGTATTTGTCAGGCTCTTCGACTTCCTCTATTACCTTGAAGGTGCAGTCGTTGCAAATTTTATAGTACCAGTCTCTGTTACCGCCTACTTGCTCGATAATTGCTTGGCAAGTGAATTCTACAGACTGCACAAGTATTTTTATTCGCATGTAACGAACGTGCAATTACAAAGGATTCTATCTTTTTTAAAATATTATACTTACCCTGTAGTTGTTGAGAATGTGTGTCAGTAGTTCTGCGATTGGAAATCTGTTGCGGTTGCGCTCAATTGCAAGGTCAGGAGATCTCTGTCGGTTAATCAGCAATGGTGGGTTGGCTAAGAAACGTGCCCTGTGCATGTGTAAATAATTCATGGGAATTATTATCAAGTATTTATTTATAAATGGTTTCCATAATGGGAGTAATAGTGCTTCTCACTCATTAATTGAATCGATAAATTCTGGAATTGGTGGATTGAAGTAACAATGTGTAGCCTGCGTTCCATTAAGTTGTAGCACACCTTTTGAAAGAGAAATGTCAAAGTTAGTTAGTAAACCAGTCATCATTGACCCATGAGTAGATAAAATATTTGGGAAGCAAGCAAGTATTTTTTTTTTTTTTTGCGTTGTTACCGCGGTAAACTTTGGTCGACATGAGCTGACTGCCAAAATAACGGGTTTTTCTATAGAATCATACGTGTCTGCATCAAAAGCAGTTGCCAGCTCGTTCTAGAGGGTCACTTGAACTGCGTCACCGCTGCATATAATTTTCCACACCAAACTGATAATGCTAAAAACGAACATATATTTCATAGAATTATCCCTCAAGAAAGACAAGCTTTTAGTTGCAGTTGTCCTATTTATAAGTAATATTCGTTTAAATAATAAAAGGTGAAGACAAAAGACAGATTCAACGAATTGAAGACGCAAACGACCAAAAAGCTCAAAAGTACAAAATACAATCAAAGAGGTTCCAATTATTGATAAGAAACGTCTCGAAATTACAAGAGTACAAGATTCAAAACGCAAAGTACAAGATATTAAATTGTACGCAAGGACGTTCGAAAATCCGGATCCGAGACATGAGTCAACTCTCAACGCTCGACGCAACGGACCGAAAGTTACAAATTAATTATGTATATAAATATAATATAATATATAATTAATTATATAAATTATATATTTATATTATATTTATATTATTAAAATCCGTTGGCAAGTAAAGATCCAAAATGGATGAGCTGTAAAGTAGAACTCCGCGACTTGCAGAGTTTGAAGAACAAGAGTGCCGCGACTCGCGGAGATACCTGGTCCCAAACTGCCTATAAAAGGCCACGCATTTTTCGAGTTTTATATATCCTAATTCTATCTATCTTTCAAAAACGTATATATATATATATATATATATATATATATATATAAATATATATATATATATATATATATATATATATATATATATATATATATATATATATATATATATATATATATATATTATAATTTTAATTTTAATTTTAATTTCCAATAATAAGGGTATGTTAGCGAATGTTGTAAGGGTGTAAGTCGAAATTCTGTCCGTGTAACGCTACGCTATTTTTAATCATTGTAAGTTATGTTCAACCTTTTTACATTAATGTCTCGTAGCTAAGTTATTATTATGCTTATTTAAAACGAAGTAATCATGATGTTGGGCTAAATATTAAAATTGGGTAATTGGGCTTTGTACCATAATTGGGTTTGGACAAAAAAACGACACTTGTGGAAATTAGACTATGGGCTATTAATGGGCTTTATATTTGTTTAAATAAATGATAGTTTGTTAATTTTAATATAAAGATTTACAATTGGACGTCCCTATAAATAACCATATACACTCGACCGGACACGATGGGCGGGGTATTTATATGTACGAATAATAGTTCATTTAACCGGACACGGGAATGGATTAATAGTCACTAGAATTATTAAAACAGGGGTGAAATTATGTACAAGGACACTTGGCATAATTGATAACAAAGTATTAAAACCTTGGGTTACACGCAGTCGATAATCTGGTGTAATTATTAACCAAAGTATTAAAATCTTGTTACAGTTTAAGTCTCCAATTAGTTTGAATATTTGACTTCGGGTATAAGGATAATTTGACGAGGATACTCGCACTTTATATTTATGACTGATGGACTGTTATGGACAAAACCCAGACGGACATATTAAATAATCCAGGACAAAGGACAATTAACCCATGGGCATAAAACTAAAATCAACACGTCAAACATCATGATTACGGAAGTTTAAATAAGCATAATTCTTTTATTTCATATTTAATTTCCTTTATTTTATATTTAATTACACTTCTAATTATCGTACTTTTATTTATTGTCATTGTATTTAATTGCACTTTTAATTATCGTACTTTTTAATTATCGCAAGTTTATTTTATCGCACTTTTATTTATCGCAATTTCATTATCGTTATTTACTTTACGCTTTAAATTAAATATTTTACATTAGGTTTTAACTGCGACTAAAGTTTTAAATCGACAAACCGGTCATTAAACGGTAAAAACCCCACTTTTTAATAATAATATTACTTATATATATTTGTATTTTTTTATAAATTAAAACTAATATAGCGTTAACCTTTGTTTAAAAGATTCCATGTGGAACGAACCGGACTTACTAAAAACTACACTACTGTACGATTAGGTACACTGCCTATAAGTGTTGTAGCAAGGTTTAAGTATAAATATTCTATAAATAAATAAATAAATATCTTGTGTAAAATTGTATCGTATTTAATAGTTTTTTCTAGTAAAATAAAGCTATTTCATATACACCTCGCATAACATCAAGTATTTTTGGCGCCGCTGCCGGGGAACGAAGAAGCGAAACGCCACATAAACACAAAAAAAAAAAAACCGAAAAAATATATATTTAAATCTATTTTTAAGATTTTTATAAAATTATAAAGTATTTCTATTTTTATTTTAGTTTTTAAAACATAAGTTTTTATTTAATTTATATAAATATTTTATTTAATTATTAAAACAGAAAATATAAAACAGAAAAATATAAAAAAAAAATATAATAAAAACTGAACCTGTCAAATTTGAACCTGGTACACGTTGAACCTGCAATCTCCGCGACTTGTGGGGGTTTTGAACTGGGTTCACCGCGACTCGCGGAGCCGCCCAGACAGGTCACACAGAAACCCTAGTAAGCATTAATTATGGAGTATTTATTATTATTATCAATTAGGGTTAATTAGTTTAATATTTAATTTAAGTTTCAATTTAATTAGTAATAATTAATTATAATTAGTTTATTTATATATAAAAATTAATACTTTTATAATATAAATATATAAAAATAATATTTTTATAAAATTAAATAATTTTATCAATTTTAATCTTATTTTTATTCTTGTATTTTTTTCTTAATCGTTTATTCGTAATTTTTGTATTTTTATCATTCGTATTTAGTTTTAAGTCATAGTTTTTGCCATAGTTATTTTTACTTCTAGATTTTTAGGCTTTGCCGTAAAATCCCTTAAGTGCTTTCTCTTTAGACTAAGATTTAGGTGCTTTAGAATTTTGCGACGCCTATCTAAGTTTTAGTATTTTTTTTAAGATATTGTCATTTGGGATATAGTTTTATTTGTAAGCTTTAATATTTTTAGACGCAACTTTTAGTTCTTAGTTTTTAGTTCTTTTTTAAGTTTCAACGCGCTACTTTCTTATTTTTATTTTTCGACGCCTTTTACCTATGTATCAATTATCACTCCAATTAGTAATATCAATTTGCAATTTTAATTTTAAGTTAGTGATAATAATAAGGTTGGGTTAGTCGAGTGTTTTAAAGTTTTATAAGTCGTTCTTTTTCTTTCTTATTTCTCCAATTTTAATATCGACACGCTCTTTTTCTTTCTTATTTCTCGTCATTCTAGTTTTTAGGACTTAGAATTTTCTCTATTTCTTATCTAAAACTTCTTAAAATTTAGAAAATTTATTTTAAGTGGTTAAATTGATAGACATCAAAATTTTCTGATTCGTAGTAATAGTTTGATTTGTACGTGGACCGGGTTATTGGAGCCAAACAGTACTCAATTATATTGAGACCAAACGAATCCTGCCCCTCTGCTGCATCTTTTGGCTATTCGAAACGTGGACAAAATCAGAAAAGTCTATTAATTGGATAACTTATATAATTTTTCTTTCCTTTTTAAAAACTAATAGGATATTCAGTGAATGCACCGAGCAAGACGTTCACCACCACCTTTTGTACGTTCACCACGTGTAACTCGATCAAGACATCTAGCTAATATTACCGCCGTTGATTTTTCTTTAGAATCGTCATCCAGTCAACCAAGTACTCCAGTTCAAATTTCCGATAATCCATTCTTTGAACCCGACCTCACAATTGAGAATCCGGAGAATATTCAGGGACGATTTATAGATCCTGAACCATTAATTTTTCCTCCGGAACCACCAATCATTCAAACAGAGATTGTTGAGGAACGAACCATTAAATCAGAATCCTCTAGTGATTCAGATTCAACAAATACAATCATGGAGAATCTGGAACCTCTAAGTATGGAAGACCGAATGAGAGCTAAACGCACTGGCCAAGGTCACGCAATTACTCATCCAGACATTAATGCGCCAGATTATGAAATCAAAGGACAAATTCTACACATGGTGACTAATCAATGCAAATTTAGTGGTGCGCCGAAGGAAGATCCAAATGAACATCTTCGTACATTTAATAGGATCTGCACACTATTTAAAATAAGAGAAGTAGAAGATGAACAGATATATCTCATGTTATTTCCTTGGACTTTAAAGGGAGAAGCCAAAGATTGGTTGGAATCGTTACCTGAAGGGGCGATTGATACATGGGACGTTTTAGTTGAAAATTTTCTTAAACAATTCTTTCCGGCATCTAAAGCCGTGAGACTTCAAGGAGAAATTGTTACGTTCACACAAAAGCCAAATGAAACTCTATATGAGGCATGGACCAGATTTGGAAAGTTATTAAGAGGATGTCCGCAACATGGTTTAGACACTTGTCAAATAGTACAAATATTCTACCAAGGATGCGACATCACTACAAGAAAAGACATCGATATAGCAGCTGGTGGTTCCATTATGAAGAAAACCGAAACTGATGCTTATAAAATTATTGATAACACTGCTTCCCACTCACATGAGTGGCACCAAGAAAAAGATATCGTTAGATCATCTAAAGCAGCTAGAGCCGATTCTATCCATGACTTAGATTCCATTTCTGCAAAGATAGATGCTGTCGAGAGACGAATGGAAAAGATGACTAAGGATATTCACTCAATACGAATTAGTTGTGAGCAGTGTGGAGGACCACATTTGACAAAAGATTGTCTCAGTATTGAACTAACAATGGAACAAAGAGAGAATATTTCATACATAAACCAAAGGCCTGGAAATAATTATCAGAATAATTATCAACCGCCAAGACCTATTTACAATCAAAACCAGAATTATAACCGAAATATTCCATACACCAACCAACAAGGTCCTTGTAATCAACAAGTATCCAATAATACTTACAATTAGCAAAGACCTAATTTTCAAAACAAACCACAAACCGATGATAAAAAGCCGAATTTAGAAGATATGATGACGAAGTTAGTTGAATCTCAAACGCAGTTTTTCACATCTCAGAAACATACCAATGAACAAAATGCTCAAGCATTTAGAAATCAACAAGCTTCTATTCAAAATTTGGAACAAGAAGTAAGTAACCTAGCAAGGTTAATAGGTGAGAGAAAACCGGGAAGTCTACCTAGTGATACAAATGCTAACCCCCGGAATGAAACAGCTAAAGCTATTACCACAAGAAGTGGTATTACACTTAAACCACCTGAAATACCTGTAATTCCTAATGAAGATATTCCTACTCCACAAGAACCACAACCTGAACAAGATAAGGAAAAAGAACCGGTAGTTGAAAAGGTTAATGAAGATAACAAAGTTAAGGCTAAACCTTATGTTAAACCATACCAACCACCACTTCCTTACAGTAAAATGAAAAAAGAGAAACTTGAAGCCGAGCAATCCAAATTCTTGGATATGTTTAAACAGATAAATGTAAATCTTCCTTTCATTGATGTGATTTCAGGAATGCCTAGATATGCTAAATTCTTGAAAGATCTAATCTCAAATAGAAAGAAAATGGAAGAACTCTCGGCCGTTACTATGAATGCTATTTGTCCAGCAGTGCTGTTGAATAAGATACCAGAAAAACTATCTGATCCTGGAAGTTTCACAATTCCATGTTTTCTGGGTAGTTTTAGTTCAATAGAAGCATTGGCAGACTTAGGTGCTAGTATAAATTTAATGCCGTATTCACTATAAGCTAAACTAGACCTTGGAGAATTGAAACCAACAAGAATAAGTTTACAACTAGCCGATAGATCAATAAAAAATCCTAGAGGGATAATGGAGAACATGCTAGTTAAAGTTGGTACTTTAGTATTTCTAGTAGATTTTGTTGTTCTAGACATGGAAGAAGATTCTCAAGTTCCTCTCATATTAGGAAGACCATTCTTAAACACGGCTAAAGCAATGATAGACGTGTTCGGAAAGAAACTGACCCTAAGTATAGAGGACGAGAGTGTTACCTTTTCAATTGATAGAGCAATGCAACAACCGCAATCTGCAGATGATACATGTTATTATATTCAAACTATAGATTCACATGCAGAATTGTTAGAAGAATTTCCAGAATTACAAGGAACAGGAGAATGTTCTTTAGGAGAAGGAACTGAACCAATTGATGAAACTGAAATGTTAGCTACACTAATGGCTAATGGATATGAACCAACAACAGAAGAAATTCAAATGTTAAAAGAAGAAGACAGATATCGATATAAATCATCGATAGAAGAACCTCCGACATTAGAGTTAAAGTCACTTCCAAACCATTTGGAATACGCTTATTTACATGGTGAATCTGAATTACCTGTAATAATATCGTCTTCTCTTACTGAAAATGAGAAATCACAACTCATTTCTGTATTAAAAGCTCATAAACCAGCCATTGCATGGAAGATTCATGATATTAAAGGAATATGTCCTTCGTATTACACACATAAAATCCTTATGGAAGAAGGTCATAAAACGTATGTGCAACGCCAACGAAGACTAAATCCTAATATGCAAGATGTTTTTAAGAAAGAAATTATTAAACTGCTTGATGCAGGTTTAATTTATCTAATTTCTGATAGTCCATGGGTAAGCCCAGTTCAATGCGTACCTAAGAAAGGTGGCATGACTGTCATTACAAATGAGAAAAATGAACTTATTCCTACTAGGACTGTAACAGGATAGCGTGTTTGTATTAATTATAGAAAATTAAATGATGCCACCAGAAAAGATCACTTTCCCTTACCTTTCATTGATCAAATGTTGGAAAGATTAGCTGGAAATAGTTACTATTGTTTTCTTGATGGTTTTTCCGGATATTTTCAAATTCCAATAGCACCCGAAGACCAAGAGAAAACCACATTCACGTGCCCTTATGGTACTTTTGCTTACAAACGCATGCCATTTGGACTTTGCAACGCCCCTGTAACCTTTCAAAGATGCATGATGGCGATTTTTCACGACATGATAGAAGAATGCATGGAAGTTTTCATGGATGACTTTTCAGTCTTCGGCGATACTTTTGAAACATGTCTAGCTAATCTTGAACGAATGCTTATTAGATGCGAACAATCAAATCTAGTTCTTAATTGGGAGAAATGTTATTTCATGGTTAAAGAAGGCATCGTTCTTGGTCATAAAATTTCAAAGGAAGGAATTGAAGTGGATAGAGCTAAAGTAGATGTAATTGCTAAACTTCCACATCCAACCAATGTTAGAGGAGTTAGGAGTTTTCTAGGGCATGCCAGTTTTTACCGACGTTTCATAAAAGATTTTTCTAAAATTGCCACTCCTATGAATAAACTCCTAGAAAAGGATGCTCCATTCATCTTTTCAGATGAATGCATTAAATCTTTTAGTATTCTTAAAGAAAAACTTACTAATGCGCCGATCATGATAACTCTAAATTGGAATCTACCGTTTGAACTTATGTGCGATGCAAGTGATTTTGCAATGGGAGCCGTTTTAGGACAAAGGATTGAAAAACGATTTCAACCTATATATTATGCTAGTAAGACGTTACAAAGAGCACAAACGAACTACACAACTACTGAAAAAGAACTCCTTGCTATTGTCTTTGCTTTTGACAAATTTCGATCATATCTCGTTCTAGCTAAAACGGTGGTCTATACCGACCATTCTGCTCTTAGATACCTATTTTCGAAACAAGATGCTAAACCAAGATTAATCCGTTGGATCTTACTCTTACAAGAGTTCGATATTGAAATCCGAGATAAAAGAGGAGCAGAAAATCTCGCCGCTGATCATCTTTCTCGTCTTGAAAATCCTGAATTAGAAGTTCTAAATGAATCGGCCATACAAGACAACTTTCCTGATGAATATCTATTGAAGATAGATTATAATGAAATTCCATGGTTTGCAGACTATGCAAACTACTTAGTATGTGGATTCCTTGAAAAAGGATTATCGTACCAAAAACGAAAGAAATTCTTCAGTGATATAAAACACTATTTCTGGGAAGATCCACATCAGTTTAAAAGTTGTCCCGATGGAATAATACGCCGATGTGTATTTGGAGATGAAGTTAGTAAAATCTTAAACCATTGTCACACAGGACCAACAGGAGGGCATTATGGGCCTCAACTAACAGCAAGAAAAGTTTATGATGCTGGATTCTATTGGCCTACAATTTACAAAGACGCACACCTTTTTTGCAAATCATGTGATGCATGTCAAAGGGCCGGAAAAATAAGTCAACGTGATGAAATGCCACAAAATGTCATTCAAGTATGTGAAGTATTTGACGTTTGGGGTATTGACTTTATGGGTCCATTTCCAAAATCTCATAATAATCTCTACATTCTCGTTGCCATTGATTATGTATCTAAATGGGCGGAAGCACAAGCTCTCCCAACTAACGATGCACGAGTTGTAGTCAACTTCTTAAAACGTCTTTTTGCAAGGTTTGGAACACCGAAAGCTTTAATAAGTGATCGGGGTACTCATTTCTGTAATAATCAACTTGAGAAAGTTCTTAAAAGATACGGAGTAACTCATAAAATCTCCACTGCATATCATCCACAAACAAGTGGACAAGTTGAAAATACCAACCGAGCTTTAAAACGTATTCTAGAGAAAACCGTAGGATCAAATCCGAAGGAATGGTCCATAAAATTGGAGGATGCACTCTGGGCTTTTAGAACAGCCTACAAAACTCCAATTGGAACCACACCTTTTAGACTCGTTTATGGAAAAGCATGTCATCTTCCAGTAGAAATTGAACACAAAGCATTTTGGGCTTTGAAGACATGTAATCTTGATTTACATGAAGCCGGACGTCTACGGTTTAGTCAATTAAACGAATTAAAAGAATTAAGACATGAAGCATACGAAAATTCGTTAATCTATAAAGAAAGAACGAAGAAATGGCATGATAAAAGAATCAGAAGTTCAAAAGAATTTAAAGAAGGAGACAGAGTTCTTCTTTTCAATTCACGATTCAAGCTATTTCCTGGAAAATTGAAATCAAGATGGTCTGGACCATTCATAGTCAAAAGAGTTTTCCCATACGGAACGATAGAATTAATAAATTCAAATGGGATTGAATTTAAAGTTAATGGTCACATAGTTAAACACTACATAGATAGTCCGATCGAAGTCGACAACGAAGTTAATCACAATTTCGATACCAAGCTAACTAAGTGTGGAGAGAATCAAGTCTTTAAAGGATAATATGTATTTCTGTTAGAGTTAGATTTTCTGTTTTCGTGTAGTTCTCGAAAATGGAACCCGAATGGTCTTTCCCTAGCAGACCCTAAAGAACTAGTCTTCTCCCCCCATTCTGAATTTTTTATTTTTTTAGGATTTACGAGATGAAGACTTCCTGTGAACTAAACCATGGTCTAATGCTACACGCTTTGATCACTAAACGTAATAATGACACACTTCCGAGTGAACTGGTATCAGTAATCAGAGAAAAATTGGACGGAGTAAGAAAAGAATCTAGATGCGAAAATAATAAGTTACAATTTGGTAAAGGAAAATCAAAATCCGCAGCGAAAAGAAGAGCACGACACCTTGAAAAATGTCACAAATGCGGAAAATGGTCACAAGAAGGTAAATGTTCAAATAATCAAACCTATTCAAACACCGAATTTGTTACTTTATGCAGAGATGTACCGTTCATATGTTTAGAAGAAAAAACATTAAATGCTCGAGGTTACGCCTATGTAGCCATGGAAAATCAATTAGTCCGACTATCTTATGAGTGGGCTAGAGCATATCACTAAGAATACTATCTCACAGGTAAGTTTGTACAGTTTTTATTTTTATTTTTATTTTTAACCTTTTGATAATAAACGCTAATTTGTTCGCTATAAAGTATTAAATTGGTATTCAATAAAATTAGGTCTTGCGACCGAAATTATTGATATCATACAAAAATTTATTACATCACTGCGAAATTTAACGTTTAATAAATATCTTTAATCAATCAACCCAAAATATTTCAAAAATTCGTCATGAGTTAAATTAGGTCATGGAACCGAAATTATTTTACCGAAAAGAGGGGCGTATATTTTTTATAATATTTGATTGATTAAAGTGGGATAAAAGCCAAAAAGATTTTTATTTTTATTTTTACCATATTTTTAAAAATTAATAAATTAATATTAAAATAATATTGTAAACTTTTTAAATTAATATATATTTAAAATTGTAAATATTTGAAAAATTAATATTTTTAATTAAGTTTGGTATGAATTTTTAATTTTATGCATTTTAAATTTAAGTTTGGAGTGAATTTTTAATTTTTAAAATATGAATTTTTAATTTTATGCATTTTAAATTTAAGTTTGGTGTGAATTTAAAAACAAAAATTTACTTTATTTCGTTAAGTTAAAAATATGATTTTTAAAATTCGTCGTGAGTTGAAGACTAGGTCGTTGAACCGAAATTGCTTTACCCGAGGGCGGGACGAGAATTTTTATTATCATTATTTTTAATCTTATTGATTTAAAGTATGCCAAAAAAATTAAAAAAACCCAAAAATCTTTGCTTTTAAAACAATCGCTTGAAAAAGACAAATTTTAAAATTTTGTCGAGGAGCGGACTAGGGCATCGATCCGAAACGCCCTCATCCTAAAAAGAAAACAAAATTTTAAAATTAATTTATTAATATTGTTTTTATAAGTTAAGATTTTTATAAAAAAAATAAAAAATAAAAAAATAATACAAACACCGCAACTCGCGGAGTTTATAATGGGTAAATACCGCAACTCGCGGAGGTTGCAAAATCCAGAAAAAAATAAAACGGCCGATCAGATCAGTTTGCACACAACCATACTCAAAATACTGCGAAAATACCCACCAAAAACACTCTCAAATTCGAAATTTTTCACCAAAAATCATCAAATCTTTCACAAAATCACAATGAGGAGACTATTAACAAGGACTTTCTCAAGAAAAACGGTAATTTCTTCATCAAAACACCCATTTAATCCGAAAATTAGTGTTCTTGAACAAATTTATACCCAATTCGATTTTGATGCTTTTTAGTGTAATGATGCTTAAATTGCTTATATATTATGCTTGTATAATCTAGATTAATGCTATTTAACATGATTAGAAGCCTTAAACTTCAAATTTTGAGTAATCTAGGGTTTGTGTTTTTGAGCAATTTGGGGCTTTTTGATATAAATAGGTTATGGCCAATTTTTGTCATGAATTATTGCTAAATTAAGTAGTGTAACATGTTTAGGTAGTTAAATGATCCAAACTTTGAGCCTAAACATAATTTTTGAGAATTAAAGTGGACTTTTCAAGTCTAAAATTCATGAACTTTATTTTTGAGAGATAATGCCATTTGAAACTTGTTTAATTGCTAATAATGATTATTTTGACATGTTATTTGAGTTGAATGCTTATGAACTTGGCGAACATTTTCGTATATTCTTATTTGAAAAAGTGTAGATTTGATAAAAATATGAAAATGAGCATAAGTTTGATATAAATTGAACATGTCATTGTAATTATTTTGATTGATGATTTTGTTGACACTAATGCATATTTGGATGCACAAAAATTGTGTTTGATGTGTTTTGCAGACTGAAGGGGGTGAATCTTCATCCCAAGCTCGCATTGCTCCTCTTGAGAATGCGGAACAACAGGATGTTGATAACTATTACAAACAAGATATATCTCATCCAGTTATGACATTTTCAGATATGCACGTGGAAGATTTGCACCCGAACTTGAGATTAGACAGACGTTGGATAGATTATCCAAAATACCAAAGGGGCTTGCACGCTCTTCATTCTAAAGCTGTTGAAGTACCTAGGGTAATAGAATGGGAACCGTTAGAAGCTGTAGGATTGGGCGAACGGATTAGAGAATTACTTACACAGAGGTATGGTAATTCTACTTTTAACGATTGGGTACGATTATTCAACATGCGTAGACCTGTATATAAAGTATGGTGTGAAGAATTATTGTGTAGTATAGAAATAAATGATCGGGTAGCTACTTTAACCGATCGAACTTTTATTAGATTTTTGTTAGGAGGTTCGATGCGCCACATGTCTCTACTAGACATGGCTCAGGCCTTACGTATATATACGCCTGAGGAGCTAGCATCTGCCGATTGTCAAGGGTTGATATTAAATGGTAGGAAGATTGATGAAAATTTTGATACGCATGGTGTATGGAGTCAAATGACTAGCCATCACCGATTTAAAGGGGGAAATTACTCTTATACGGATATAGATAGAGTTGAGTTAAGAGTAATTCACAGGTTTCTAGCTAACTCGATTACACAGCTAGGTAAAAATAAGGAAAAGGTAAATGAGCAAGATTTATTTTACCACATGTGTATTCGAGACCCACAAAGCACTGTAAGTATACCTTATTGTGTGGGTTATTATTTATCGGCTATGGTTCGGGGGATGAGACCGCACAGTATAATAGGAGGTGGTATATTTATTACATTAATTGCTGAGTATCTCGATGTGGATATAAGTCGGGGGGGGGGGGGGATTATTAATCGAAGAACCAGAACCCCACGATACAATTGGTTTAAATGTATATCATGGTGCTAAGGTTTTGAAGAGGCGAAATAACGCCACAGTACCATATAATGGAAGACATCCACAGGTTGAAAGAGATCAACAGTCAGGTAATGTGGGAGGGGGAAATGAAATGACAGAAATGCAAAGGTTTATAGCTTCACAAGAGTATGAAAATGCTAGACATCGAACATTTAAAGATTGGCAAGTTCATCAAAACCACATCATAGCTCATTGCCAACTTGTAGGTAGAAACTATATTCCTACTCCAAAGCCCGTATTTCCTCCCTGGTCTATAGAGATTCAACCACCGTATCCTACTTATAACCCAGCTGAAGCATTCTATAACACATACGGTTATGCATGGAACCCCTACTGGTATCAGTATCAACCCTAGTTTATTTAGTTTTATTTAGTTTATTTTTGTAATGTTACTACATTTAGCACTTATGTTGATATTGTAATAGTTTTTATAATTTTCTAACTTTTATTATTAGATTTTAATAATTTTTGAATGTGGGGTAATATACCAAACTTCAAAAATATGTATATATGTTTGCAGTTTATCTTATGTACACAACAGGGTAAAACAACGCATTTTCAAAGACTGGCATTAAGTTCAGCAAAAGCAACTAATTTTGACAACAAGATGAAAAATAAATATGATGTAACAACAAGACGGAATGAACAAATGATGTGCACCATTTATCATTCAGCAAACAAACGCCAATATGTTTGGAAACTTTGGTAAAATTTAATCATTTTTCTGCGCTAATCACCCTCAATAATTTAAATTGTTACTGATTTCTTGCAAATGAGGGCATTGCAAGATCTTAAGTGTGGGAAGGGGTTAAATTCTTTCGGAATTTTAATTTTTTTTTTTTGACTTATACACTTAGTTACCATTAGAAATACTAGTAACGCAGTATTTGTATTAGAATCTAGTGCTCTCTGATAATAAAGAACAGCCCTAGTCTTATATACTGACTACCCAATTCTAGTAAATTTTTTCAAAATTTTCAATTAAATGAACTCAAAATCATGTTTATACATATTTATGAACGATGAAAACTAGGTGTTAATACCGAAATTGTCGTTACCTCGGAAAGGACATAAATTGAGAAACAACCCAAAAATGTTAGAATTCATTTAAGAATGGAATAGAGGAAAATAAAAAGGCAAAGAAAGGAAAATAAAAGCCAAGTGTGGGAAATTTTTACCAAGTTATTCAAAATATATATCACATATTTTTGTACAAATAATTGAAAATACTTTTGTTTTGGACGATAATTAACTGTTTTACCCGATGAAAGAAAAGAAGAGATGGATCTACACGATGAATCAATTCCATCATTTAAAGGAAGTAAGGTCTTCCGAAAAAGACACGTGCTTCTTGATTTAGGTCAAGAAGTTGTCATTCAGACCAGCTGTAGGTTGACAAAAAATCTAGAAAAGTCATCACTAAAATCAGCAGGAAATCCACGGACCTCAGCATCAAACAGGATCGCCAAGTGGTCAGATTTATCCTAACCATGAGAAGGATTTATCTCGTACAATGGGGGGCACCGTGCAAATTAGCTTGATAAGACTAATGAATCAGATCCCCAGAAAGGATAATCTCCTTAAAAGATCAAAAATCAGCTTTTAAGACTGATATTACTCAATCCTTGAGATTGACCTTAAAGATTGAGAATTCAAACTCATGGAATTCAATGATATCTAAAATCGAGCTTGAACGAGAAAATATTTTGATCAAAAATTAAAACCGATTTGTTTTCTGAAAACCCATTTTCAATCATTGAACGTAAAATCCTAGGAATTCAACTGGAATTCATTAGGTCATGTGAACCAAATCGGGTGTCAACCGTAAGAACGATGGTTACATAGCATGGTCAAAGACAGGACCTTGTGCCAGACCGAAAAATTATAAGGGTGAGCTTTACTATTGCTCCTACCAAGGATAGTAATTGCATCCGATACGTTATAGACCATAATTAAAAGCATGTCAGGGGACATTGCCTTAACAGCTGCTTGTTCAACGCTTTCCTTTACAACCGGACGGTAGTTTACCGAAAGGTAATATACGGAGCAAGTATACTGGACGTGTTGCTTTCCCAATACAAGGTTAGCAAGTGGGTGACACAAAACCACAAGTTTTGAGCTAAAGTTTTCAAATCTGAAACCCACCAAACCCACAAAAACAATTTGCAAACACCGGTGAAGAGTTATTCCGGAAAACTTATCTAGGGTAAAAGCTAGATTTAATTTTCAAAAGATCAAATGTTTTCATAATGATCCAATTTCCTTAAAGGATCTAAATTTTATAGTCATGTGGGACTGTAAACCACATCGTTACTACCATTGTTTATACCGCCGTAAAGAAATCACTGATGTACAAAGTGTGAAGAATAAAGAAGTGATTCTAGTATTTCAAGACTATATTGCTTGAGGACAAGCAACGCTCAAGTGTGGGAATATTTGATAATACTAAAAATGAACATATATTTCATAGCATTATCCCTCAAGAAAGACAAGCTTTTAGTTGTAGTTGTCCTATTTACAAGTAATATTCGTTTAAATAATAAAAGGTGAAGACAAAAGACAGATTCGACGAATTGAAGACGCAAACGACCAAAAAGCTCAAAAGTACAAAATACAATCAAAGAGGTTCCAATTATTGATAAGAAACGTCTCGAAATTACAAGAGTACAAGATTCAAAACGCAAAGTACAAGATATTAAATTGTACGCAAGGACGTTCAAAAATCCGGATCCGGGACATGAGTCAACTCTCAATGCTCGACGCAACGGACCGAAAGTTACAAATTAATTATGTATATAAATATAATATAATATATAATTAATTATATAAATTATATATTTATATTATATTTATATTATTAAAATCCGTCGGCAAGTAAAGATCCAAAATGGATGAGCTGTAAAGTCGAACTCCGCGACTTGCGGAGTTTGAAGAACAAGAGTGCCGTGACTCGCGAAGATACCTGTTCCTAAACTGCCTATAAAAGGCCACGCATTTTTCGAGTTTTATATATCCTAATTCTATCTATATCTCAAAAACATATATATATATATATATATATATATATATATATATATATATATATATATATATATATATATATATATATATATATATATATATATATATATATATATATATTATAATTTTAATTTTAATTTTAATTTTAATTTCCAATAATAAGGGTATGTTAGCGAATGTTGTAAGGGTGTAAGTCGAAATTCTGTCCGTGTAACGCTACGCTATTTTTAATCATTGTAAGTTATGTTCAACCTTTTTACATTAATGTCTCGTAGCTAAGTTATTATTATGCTTATTTAAAACGAAGTAATCATGATGTTGGGCTAAATATTAAAATTGGGTAATTGGGCTTTGTACCATAATTGGGGTTTGGACAAAAGAACGACACTTGTGGAAATTAGACTATGGGCTATTAATGGGCTTTATATTTGTTTAACTAAATGATAGTTTGTTAATTTTAATATAAAGATTTACAATTGGACGTTCCTATAAATAACCATATACACTCGATCGGACACGATGGGCGGGGTATTTATATGTACGAATAATAGTTCATTTAACCGGACACGGGAATGGATTAATAGTCACTAGAATTATTAAAACAGGGGTGAAATTATGTACAAGGACACTTGGCATAATTGATAACAAAGTATTAAAACCTTGGGTTACACGCAGTCGATAACCTGGTGTAATTATTAAACAAAGTATTAAAATCTTGTTACAGTTTAAGTCCCCAATTAGTTAGAATATTTGACTTCGGATATAAGGATAATTTGACGAGGATACTCGCACTTTATATTTATGACTGATGGACTATTATGGACAAAAACCAGATTGACATATTAAATAATCCAGGACAAAGGACAATTAACCCATGGGCATAAAACTAAAATCAACACGTCAAACATCATGATTACGGATGTTTAAATAAGCATAATTCTTTTATTTCATATTTAATTTCCTTTATTTTATATTTAATTACACTTCTAATTATCGTACTTTTATTTATTATCATTGTATTTAATTGCACTTTTAATTATCGTAATTTTTAATTATCGCAAGTTTATTTTATCGCACTTTTATTTATCGCAATTTCATTATCGTTATTTACTTTACCCTTTAAATTAAATATTTTACATTAGGTTTTAACTGCGACTAAAGTTTTAAATCGACAAACCGGTCATTAAACGGTAAAAACCCCCCTTTTTAATAATAATATTACTTATGTATATTTGTATTTTTTTATAAATTAAAACTAATATAGCGTTAAGCTTTGTTTAAAAGATTTCCTGTGGAACGAACCGGACTTACTAAAAACTACACCACTGCACGATTAGGTACACTGCCTATAAGTGTTGTAGCAAGGTTTAAGTATATCCATTCTATAAATAAATAAATATCTTGTGTAAAATTGTATCGTATTTAATACTTTTTCCTAGTAAAATAAAGCTATTTCATATACACCTCGCATAACATCACAAACATTATTTAGAAACTAATTATGGGACTGTGATGTAAAAGTCGCCTATTGTACAATAATGCTTGGAGTAAAAAATACCAAAAAAAAAACATTTTTAAATTGTAAATGGCTAAATGTCTCTAGGTGTATAGCCTAAAAAAGGTCAATTTTTTTTTTCTTTTTTCAAAGTTTGGTTAACAATGACTTACTTGAGGTTTGTGAGATCAATGGTTGTTCTTATAACATGCCTGCGATTAGGATCGCCCATGACTATCGGGTCTTCAAGGCAGTCAATACAACCAATGTAGTCTGTTTGTTTAAAACATATATCAGTGAATGTGTAAGTGTAAGATTAAAAAATAACTGCAACCTTGTTAATTTTACCTGCAAGTACAGTGTTGTTCGGCACATGGCTACGCAGCTGATTGTATGCTACAAAATCAAAGAAGTGGGCGGGGAAGTCTGCAAGCGGGAGGTTTTCAAAAGTTGTATTACGATCAAAAGCGAGGGTTGTGGGACTGGCTAACACTTTCTCCCACCTAGTTGTGGCATGACATGAGAAGTTTCCAATAATGTACACTTTGTTTAAATGCATAAGGTTGTCTAGAAAATCTTTGTCACCGTAGCGCATGTTCACAAGCATAGGATAATTCTACATAATGAAATATAGAATGCCAGACTGGTGTATCAAATTGAACATACAAATATCTTACAAAGTAGTGTGAAAGTAACAAACCATTTCATCAATGAGCATGCAGCAGTAGCCAGTAGGAGCTTGGTTATGATAACTGTAAGTTACCCACATTCGGTAGATCCTAGCTGTGATTGTCCTGTTTCTATCACCCGGTATTAACTGTCCTAGAGTTGTTATTTGTGCCATACTATGAAAGTAAAAAAATATCAGTAATATAACAATACATATGTATTAACTATGTACATATTTAATTTCCTAGCTTTTTTTTAACATACACTATGGCCAGTTGGTGCTGGCTCAAAATCGACAATCGAGGAAAGGAAATCTGTGTAGACAATGTTCTTTGTTACATTGGGCCCACGATCTTCTTGTTGTTTTATTAACACTTTTAAACCCTCTGGGGAAGTAGCTCGTGAGAGTGCAACATATATTTGCCTGTGACCAAAGACTGGTTTTGGTAAATAAACACCTATCTTGTTGAGTGATTGACCTTGACTTTTGTTTATGGTCATCGCATATGAGACTTTTATCGGAAACTGCAGTCTTTTTAAAACAAACGGTAATGATGGTTCTTTGTGGATGAGTTTCATTCTTGGGAAGAAGACTTTTTCACCAACACGGGTGCCCGTGATTATTTCAGCCTCGACTGATTTAGTTAGCAGTTGAGTGATAGTCATTCTTGTACCATTACAGAGGCCACTAGTAACATTTATATTACGCAATAGAATGGCTGGTACGCCCACTTTCAAATTTAGGATGTGTGGCGGGAGGCCAGGGTAGTTGAGCGAGTTTAAGTACTTCGTTGGATACAATATTTCTACCGCACCACTGTCATTTCCATGCGGTGTTGCACTATCATAACTATTGCAGGTTGTTACTGGGCCATCAACCATGTCAACAATTAACTTGTTTATAGCATCTGCATCGTCGTTTTTTGGACAAACGGTTGCTTCCTATTGGAGTTCAACGACAGTTGGATGGTGCAACGATTCACGGGGGTATATAAAAGAAATTAAATTTTCTAGACCATTTTCATCATCGGGAATGCAGTATCTATCTGGGATACATACCCAATGACTATTATGTAGGTCTTCTGAATCAGGAGTCCCTATAAGACCGTTTCCCTAACTTAATAACCAGTGTGAAAATTCCTCATTCCTCGCCTTTTCAGATGTTGACAAATTGGGATGGAGTAACCTCATATTTTGTGTTAGAACAAATACTTTGAAGTCTCGCCACAAATACGAAGCTGTAATGCAAGCACATAAAATGTCAGATTTGCTCCCCTTTTTCTTTACTGGTAGCGTTTGCTTAAAATCACCCCCAAGAATAAAAGACTTTCCCCCAAAAGGTGTATCGTTTTCTAGGATGTCTCTTAGGCTCCTGTCTAGAGCTTTGAAATAGCGCTTGTCATTCATTGGTGCTTCATCCCAGACAATTAGATCTGTACTCTTGATCAACTTTGCCATCTGAGTATTTTTCTTTATATTACACATTGATTCATCTGTTGGGTCCAATGAAAGTTTGAACCGAGAATGCGCAGTTCTTCCCGAAGGCAGTAGTAGCGAAGCAACACCAGACGATGCCACAGCCAGTACAATCTTCCCTCTTACTCTTAATGCTGTGATAATTGACTTCCATAAGAAAGTTTTGCCCGTACCGCCATGGCCATAAACAAAAACCAATTCAGGTTGGTTAACAATAGTAGAATTTGTTACCAGTTGATACACTTGTTTCTGTTCTGAGTTCATACCACGTTCCATTTCTAATCGTTCGACGTCGAGAGTTTCGCGGTTGTAGTTTTTCTCCTCCATGATTAACCTGTTTGCTAGATCAACAAGGAGGTCGTCTGGTAATGTTGGAAGCGCATAATCAGAAATTGACTTCGAACATTGATTTAAAAGGACTTCAACCTCAAACAGAACATAATTATGGAGGTCGGCATCATTTATGTGCAGACTTGGCATATTTAATGTCGCTGCTGCACATAGTGGTATGTCGTCAGACATCAATTTCCAATGCTTCTCCTAAAGTTCAGCTGGATTACTGACCATGCAGTATACCAATATATGAGCAAAAAGGGAGTGAAGTTGCGAAGCTGTTGCAGATGCAGGTGCTTCCTCTAGTGCCGTTGACCATTCTTTATCGTCGCCTAACAAACCAGCAGCCTGACAGGCTAACCGATATGTACCATGGACAAATTTGTTAATAGTTCTGATATCTTCAAAACTTTGGCAGCCTCTTTGATGGAAAAGCAACATTCTAAGAAAGAAAGCCTCTTCATACGAAGGATGTATGTAGGATATTCTCCCAATAGAAGGTTTCTTCAAGTTTGTTCGCCGCTTCCAACATTTTTTTGGGTCGTACCAAACAAATTCGGAATGAAATTCCAAATATGTGAGATGTTTTCCAAGGGTTGAAGACGCGTTATAACGTAGCCACTCAGTTAGAGTTGTTTTTTTTGTTGGATTGTTTGCAATTACCGAGTTGAGCTGTTGGTGTTCATGAAACTTAATTAGTTGCATGTTTTCTAAATGAACAGCGAGGATCTGAACAGCTGGTTCACGGTGATGAAATGGGAACTTAAAGATACGCCAGCAAGCCTCATGTGGGCATATAAAGCGGGCGTCTATAAAATTCTGTATCTCATCAACCGGTTGAGAAGTTCCAGTTGACGTGTTGCTACCACTGCCTATTGGTTTGGTAATGCGGGAAGCAACGCGATCAGTACCCTTTGAGATGTATTTAAAGAGATATTTGATAAGACTAGTCGAGCTACAACACTCAACATTGATGTGAGCATGAAAAGTCATATATAACAGTCTGTTATAAGGTACAACGTAACTGTTATCTAGCTTAACACCATTTCGTGTGGTATAGACACCAGTACTACGCCTCCGGTAGTGTGCGCGGCCATCGGTGTCGAAGAAAGTCTTATTGTTGTATTGTTTTGGAAACTTCTTTTTACAAGCGAAGCCTTCCATACATGGTGCGCGAGGTTTTTCTGCGCCGCATGGCCCGTGCATCATAGTAGCGGAGATGACTGCGTAACCAGTCGGATCACTTCTGGGATCAGGGAGTTCCACACTTATGTAATCGTCTAGGCGTTCGGTAATTGGAGTTGAAGCTGTAGAATACAGCCATAACAATGTATGACAGTGTGGTAGGCCCCTTTTTTGAAATTCAATCGTATAGAGAACTGAAATAAATAAAAAATTAAACGATGTTTTTGTGTGTGTATAACATACATGATATAAAGTAATATTACCCCCAAAAACTTTAAAAGATAAAGGTAGATCAAGTAGTACCTCCTCTGAAATCGCCCAAAGGTTGATGCTCTTTCAAGAACACGATAAACTCTTTAACTTTCATGTAAAACACACGAGTAACAACATCATCCCGGTCCGAAGGTGTAAGTCGTGGATAAGCCCGTAAATACCGAGTTATCTCAGGCCACTTAGCATTACAGGTGAAAGTGATAAAAAACTGTGGATTTCCAAAGACCCGGCAAATGGCCAGAGCATCTATATAATGGCTATACATATAACGAGGACCGTCAGTGAACGAAGCTGGAAGAATAGTCCTGCTCCCAACGTCTGAACCACGCTTGTCACCTCTATCAATAGCATCGTACAAACCCGACAAGTATTCACTGCGTATATCTTTCTGCTTCCTTATAATATAATCCATTCGATCAAGTTCTATACTGTAATAAACCGTCACCACATACTACTGGAACAGGCGTCCACACCATAACATAAGGCTATAAACATTAAGCCTATCATGAATCTGATAACTATAGTACATGTTCATTGACATTTTCTTCGATCGCCTACCCTGTGAACCAAGTACACCACATAGCATCAAGTCGGGATGAAAACCTTGTTCACCATAAAAAAACATTAACGGGTTTTGCAAAGACATGTATAATGGGTGAAGCTTGTTAACTCTCGTCAGTCTGTCAGACTTTGGTTCAATTATTACGTCGTAATTAGAAATGGTCTGCGGGCCACTGTCGAAGACAATAGTCCCAACTGCATCGGAAGTTGGAAGAGCATGCTGCTTTGAACCAGCTAGGCTGAACAACTGTACTTTGAAAGTTGGTACCTCCACAGTAGAACACTTGTCTCTAGCGGTACGGAAGAGCTTTACCAGCTTATTATGAGAATCAAGGAGATGTATCAGCTGATTGACAACTGCTTGGCAAAGTCGGTTCGATTCCTGCCCACCAAAGTGGGCCATTCTGTTGTCAACTTCATTATCAGTATCGTATATATAAAGTTGTAAAAACCTTGGTTGACTTCCCTCTGGAGGACATAGAGCATCAATCCAATGGTAAATCTGGCCAGAAACTTTGAACACGTACGGTGAGTGGCCAGTATTAATGTTGTCGTCAACGTGGGCACCAAAGGAAGTCATGCTAAACATCTGGTTATAGGCACGGATGTTTTCAATGAAACCAGGACATTCTAGTAGTTGTCTTAACAACGTAGGAGGATCTTCATAACGTGGCAAATGTACATATCCATTCTGACAACAATGATGGTAATGTATTTTTTATCTTTAAAGGACCTTGTAAGGCGTTCAGCACGCCAAAATAGTGCCCCACACTGTGAGCACACACATGTGGAGTCACCCAAATCACAATACAAAGGTGATATAGCTGGAATTAAAAAAAAACAAAAAACATCAGTCATGTAAGTTACTGGCAAGGGCAAAGGGAAAAACAAAATATAGACAAATACATTTGCAAGTAATTTGACCCTCTTTAAATGAAGTTTACTTTATATAAAGGCATACCCATTTGAGACAATAATAACAAAGTAAAAAGAAAAAAAAAACTAAAAGCAAAACAAATATAGACATGAGATTAAACAAAACATATAGGAACTCCTTGGTTTTGAAATTTTCCTCAAAAAGAATTTTTAATCACCCACACCGACCCCCAAACAGGAAAGCTAAATCAAAACAGTTTCAGAGACATAGGGATTCCAATTTGGTTAGAGCTTTTTACCCCATAATTTTTTAAATGGGTTATATGTGACTCAAAAAATTAAACCAAATAAAAATGTATTACTTGGGCATTCTAAACAATAAATAACAGTAACCCACAACCAAGTTTGTACATATCCACTTGTCAACATGAGAAAATAATAACAAAGTAAAAAAAAGTAAAAACAAAACAATTGCAAGTATGTGATTAAACAAAACATATAGCAATCCTTTGTTTATGAAATTTCCTAAATTAAGTTTTTTAAAGACCTATATCTGCCTCCCAAAACCAAAGCTAAAGCTTTTAAAGTTGGTAAAAACATGGTCACTAAACACAATAATATTAGGGAGGATAAATAAAAGAAATCTGACTATTCCACATGTGTATTTTTTTTTTTTCCTATTGGTAATATAAACAGCACACACACATGTTTTATCTTTTGTTAATTTAATTCAATCAAGCAAATACACTCTCAACAACATTTAAGCAAAGCGGTAACAATAGCGTGCTAAAGAATTCATAAATAGCAAAATATACTCAAAAAACACAATTCATAAGCGAATACACTCTCAACAACATTTAAGTAAAGGCGTAACAATAGCGTGCTAAAGAATCCCAAAATAGTTAAATGTGCTCTAAAAAACACAATTCATACCTGAAACATCAAAGACGGCGGACAAAGTATAAATTTGTACGACTGGTTGTCTACTGGAATCATGAGGTAACTGCACAGACGTCCCGTAGTTAACAACAGCTGAGGAGATCCAATCACAAAAAACAACATTTAGAAACAGTGTCAAAAAAATTTAAAAAAAATAATTTACGTAGGTAACATAGACATGACGATGACCTGTAACTGCAGAAGCGGCAAGATTAGATTTTCGCAAATAAGCCCTCTTCGTAGTTAGTTTAGGTGAAACACCCTGTGTTTCGGAAGCACCAATACCACTCGACAGGTAATCACTGACTACATGTACGCCTTGGTCATCTTTCTTCCTTTTTCTCGACCGTTTTATTAGAACAATTAACAAACCAATTGTGTATCGCCCAACACAATAATAAAAGGCCAAAAAAAAAAGAGCACTATAACGATGAAACAGCAAATTAACACAACACAACACATAGCATCATAGAAAAAAAAATCCAGTAACAACGAACGAATAACATATTCCAAAAAAAAGAAACACACACCTTTAACACCGAAGAACACGAAGCGTGATAAACACCCAAAATTCCTGGTTAAAAATAGAATCCAATTGTAGCAAAGGAACCACTAATCAATGTAAAACATGAAGCGATGTAAAATTTTACAAAAAACATACCCGGGACACTGATGACCTGCAATTCTCGAAGGCTTCAATAACAACAATATAATCGGGTAAAAAATAACATTCAAGAACAATATAATCGGATAAAAAATAACATTCAATTTTTAGCAATTAAAATAAATCCCATATAAAATTTGTTACCTTTGTGGAAGAAACCGAGAGCAAAGAATTTTTGTAAAATTGATTAGAGATGGGGTGAGGTAATGTATAGAAGAAGAAAGACACATTCGACATGCTTTGATGTCTCCAGAGGGATGGCCGACCATGACTTCCGTTTCAAGAGTATGGTGTCAAGTACAGGATTTGTACCGGCAGTTGAATTTTCTACTTCACTTGACCGAAATTTGTACCGCCACTTGAACTATTCTGGTTCACTTGACCGAAGCAGCCTCTTGGGCCAAGCATACAGTGTTTGGGTCAGTACTCATGTAAGCCCACTTGACCAAGTTAGCCCTTTTAAAGGGTTTTCTGCTGAAAATCAGCCCAAATAGGCCAAAATAATATAAAAGAAACATTAAACCTATTATAAATGTGAGAAAAAAAATGGGGGGACAAAAATCGTGAATAGTGCTTTTTCAACCAATGGGAAGAGGGCATTTTGGCTCATAAATAGAAGATGTATAATATCACAAGCAGCAAACACATGAAATTCTGTTTCTGGATTCACTTCGCACCACACACATGAAAGATTGGGGAGCAAAACACCTTTAAGTGCAAGGATTATCCTTTGTAGCAAGACGATGCATCTTTAAATGCCAAATAAAAAAGTTGATTTTAATCGGAAAATGAGAGTACCATACCGTTGGACGCGCATAAGAAGCTAGAGAATGTTGGTTTCTTCTCATGAAATTGATATGAAAAACTAAAATACTACATGTGTTAACGCGAGATTTTGGACACAAAATTGCATCGCTAGATACTACGTAGTAGATAATAGATGTGATCAACTTCCCCTTCCCCTTCCCCAGGAGAGTCTAAATCTGCAAATAAAATACTAAAAGATACCCTAAGGTTTCATTGCGCTATGAATTGAAAATAATGACAATATATTTTTTATATATATATATATATATATATATATATATATATATATATATATATATATATATATATATATATATATATATATATATAAATGACAATATATTATATATATATATATACAGGGGCGGAAGAACATGCAAGATTATGGTAGCACTTGCCACCTGTAGTGACCCGAACTTTTCCATGTTTATATATATTAAATGAAATTGATATTTACATGATTAAGTGTTTCCAACATGTTTAGAAATCAAACTTGTTAAGACTTGATTAATTGAAATAGGTTTCATATAGACAATTGACCACCCAAGTTGAACGGTGATTCACGAACGTTAAAACCTGTAAAAACTATATGATGACATATATATGGATATATATATATATAGTTAACATGATATTATGATAAGTATGTATCTCATTAGGTATTTTAACAATGAGTTATGTACACAAAAATGAGACTATTGAATTAAGAAACTCGAAAACGATATATATAACGATTATCATTATAACAACGTCTTACTAAATACATATGAATCATATTAAGATATTGATACACTATGTTTAATCATGATAAATGATAAGTAAACATATCATTAAGTGTATTAGCAATGAACTACATATGTAAAAAAAACAAGACTACTAACTTAAGGGTTTCGAAACGAGACATATATGTAACGATTATTGTTGTAATGATATTTAAATGTATATATATCATATTAAGATATATTAATTCATCATATTATTATGATAATATAATAATTTAACATATCATTAGTTATAATAAACAATGGGTTAACAACATTTAACAAGATCGTTAACTTAAAGGTTTCAAAACAACATTTACATGTAACGACTAACGATGACTTAACGACTCAGTTAAAATGTATATACATGTAGTGTTTTAATATGTATTCATATACTTTTTAAAGACTTCAAGACACTTATCAAAGTACTTCTACTTAACAAAAATGCTTACAATTACATCCTCATTCATTTTCACCAACAATTCTACTCGTATGCACTCGTATTTGTACTCGTACAATACACAGCTTCTAAACGTATTTACTATTAGTATATACACTCCAATGATCAGCTCTTAGTAGCCCATGTGAGTCACCTAACCATGTGGGAACCATCATTTGGCAACTAGCATGAATGATTACAAAAAATTACAAACTAATGGAGCCTTTATGAACACCCCATATTCACGTGAAGGAGTACACACACAAACACTTTCACTTTCAATTTTTCTTGAATCAAACTCATCTCTCTCAAGTGTTCTTCCATTGTTCTAAGTGTTCTTCATCATTTTCATCAAAATCTAGCTCAATCTAGTTCATAAATCCATACATAAACCAAGTTATAAAATAACTACTCAAGAACACACCAACAACACTTCCAAGTTTGCTAGCTTACTTCCAATCTTGCAAATCCACTTTGAGTGATCATCCAACCTCAAGAAATATTTCTTATTTACAGTAAGATATCTTTCTAATACAAGGTAATACTCATATTCAAACTTTGATTCAATTTCTATAACTTTAACAATCTTATTTCGAGTGGAAATCTTACTTGAACTTGTTTTCGTGTCATGATTCTACTTCAAGAACTTTCAAGCCATCCAAGGATCCTTTGAAGCTACATTTCCAGTAGGTTTATCCACAAAACCTGAGGTAGTAATGATGTTCATAACATCATTCGATTCATATATATAAAACTACCCTATTCGAAGGTTTAAACTTGTAATCACTCGAACATAGTTTAGTTAATTCTAAACTTGTTCGCAAACAAAAGTTAATCCTTCTAACTTGACTTTTAAAATCAACTAAACACATGTTCTATATCTATATGATATGATAACTTAATGATTTAAAACCTGAAAACACGAAAAACACCGTAAAACCGGATATACGCCGTCGTAGTAACACCGCGGGCTGTTTTGGGTTAGTTAATTAAAAACTATGATAAAATTTGATTTAAAAGTTGTTCTTCTAGGAAAATGATTTTTCTTATGAACATGAAACTATATCCAAAAATCATGGTTAAACTCAAAGTGGAAGTATGTTTTCTAAAATGGTCATCTAGACGTCGTTCTTTCGACTGAAATGACTACCTTTACAAAAACAACTTGTAACCTGTAATTCCGACTATAAACTTATACTTTTTCTATTTAGATTCATAAACTTAAGTTCAATATGAAACCATAGCAACTTGAATCACTCAAAACGGATTTAAAACGAAGAAGTTATGGGTAAAACAAGATTGGATAATTTTGCTTGTTGTAGCTACGTGAAAATTGGTAACAAATCTATATTAATCATATTCTAGCTAACTCATATTGTATTATACATATATTCTAATATATTATGTAATCTTGGGATACCATAGACACGTATGCAAATGTTTTGACATATCATATCGACCCATGTATATATATTATTTGGAACAACCATAGACACTCTATATGCAGTAATGTTTGAGTTAGCTATACAGGGTTGAGGTTGATTCCAAAAAAATATATACTTTGAGTTATGATCTAGCCTGAGACGTGTATACACTGGGTCGTGGATTGATTCAAGATAATATATATCGATTTATTTCTGTACATTTAACTGTGGACAACTAGTTGTAGCTGTAACATCCCGCCTTTTTCCGTTTACTTTCCATTTAATTATTCTAAAGTCCGTTATATAATTATAACACCTTACGTTAATATGCGTTTCTAAATTATCTCGTTTAGGTAATTCACGCACCCGCAACCGAACTCGAGGGACTAGTTTTGCCAATTGATCAAAGGTGTGACTAGATGGACTAGTCAACACCCACCACCTCCTTTCATTTTCCATTTCATTTCCATTTTCTTTAATACTTTAAACATATTCTCTCAAACACCAATTCAAAGATTCATCATCCATTTTCAATCTAACAATTAAATATCAAAACAAATTACATATTTGGAATCCTTGCATCTTCCTCTTGGAATCCATACCGATTACTTCTCATTTGGGTAATTTTCTAAATTCACTAGATTTTGTGTTATTGATGATTTCTACTTGTAAAAGTGTTAATTAGTGTCTATGGCTCAAGTCTAACATGAATATGTGATTTATATGTCCGATCTCGTTATTTTAAGCAACTAGCATGAACTTAAATTTTGGTGTGTTTGATTTGGTGATTTGGTTGCTTGAATGTTGTTAAATGTTATAAGTGCATATTTTAATTGTGTTACTAGTATCACTAGCTCCAATTTGATGTGTAGGTTGACTTGGAAAGACTCCATAAACTTAATTGCAAAAGTTGTGACTTTGAGTTAGGGTTTGATAGAAGTAAATTGGATTTTTGATGCACCAAATGCTATGCAATGTTGTTTGTAAATGATTAGTTGCATTGTATGCGTAATTATCTACGAAACGGCGTATCACATGTGTGCATTTAATTCCCGAATCATAATTGTGCATTTATGAAATTGAAGCATTAATGATGAGCATTAATTGATCATTTAATTAGGAAACTCGATATTTGAAAATGATGTTTTTGATTGATGAAACGTGTTTAGTTGTGTTCCTTGTCAAATTACCTTTCCAACGATATAAGATACGTGTCGTAAGGGTTTACGGTTTGTGTTTTGTGTTTAAATGAAATTTGGTTTGGGACTTGGAAAATTGAAACAGACCAGGCATCAGATCACGTTGATTGCCACGGCGCGGCATTTGCCGTGTTTGGCTTCTGACCTACCTTGTCAAATTTCGAAAAATGTTTGCTATGCTACGCACCTCCGATTCACATGTAACTTGTTCCAACATGCTTATATATGAATAAAAACCTCAGAAAAATAGTTCGGGACCCGACCCGAACGTGTTGACTTTTTCGTTGACTTTGACCCGACCAAAGTTGACTTTTAATCAAACTTAACCAAATACTTATGCAATCATTCTAACATGCTTTTATACTTGTACCTTGCATGAAACATGACAATTTAATTCACATGCTATTATAATCGAGTCGTAACGAGCCATAGGACTAATTGCACATTTTGACCAACCGTGTTTACCGATATTGATACAACCTATTTGTTTAGGTCAAGACTAGCATTCTTTCTTGCACACGTTACTTTGCGAAGTACCTTTTTTTTACTCGTGCACTCAAGGTGAGATCATAGTCTCACTTTTACTCTTTTGAACTTACATTTGGGATGAGAAAACATAAACGTTTCTTTTTACTAAGTGAACACAAGTACAGGAAAACAAACATTCTACATACGAGTTTAGAACAAAATCCTCAATTCGATTATCATTAGTTACACTTGCCGGGTGTAAGAGAGAACTTATGTTGTATGGATCCATATGGGTTTGACAAACCCTCATTCAGACGGTTCGCTACCGTCTACGAATGAAATATATTTTCGAGAAACAGTGTATGTTCTAACACTATTGTGATGGGGTTCTATGGAAGGAATGTTAAGCCTTGATAATTGGGTGCTCGTGATAACAATTTTTGGAATGGATAACTATTAGTTCAATGATATAAATCTTTTAGTTCATTTGTACTTACTTACTTACTTAAACCTATAATTTCACCAACGTTTTCGTTGACAGATTTCTATGTTTTTCTCAGGTCCTTGAATGTTTTGTGATACATGCTTCCGCTCATGACTTTTTATACTTGCTTGGATGTCGAGTATACATGCATACGTGGAGCGTCTTTTAATTTTATCTAAAATTGTGTCGCAAAGGTGTCAATTGTACTTATAACTTAGTAACGTAACTTTTGGTTGAACAATTCTTGTAAACTTTGAAACACTCTTACTTTTGAAATGAATGCGACATATATTTGGTCAAACGTTATTTTAAAGACTTATGACCACGTGACGGGACCTAAGTAGACGGCGCCGTCAATGACGATTTTGTCGGGTCGCTAGAGATTGTATCAGATCATTGGTTGTAGGGATTTAGAATTTATTGGTGTCAACCCCAAGTCATAGGGTACATTAGTGAGTCTAGACTACAACCGGCATATAGACTTGAAGTAGGAATTACTTGACTACTTGTGCATTTATACTCGAACGTTTCCACTCATATCTACTCTTATTTCATCTTAATCTCACGTTGTCTAATTTGATTGACACGCCACCTTGACTATACGAAATAATGTCGAATGCCCATATGAATCAGGGTAATATAATTTCCGGGATTATATTACGGTGACTCATATGAACGTTTCGACATTATGACATAAAGAATTTAAGGCGAGTTAAGGAAAATTTTATCTCTATCCTTATTCCATATCATGATTAGTATTATTGAAAATACTAATCACGATATTCTTGTGCCACGCCATGAAACACCCGAACAAGCTCTACAACGAATGATAGCCACCCCCGTGGATGCGACCATGGCCGGTCATTCATCCAACAACAACAACAACAATAACAACAACCACAATAACAACAACAATGGAGCCGGATATTCAAACGAGGGATGCTCCTATAAAGCTTTCATGGGGTGCAAACCTCACACTTTCGACGGAACTGGAGGACCGGTTAATCTCACTCGATGGTTCGAACAAACGGAGGCCGTTTTTAGCATAAGCGGTTGTCGGGACCAAGATAAGGTCAAATACTCCACTCACACTTTTGCCGGTGTCGCCCTCACATGGTGGAACACCTATGTACAATCGGTGGGTACCGATGAAGCTCACGCCCTCTCTTGGGCCGACTTAAGGGAAAAGATGATCGTCGAATATTTCCCTCGTGAAGAAACCCGAATGCTCGAACAAGAGCTAAGAACTTTGAAAGCGGTCAGAAACGATCTCAAGGCCTATAATCAACGATTTTCCGAACTAGCCTTGATGTGCCCAAACCTTGTGAACCCCGAATCTTTAAGGGTTGAACTTTACATGGATGGTCTTCCAAAGAGCATCAAACACGGAGTAATGTCATCCAAACCCACTAATCATCAAGAAGTTTGAACATGGCCTGCAAATTGATAGAAATGGTGGACGAAATTGTAGTGCCGGCACCTAAAGCCGAGGATAAGTCGGGTAACAACAAAAGAAAATGGGAAGCCCCCCAATCAAGCAACAACAACTTTGCCAAGAAGCCTTTCACCTCCGACGGCAAGAAGGGTTATGCCGGAAACCTACCTCTTTGCAACAAATGCAACAAGCATCACTTTGGTGAATGTGGCAAGTTAATTTGCCATCGGTGCCAAGGAGTTGGTCATAAGGCCAACGAATGTAAAAGTGTCACCCCCGTCGCTCGAAAGGGGCCCAATGCACCAAAGACGGTCACTTGTTACGAATTTGGCCAAACGGGCCATTATAGAAATGCATGCCCGAAGAAGAAAGATAACCCCAATACGCGCGGCCGAGCTTTCAACATTTACACCGAGGAAGCCCGAGATGACAATGAACAAGTCACGGGTAAGTTTCTTCTCAACAACACTTATGTTACTTGTTTATTCGATTTGGGTGCCGATAAGAGTTTTGTATCTAAGACTTTGACTCATTCTTTTAGCACTCCACCACTTCCACTAGATACCACTTATACCATTGAAGTGGCCAACGGGAAACTACTGAGTGCCGGCACATATTACCAGTGGTGTACGTTAAACATTTTGGGTAATGAGTTTGAAATTGACTTGATACCCATGGAACTAGGAAGCTTCGATGTAATAATCGGCATGAATTGGTTAGCAAAAATGAAATCCCACATCCTTTATGATCTTAACGCAATCCGAATTCCTATCGAGAATGGTGAACCCTTGATTGTTTATGGCGATAAGAGTTGCACCGGACTCAACCTCGTCTCGTGACTTAAAGTTAGAAAACTACTTCGTAAGGGTTGTTTTGCGATCCTTGCCCACGTTAAGAAAGTCGAGTTCGATGAGAAGCATATCGATGATGTGTCAATTGTTAGTGACTTTTCCGATGTATTTCCCGACGAATTGCCGGGTCTTCCACCTCATCGACCGGTTGAATTCCAAATCGATCTTATTCCGAGAGCCGCACCCATAGCACGTGCACTGTATAGACTTGCTCCATCCGAGATGCAAGAATTGCAAAGTCAAATTCAAGAACTACTTGATCGTGGTTTTATCCAACCTAGCCATTCACCATGGGGCGCTCCGATTTTGTTCGTTAAGAAGAAAGACGGATCCATACGAATGTCCATTGATTATCGTGAACTAAATAAATTGACGGTTAAGAACCGATATCCTCTTCCTCGCATCGATGACCTCTTTGATCAACTACAAGGATCTCGTGTATATTCGAAAATCGATCTCTACTCGGGTTATCATCAAATAAGGGTTAAGGGGGAAGATGTCTCCAAAACCACTTTCCGAACTCGTTATGGTAGTTATGAATTTCTTGTTATGCCATTTGGTCTCACTAATGCACCGGCGGTGTTCATGGACCTTATGAACCGCGTGTGCAAACCGTATCTCAATAAATTCGTTATTGTGTTCATCGATGACATCTTGGTCTATTCTAAAAGCGAAGAAGAGCACGAACAACATCTCCGACTTGTGCTTGAACTCTTAAGACAAGAACGACTCTATGCCAAATTCTCCAAGTGTGAATTTTGGTTGAAGGAAGTTCAATTTCTTGGTCATGTTGTAAGTGATCAAGGTATTAAGGTCGATCCAACAAAAATCGAAGCCATTAGTAAATGGGAGACTCCGACTACTCCCACTCACATTCGTCAATTTTTGGGTCTCGCCGGGTACTATCGTAGATTCATCGAAAACTTCTCCTTAGTTGCTCGTCCTCTAACCGCGTTAACTCACAAGATAAAGAAATTCATTTGGGCAACCGAACAAGATTCTGCATTTTAAATCTTGAAGACAAAGCTAACCATCGCTCCTATCTTGTCACTTCCCGAAGGCAATGATGATTTTATTGTATATTGCGATGCCTCGAAACATGGTTTTAAGTGTGTATTGATGCAACAAAAGAAAGTCATTGCTTATGCCTCTCGACAATTGAAAATTCATGAACGGAACTACACGACACATGATCTAGAACTCGGAGCCGTTGTCTTTGCACTTAAAATATGGAGACACTATCTTTATGGAACCAAGGGTACTATCTTCACCGATCACAAAATCCTTCAACACATCTTCGATCAAAAGCAACTAAACATGAGACAACGATGGTGGATTGAAACTTTAAACGATTATGATTGTGAGCTTCGTTACCATCTTGGGAAGGCAAACGTAGTAGCCGATGCCATAAGTCGAAAAGAAAGAGCGGTGCCTCTTCGTGTCCGAGCTTTAAACATCACCATTCACACCAACCTCAATAGTCAAATTCGTGTAGCCCAAGACGAGGCTCTCAAAGATGAAAACATCTCTCTCGAACACTTGAACGTCCTCACCTCTCGATTCGAAGTTAAGGAGACCGGACTCCGATATTTCGCTGGAAGGATTTGGGTGCCTAGTTATGGGGATTTACGAAACCTCATTCTAGATGAAGCCCACAAGTCACGATACTCGATTCACCCCGGCGCCAATAAGATGTACCACGACATCAAAGAACAATATTGGTGGCCGAACATTAAAAGGGACGTCGCTACTTATGTTGGAAAATGCCTAACTTGCTCCAAAGTCAAAGACGAACATCAAAGACTGTCTGGACTACTTCAACAACCCAAAATCCCGCAATGAAAGTGGGAAAGGATAATGATGGATTTTATCACCAAACTACCAAAGACGGTTGGTGTTTATGATACTATTTGGGTTATTGTTGACCGTCTCACCAAATCCGCGCACTTCCTAGCCATGAAGGAAACCGACAACATGGAGAAACTCGTAAAACTTTATATTAAAGAAATCGTAACCCGTCACGGTGTACCTTTATCGATTATCTCCGACCGAGATGGCCGTTTTATTTCTAGATTTTGGCGTACTCTACAAGAAGCGTTGGGAACGCGTTTATACATGAGCACCGCATATCATCCCCAAACCGATGAACAAAGCGAACGCACAATTCAAACTTTGGAAGACATGCTACGAGCCTGTGTTATCGACTTTGGTAAAGCTTGGGATAAGCGCTTGCCTCTCTCCGAATTCTCCTATAACAATAGTTATCACACGAGTATTAACGACGTACCATTCAAAGCTTTATATGGCCGAAAATGCCGTTCACCTCTTTGTTGGGCCGAAGTAGGTGACACATAAATCACCGGACCCGAACTCATTCATGAAACAACCGAGAAGATCGTTCAAATCCGAGGTAGGCTTAGGATGGCCCGTAGTCGTCAAAAGAGCTATACCGACAAATGACACAACGACCTTGAATTTCAAGGCGGTGATTGCGTAATGTTAAAAGTTGCACCTTGGAAAGGTGTAATCCGTTTCGGGAAACGCGGGAAGCTAAATCCGCGGTATATTGGGTCCTTTCGAAATCTTGAAGCGTGTTGGAATCGTTGCTTATCGTTTAGATCTTCTGCCTCAATTGAGCTCCGTTCATCCTACCTTCCATGTATCCAACTTGAAAAAGTGCCTTGCCGAACCCGATATCATCATCCCTCTCGAGGAGCTTACCATTGATGACAAACTTCATTTCGTGGAGGAACCGGTTGAAATTGTGGACACCTCCATCAAAACATTAAAACAAAGCCGAATTCCAATTGTCAAGGTCCATTGGAACGCCAAAAAGGGACCCGAGTTTACTTGGGAAAGACAAGATCAAATGCAAAGGAAGTATCCTCATCTATTCGTGAATTCGGAAACGCAAGATCCCGAGGAAGAAACAACGACTACCATACCTACTTAAATTTCGGGATGAAATTTCTTTTAAGGAGTAGGTAATGTAACATCCCTCCTTTTTTCGTTTACTTTCCGTTTAATTATTCTAAAGTCCGTTATATAATTATAACACCTTCCGTTAATACGCGTTTCTAAATTATCTCGTTTAGGTAATTCACGCACCCGTAACCGAACTCGAGGGACTAGTTTCGCCAATTGATCAAAGGTGTGACTAGATGGACTAGTCAACACCCACCACCTCCTTTCATTTTCCATTTCATTTCCATTTTCTTTAATACTTTCAACATATTCTCTCAAACACCAATTCAAAGATTCATCATCCATTTTCAATCTAACAATCAAATATCAAAACAAATTACATATTTGGACACCTCCATCAAAACATTAAAACAAAGCCGAATTCCAATTGTCAAGGTCCATTGGAACGCCAAAAAGGGACCCGAGTTTACTTGGGAAAGACAAGATCAAATGCAAAGGAAGTATCCTCATCTATTCGTGAATTCGGAAACGCAAGATCCCGAGGAAGAAACAACGACTACCATACCTACTTAAATTTCGGGATGAAATTTCTTTTAAGGAGTAGGTAATGTAACATCCCTCCTTTTTCGTTTACTTTCCGTTTAATTATTCTAAAGTCCGTTATATAATTATAACACCTTCCGTTAATACGCGTTTCTAAATTATCTCGTTTAGGTAATTCACGCACCCGTAACCGAACTCGAGGGACTAGTTTCGCCAATTGATCAAAGGTGTGACTAGATGGACTAGTCAACACCCACCACCTCCTTTCATTTTCCATTTCATTTCCATTTTCTTTAATACTTTCAACATATTCTCTCAAACACCAATTCAAAGATTCATCATCCATTTTCAATCTAACAATCAAACATCAAAACAAATTACATATTTGGAATCCTTGCATCTTCCTCTTCGAATCCATACTGATTACTTTTCATTTGGGTAATTTTCTAAATTCACTAGAATTTTTGTTCTTGATGATTTCTACTTGTAAAAGTGTTAATTAGTGTCTATGGCTCAAGTCTAACAGGAATATGTGATTTATATGTTCGATCTCGTTATTTTAAGCAACTAGCATGAACTTGAATTTTGGTGTGTTTGATTTGGTGATTTGGTTGCTTGAATGTTGTTAAATGTTATAAGTGCATGTTTTAATTGTGTTACTAGTATCACTAGCTCCAATTTGATGTGTAGGTTGACTTGGAAAGACTCCATAAACTTAATTGCAAAAGTTGTGACTTTGAGTTAGGGTTTGATAGAAGTAAATTGGATTTATGATGCACCAAATGCTATGCAATGTTGTTTGTAAACGATTAGTTGCATTGTATGCGTAATTATCTACGAAACGGTGTATCACATGTATGCATTTAATTCCCGAATCATAATTGTGCATTTATGAAATTGAAGCATTAATGATGAGCATTAATTGATCATTTAATTTGGAAACTCGATATTTGCAAATGATTTTTTGATTGATGAAACGTGTTTAGTTGTGTTCCTTGTCAAATTACCTTTCCAACGATATAAGATACGTGTCGTAAGGGTTTACTGTTTGTGTTTTGTGTTTAAATGAAATTTGGTTTGGGACTTGGAAAATTGAAACAGACCAGGCATCAGATCACGTTGATTACCGCGGCGCGGCACTCTTTGGTCACGGCGCGGCATTTGCCGTGTTTGGCTTCTGACCTACCTTGTCAAATTTCAAAAAATGTTTGCTATGCTACGCACCTCCAATTCACATGTAACTTGTTCCAACATGCTTATTTATGAATAAAAACCTCAGAAAAATAGTTCGGGACCCGACCAGAACGTGTTGACTTTTTCGTTGACTTTGACCCAACCAAAGTTGACTTTTAATCAAACTTAACCAAATACTTATGCAATAATTCTAACATGCTTTTATACTTGTACCTTGCATGAAACATGACAATTTGATTCACATGCTGTTATAATCGAGTCGTAACGAGCCATAAGACTAATTGAACATTTTGACCAACCGTGTTTACCGATATTGATACAACCTATTTGTTTAGGTCAAGACTAGCATTCTTTCTTGCACACGTTACTTTGCGAAGTACCTTATTTTTACTCGTGCACTCAAGGTGAGATCATAGTCTCACTTTTACTCTTTTGAACTTACATTTGGGATGAGAAAACATAAACGTTTCTTTTTACTAAGTGAACACAAGTACAGGAAAACAAACATTCTACATACGAGTTTAGAACAAAATCCTCAATTCGATTATCATTAGTTACACTTGCCGGGTGTAAGAGAGAACTTATGTTGTATGGATCCATATGGGTTTGACAAACCCTCATTCAGACGGTTCGCTACCGTCTACGAATGAAATATATTTTCGAGAAACAGTGTATGTTCTAACACTATTGTGATGGGGTTCTATGGAAGGAATGTTAAGCCTTGATAATTGGGTGCTCGTGATAACAATTTTTGGAATGGATAACTATTAGTTCAATGATATAAATCTTTTAGTTCATTTATACTTACTTACTTACTTAAACCTATAATTTCACCAACGTTTTCGTTGACAGATTTCTATGTTTTTCTCAGGTCCTTGAATATTTTGTGATACATGCTTCCGCTCATGACTTTTTATACTTTCTTGGATGTCGAGTATAAATGCATACGTGGAGCGTCTTTTAATTTTATCTAAAATTGTGTCGCAAAGGTTTCAATTGTACTTATAACTTAGTAACGTAACTTTTGGTTGAACAATTCTTGTAAACTTTGAAACACTCTTACTTTTGAAATGAATGCGACATATATTTGGTCAAACGTTATTTTAAAGACTTATGACCACGTGACGGGACCTAAGTAGACGGCGCCGTCAATGACAATTTTGTCGGGTTGCTACAGTAGGTTACTAATGAGGACAGCTGACTTAATAAACTCAAAACATTAAAACGTATTAAAAATGTTTTAATTATATTTTGAACATACTTTGATATATATGTACATATATGTTACAGGTTCGTGAATCAACCAGTGGCCAAGTCTTACTTCCCGACGAAGTAAAAATATGTGAAAGTGGGTTATAGTCCAACTTTTTAAATCTAACATTTTTGGGATGAGAATACATGCAGTTTTATAAATGTTTTACTAAATAGACACAAGTACGTGAAACTACATTCTATGGTTAAATTATTAAATCGAATATGCCCCTTTTTAGTCGAGTAATCTAAGAATTAGGGAACAGACACCCTAATTGACGAAAATCCTAAAGATAGATTTATTGGGTTCAACAAACCCCATCCAAAGTACCGGATGTTTTAGTACTTCGAATTTATCATGTCCGAAGGGAGTCCCGGAATGATAGGGGATATTCTATATGCATCTTGTTAAGGTCGGTTACCAGGTGTTCACCAAATGAATGATTTTTATCTCTATGTATGGGATGTATATTGAAATATGAAATCTTGTTGTCTATTATTACGATTTGATAAATATATAGGTTAAACCTATAACTCACCAACATTTTTGTTGACGTTTAAAGCATGTCTATTCTCAGGTGATTATTAAGAGCTTCCGCTATTGCATTCTAAAATATGGACAAGATATGGTGTCAGCATGTTTGTATAATATTGTTTAAAACTGCATTCGAGATTTACTTTGTTGTAACATATTAATATTGTAAACCAATATGTATTGGTAGTGTGTATGTGTGATATTTTTAGATTATCATTTCTGGATAATCTAGGTGGTGTCCTTTTAACCTTGTCGATAAAATAAAGGTTATGGTTTGTTTTAAAAACGAATGCAGTCTTTGAAAACGTCTCATATAGAGGTCAAAACCTCGCAACGAAATCAATTAATATGGAACGTTTATAATCAATATGAACGGGAAATTTCAGTTGGTATCGGAGCGTTGGTCTTAGAGAACTAGAAATTTGCATTAGTGTGTCTTATCGAGTTTGTTAGGATACAATAGTGAGTCTGGACTTCGATCGTGTTTTCTTTAAAAACGATTGCTTAACATTTTTGTTGGAAACTATATATTATTAACATGTAAATATTATGTGATATATTAATCTCTTAACATGTTTGATATTGTGTGATAGATGTCCACCTCTAGTACAAATCCCATCGACTCACCTAATAATAATGAAGAGTCGAATATATTTTGGGAAGATTCACAAATTCCCGAAGAGGAACCGGAAGAGGAGGAACCGGAAGAAGAGGAACCGGAAGAGGATGAACTGGAAGAGGAGGAACCGGAAGAAGAAGAGGTTCCGGAGGAAGAAATATTGATACCTACAGTAAATCGACTAAATAAAAGAAAATCCTCAATCAACGGACCAAAGTTAAAAATGGTCAATGGTGTTTCCGCCGAGGAAGCAAAATATTGGGAAGATTACCAATTTTTCGATGAATCGGATCCCGATGAGGATTCTGATGATGTTATAGAAATTACCTTGACCCAATTTAAAAAAGCAAAAGAAAATAATAAGGGAAAATGTATAAAAATAGAGAAACCTGATTCCAACCCCGATAAACTTTATATGTATCGGCAACATCCGTATTTCCTAAATTGTAACAATAACCCGGGAACCTCTAAACCACCAGGTTTTTCTAAACCATTGTGAAAAACAACGGCTCGTATTAGAGGAACACCATATATCCCTAGAAAATTAGGAAAACGAACCAAGTCCGAAGAAGAAGAAACTAGTGATTCAGATTAGAGGGTTGTAATCATGTTGTGTATTATATGTATTGTAGTGTGCTTGTACTTTTATGTTCTATGTAAAAATTGCTTGTATTATTTGTTAATTATCTTTTACGAATCTAATCCTTGTCTATTTTACAGTATAAAAACAAAATGGACGTTAAGGGTAGACAACCGAATATTTTAGAAGACCTACCAGAGGATATGATTGAGGAAATCTTGTCTAGAGTCGGTCAGAATTCATTAGCACATTTAGTTATGGCGAAATTAACTTGTAAAATATTTGAAATACTTTCCAGAAACGCCTTAGTTTATAAAAGGCTTTCCTTTGATAGGTGGGATATATCACATTGGGGAGACCGTAAGTTATGCCGTGTTTTCTTTAAAGCGTTAAATGCGGGGAACCCAAATGCAATTTTACGCTATGGGTTAAGAACCTATTTTGACTCAATATATCCCAACATAGGATTTCGTGAGTTAGAAAGAGCTTCTAACATGCAACATAAAGAAGCATGTTATACTTACGGGTTAGTGATGTTCGCTTCTTACCAAAGTGAGAAAAAGAACATCGGATTACAACTTTTAAATAAAACATTCCCACAAGTGACGGATTCAGTAGTTGGGGTGAGAAACAAGGTTTTTAGATTATTACGGGGCTGTTGGACATTATGAAACCCTCGTCCTTTTGACGACATTACAACATTCTGCCTAGCCAATGGTCATAAGGTTACTTTCCACAAGACCAAGGATGGGAAGTCATCTTAGTAAAACCAGAATGCATGACTTGTTTCTGGACTTATGAATTACGTGTCTTTATTTCTTTTGCTGAACAACTTGCGTATTAACTGGAATTGCCTTTATAGCTGCCAAGTAGCAAAGTTATTATGTGCTATATTTCATTCTATATGTATAATAGCGATATTGTAAGTTTGTAAAGTATTGTATAAAATTTTGAACATGAAATATTATTATAATCAGTTTTTTTTTCATATAAAATTGTAGTAGTTGAATTGTATATTAGCTACTAAGTATGAACTTAACGGGTAGGTACTACCAGAATTAAAACTATAAAATGCTAATATGAAGAAAAAGCTTTTATAAATGAGTTCATACTATGCTACGAAATACTATTGACTACTCTTAAAATTCTATATGATTAACTTAATTCTTTTGGGCTATTTTTGAAGGAAATGGCACCGACGACTCGTCAGAATTTGAACATGAGCGAGGAAGACTTCCGTGTTTTCCTTGCAGCAAACATAGCCGCAGTACAGGCTGCGATGCAAAATAACAATAACTCTGGATCTAGCAGTGGAACTAATTCCGCAAGAAATCGTGTAGGATGCTCCTACAAAGAATTCACTGCCTGCAAACCTTTGGAATTTGATGAAACCGAAGGACCAATTGGATTGAAACGGTGGACCGAGAAGGTCGAATCGGTGTTTACCATAAGTAAGTGTACTGAAGAGGACAAAGTTAAGTACACTACGCATACCTTCACAGGTACTGCGTTAACATGGTGGAACACCTATCTTGAACATGTAGGACAAAATGCTGCTTACGCACTACCGTGGTCGGCATTCAAACAATTGATGAACGAGTAGTACCGTCCTAGAAACGAAGTCAATAAGCTCAAGGTAGAACTTAAAGAGTTACGAACATAAGGGTTCGACATTACCACATATGACTGACAATTCACAGAGTTGTGCCTATTGTGTCCGGGAGCGTTCGAAGATGACGAAGGGAAGATCGACGCGTTTGTAAAAGGGTTACCAGTAAGGATTCAAGAAGATGTGAGTTCACACGAGCCCGCTTCCATACAGAAGGCAAGTCAAATGGCTCATAAACTCATAAATCAGATTGAGGGGAGAATTAAAGAGTAGGCGGCCGAAGAAGCCAACACGAAACAACTCAAGAGAAAGTGGGAGGAAAACGGTGACAAGAGTCACCAGTACAACAACAATAACAATTATAACCACAACCGCAACAACAATCGCAACAATAACCGCAATCCTAACAATAACTACAACAAACGTCCCAGCAACAGCAATAAATACAACAACCATTTCAACAACAATAACAATCCTAACAACAACCGCAATAACAACAAACAACAGAAACAACCATGCTTCAGGTGTGTAGAGTACCATCCGAATGCGTTTTGCACAACATTTTGCACCAAGTGTAAGAGAAGTGGTCATGGTGCGGTAAAATGTGAGGTTTACGGACCAAAGAACAACAAAAATAAAGAAACAAATAATGTCGGAACAAATAATGCCGACGTAGTTTGTTATAAATGTTGAAAACCGGGCCACATTATTAGAAATTGCCTAAACCAAGGGAATACTAATGGGCAAGGCCACAGAAGAGTTTTCAATATTAATACGGCAGAAGCGCAGAAAGACCCGGAGCTTGTTACGGGTACGTTTCTTATTGACAATACATTTGCTTATTTTTTATTTGATTCGGGTGCGAATAGAAGCTATATGAGTAGAGATTTTTGTGCTAAATTAAGTTATCCACTGACGCCTTTGGATAATAAATTTTTACTCGAATTAGCAAACGGTAAATTAATTTCAGCAGATAATATATTTCGGGATAGAGAAATTAAACTGGGGGATGAAACGTTTAAAATTGATTTAATACCAGTCGAGTTAGGGAGTTTTGATGTAATAATTGGCATGGACTGGTTGAAAAAGGTGAGAGCAGAGGTCGTTTGTTACAAAAATGAGATTCGCATTATGCGTGAAAAATGAAAACCTTTAATGGTGTACGGAGAAAAGAACAACGCGAAATTAAATCTTATTAGTAGTTTAAAGGCGCAAAAACTAATAAGAAAAGGTTGTTACGTCATTCTAGTACACATCAAGGAAGTTAAACCTGAAGAAAAGAACATCAGTGATGTTTCCGTCGCAAAAGAATTTCCCGATGTATTTCCAAAAGAATTACCGGGATTACCCCCACATCGATCCGTTGAATTTCAAATAAACCTTGTACCAGGAGCTGCACCAATAGCTCGTGCTCCATACAGACTCACACCCAGCAAAATGAAAGAATTACAAAGTCAGTTACAGGAACTTTTAGAGCGTGGTTTCATTCGACCAAGCACATCACCGTGGGGAGCCCCTGTTTTGTTTGTCAAGAAGAAGGATGGTACATTTAGATTGTGTATTGACTACCGATAATTGAACAAACTTACCATCAAGAACCGCTACCCACTTCCGAGAATCGACGACTTATTTGATCAACTACAAGGGTCGTCGGTTTATTCGAAGATTGATTTACGTTCTGGGTATCATCAAATGCGAGTGAAAGAGGATGACATTCTGAAGACTGCTTTTAGGACGCGTTACGGTCATTACGATTTTATGGTTAGGCCGTTTGGATTGACTAACGCACCAGCTATGTTCATGGATCTCAAGAACCGAGTGTGTGGACCATACCTTGACAAGTTTGTCATTGTTTTCATCGATGACATACTTATTTACTCAAAGAATGACCAAGAGCACGAAGAACATTTGAGAAAAGTGCTAGAGTTGTTAAGGAAAGAAAAACTGTACGCTAAGTTTTCAAAGTGTGCATTTTGGTTGGAAGAAGTTCAATTCCTTGGACACATAGTGAACAAAGAATGTATTCAGGTGGATCCAGCAAAGATTGAAACCTTTGAAAAGTGGAAAACCCCGAAAACTCCGAAAAATATACGCTAATTTTTAGGACTAGCTGGTTACTACAGAAGATTCATCCAAGATTTTTCTAAAATTGCAAAACCCTTGACTGCATTAACGCATAAAGGGAAGAAATTTGAATGGAAAGATGAACAAGAGAAAGCGTTTCAATTGTTGAAGAAAAAGTTAACTACAGCACCTATATTGTCATTACCTGAAGGGAATGATGATTTCGTGATATATAGTGATGCCTCAAAGCAAGGTCTCGGTTGTGTATTAATGTAACAAACGAAAGTAATTGCTTATGCGTCTAGACAATTGAAGATTCACGAGCAGAATTATACGACGCATGATTTGGAATTAGACGCGGTTGTTTTCGCATTAAAGACTTGGAGGTACTACTTATATGGGGTCAAAAGTATTATATATACCGACCACAAAATTCTTCAACACATATTTAATCAGAAATAACTGAACATGAGGCAGCGCAGGTGGATTGAATTGTTGAATGATTACGACTTTGAGATTCGTTGCCACCCGGGGATGGCAAATGTGGTAGTCGACGCCTTGAGCAGAAAGGACAGAGAACTCATTCGAGTAAAAGCTATGAGTATAATGATTCACACTAACCTTACTACTCAAATAAAGGAGGCGCAACAAGGAGTTTTAAAAGAGGAAAATTTAAAGGATGAAATACCCAAAGGATCGGAGAAGCATCTTAATATTCGGGAAGACGGAACCCGGTATAGGGCTGAAAGGATTTGGGTACCAAAATTTGGAGATATGAGAGAAATGGTACTTAGAGAAGCTCATAAAACCAGATACTCAATACATCCTGGAACGGGGAAGATGTACAAGGATCTCAAGAAACATTTTTGGTGGCCGGGTATGAAAGCCGATGTTGCTAAATACGTAGGAGAATGATTGACGTGTTCTAAGGTCAAAGCGGAGCATCAGAAACCATCAGGTCTACTTCAACAACCCGAAATCTCGGAATGGAAATGGGAAAACATTACCATGGATTTCATCACTAAATTGCCAAGGACTGCAAGTGGTTTTGATACTATTTGGGTAATAGTTGATCATCTCACCAAATCTGCACACTTCCTGCCAATAAGAGAAGATGATAAGATGGAGAAGTTAGCACGACTGTATTTGAAAGAAGTCGTCTCCAGACATGGAATACCAATCTCTATTATCTCTGATAGGGATGGCAGATTTATTTCAAGATTCTGGCAGACATTACAGCAAGCATTAGGAACTCGTCTAGACATGAGTACTTCTTATCATCCACAAACTGATGGGCAGGGTGAAAGAACTATACAAACGCTTGAAGACATGCTACGAGCATGTGTTATTGATTTCGGAAACAGTTGGGATCGACACCTTCCGTTAGCAGAATTTTCCTACAACAACAGCTACCATTCAAGCATTGAGATGGCGCCGTTTGAAGCACTTTATGGTAGAAAGTGCAGGTCTCCGATTTGTTGGAGTGAAGTGGGGGATAGACATATTACGGGTCCGGAGATAATACAAGAAACTACCGAGAAGATCATCCAAATTCAACAACGGTTGAAAACCGCCCAAAGTCGACAAAAGAGCTACTCTGACATTAAAAGAAAAGATATAGAATTTGAAATTGGAGAGATGGTCATGCTTAAAGTTGCACCTTGAAAAGGCATTGTTAGATTTGGTAAACGAGGGAAATTAAATCCAAGGTATATTGGACCATTCAAGATTATTGATCGTGTCGGACCAGTAGCTTACCGACTTGAGTTACCTCAACAACTCGCGGCTGTACATAACACTTTCCACGTTTCGAATTTGAAGAAATGTTTTGCTAAAGAAGAACTCACTATTCCATTAGACGAAATCCAAATCAACGAAAAACTTCAATTCATCGAAGAACCCGTCAAAATAATAGATCGTGAGGTTAAAAGACTTAAACAAAACAAGATACCAATTGTTAAGGTTCGATGGAATGCTCGTAGAGGACCTGAGTTCACCTGGGAATGAGAAGATCAGATGAAGAAGAAATACCCGCACTTATTTCCAGAAGATACGTCAACACCTCCAACTGCTTAAAATTTCGGGACGAAATTTATTTAACGGGTAGGTACTGTAGTGACCCGAACTTTTCCATGTTTATATATATTAAATGAAATTGATATTTACATGATTAAGTGTTTCCAACATGTTAAGCAATCAAACTTGTTAAGACTTGATTAATGGAAATAGGTTTCATATAGACAATTGACCACCCAAGTTGACTGGTGATTCACGAACGTTAAAACCTGTAAAAACTATATGATGACATATATATGGATATATATATATATATATAGTTAACATTATATTATGATAAGTATTTATCTCATTAGGTATTTTAACAATGAGTTATGTACACAAAAATGAGACTATTGAATTAAGAAACTCGAAAACGATATATATAACGATTATCATTATAACAACGTCTTACTAAATACATATGAATCATATTAAGATATTGATACACTATGTTTAATCATGATAAATGATAAGTGAACATTTCATTAAGTGTATTAACAATGAACTACATATGTAAAAAAAATAAGACTACTAACTTAAGGGTTTCGAAACGAGACATATATGTAACGATTATCGTTGTAACGACATTTAAATGTATATATATCATATTAAGATATATTAATTCATCATATTATTATGATAATATAATAATTTAACAAATCATTAGTTATAATAAACAATGGGTTAACAACATTTAACAAGATCGTTAACTTAAAGGTTTCAAAACAACATTTACATGTAACGACTAACGATGACTTAACGACTCAGTTAAAATGTATATACATGTAGTGTTTTAATATGTATTCATATACTTTTGAAAGACTTCAAGACACTTATCAAAGTACTTCTACTTAACAAAAATGCTTACAATTACATCCTCATTCATTTTCACCAACAATTCTACTCGTATGCACTCGTATTTGTACTCGTACAATACACAGCTTCTAAACGTATTTACTATTAGTATATACACTCCAATGATCAGCTCTTAGCAGCCCATGTGAGTCACCTAACCATGTGGGAACCATCATTTGGCAACTAGCATGAATGATTACACAAAATTACAAACTAATGGAGCCTTTATGAACACCCCATATTCACGTGAAGGAGTACACACATAAACACTTTCACTTTCAAGTTTTCTTGAATCAAACTCATCTCTCTCAAGTGTTCTTCCATCGTTCTAAGTGTTCTTCATCATCTTCATCAAAATCTAGCTCAATCTAGTTCATAAATCCATACATAAACCAAGTTATAAAACAACTACTCAAGAACACACCAACAACACTTGCAAGTTTGCTAGCTTACTTCCAATCTTGCAAATCCACTTTGAGTGATCATCCAACCTCAAGAAATCTTTCTTATTTACAGTAAGATATCTTTCTAATACAAGGTAATACTCATATTCAAACTTTGATTCAATTTCTATAACTTTAACAATCTTATTTCGAGTGGAAATCTTACTTGAACTTATTTTCGTGTCATGATTCTACTTCAAGAACTTTCAAGCCATCCAAGGATCCTTTGAAGCTAGATCTATTCTTCTCATTTCCAGTAGGTTTATCCACAAAACCTAAGGTAGTAATGATGTTCATAACATCATTCGATTCATATATATAAAACTACCTTATTCGAAGGTTTAAACTTGTAATCACTAGAACATAGTTTAGTTAATTCTAAACTTGTTCGCAAACAAAAGTTAATCTTTCTAACTTGACTTTTAAAATCAACTAAACACATGTTCTATATCTATATGATATGCTAACTTAATGATTTAAAACCTGAAAACACAAAAAACACCGTAAAACCGGATATACGCCGTCGTAGTAACACCGCGGGCTGTTTTGGGTTAGTTAATTAAAAACTATGATAAACTTTTATTTAAAAGTTTTTCTTCTGGGAAAATGATTTTTATTATGAACATGAAACTATATCCAAAAATCATGGTTAAACTCAAAGTGGAAGTATGTTTTCTAAAATGGTCATCTAGACGTCGTTCTTTCGACTGAAATGACTACCTTTACAAAAACGACTTGTAGCCTATATTTCTGACGATAAACTTATATTTTTTATTTTTAGATTCATAAACTTAAGTTCAATATGAAACCATAGCAACTTGAATCCATCAAAACGGATTTAAAACGAAGAAGTTATGGGTAAAACAAGATTGGATAATTTTGCTTGTTGTAGCTACGTGAAAATTGGTAACAAATCAATATTAATCATATCCTAGCTAACTCGTATTGTATTATACATGTATTCTAATATATTATGTAATCTTGGGATACCATAGACACGTATGCAAATGTTTTGACATATCATATCGACCCATGTATATATATTATTTGGAACAACCATAGACACTCTATATGCAGTAATGTTTGAGTTAGCTATACATGGTTGAGGTTGATTCCAAAAATATATATACTTTGAGTTGTGATCTAGCCTGAGACATGTATACACTGGGTCGTGGATTGATTCAAGATAATATATATCGATTTATTTTTGTACATCTAACTGTGGACAACTAGTTGTAGGTTACTAACGAGGACAGCTGACTTAATAAACTTAAAACATTAAAACGTATTAAAAATGTTGTAATTATATTTTGAACATACTTTGATATATATGTACATATTTGTTATAGGTTCGTGAATCAACCAGTGGCCAAGTCTTACTTCCCGACGAAGTAAAAATCTGTGAAAGTGAGTTATAGTCCCACTTTTTAAATCTAACATTTTTGGGATGAAAATACATGCAGTTTTATAAATGTTTTACAAAATAGACACAAGTACGTGAAACTACATTCTATGGTTGAATTATTAAACGGAATATGCCCCTTTTTAGTCTGGTAATCTAAGAATTAGGGAACAGACACCATAATTGACGCGAATCCTAAAAATAGATCTATTGGGTTCAACAAACCCCATCCAAAGTACCGGATATTTTAGTACTTCGAATTTATCATGTCCGAAGGGAGTCCCGGAATGATAGGGGATATTCTATTTGCATCTTGTTAAGGTCGGTTACCAGGTGTTCACCATATGAATGATTTTTATCTCTATGTATGGGATGTATATTGAAATATGAAATCTTGTGGTCTATTATTACGATTTGATAAATATATAGGTTAAACCTATAACTCACCAACATTTTTGTTGACATTTAAAGCATGTCTATTCTCAGGTGATTATTAAGAGCTTCCGATGTTGCATGCTAAAATATGGACAAGATATGGTGTCAGCATGTTTGTATAATATTGTTTAAAACTGCATTCTAGATTTACTTTGTTGTAACATATTAATATTGTAAACCAATATGTATTGGTAGTGTGTATGTGTGATATTTTTAGATTATCATTTCTGGATAATCTAGGTGGTGTCCTTTTAACCTTGTCGATAAAATAAAGGTTATGGTTTGTTTTAAAAACGAATGCAGTCTTTGAAAAACGTCTCATATAGAGGTCAAAACCTCGCAATAAAATCAATTAATATGGAACGTTTATAATCAATATGAACGGGACATTTCACCACCAGTCCAAAAAGCCCATGTAGTGTAAAAATAAATTGGGGCTCTTTATAGTGAACCCAGTGAATTATTGGTGTGCTCCTTCAGCCCATTGAAAATTAAAAGAGTGAAGTATTCTTTTGTTCAATTGTTGGGTTTTAGCCCAAAAGTCTTATAACTTATTAACTCTCAATTGTACGTAATTACTTGTCACTTTTCATGCGTCTCTCATCCGATCGTCATACTTGATGCTTTTGTCATCCAATTTCAAATTCAACTCCAAGACAACATCAAGGTATTTTATATAATCTTATTGTAATTTAATTAGCATTTAAAGATGATAAGCTTTATAAATTTTTAATTATCGTGTAGTACTCTGTACTCAACTAGTCCTATTTAAGGTTTAAAATTGATGTGTCTATTTGTTAATTCATATAAATCAAAGTGAACGGAGTTGAGACTCTTTAAGGTGAGTCAATACAAATATAGAATACATCGGAGGAAAATTTTTTCTAGCCAATGAGTAGAATGATTTGAGTTCTTCTGTTGACAACTTATTCATCAGATTTTGAGAAAGCGCAATTGACTTTATTGTTGAAACACTCATATAAAATTGAATAGAATAGAATTATAATACACCACCATTTTTAACAATAAATAACTTGAGTATTTGACAATAAATAGTACTCCGTAGAAAACTGTAAACATGGGCTGCCATTATTTTGTAAACATGGGATGCCATTATTTAGTTGTTGTGCAATTTTTTAGCTTTGTAATTGACTTGGTCTCATTCACATTGTCATGGACTCTTTGGTTCTGATTTGTGTAGTTATTTATTTTGTATAGTAATTGCGTAACTGAGTTTATGAACTTACTAGAAATTCACAGGTCTAAATGAAAATATATTTTAAGAAAAATATATCATCGGTTGATGGAGAAACTTAAAGCAATACATTTCACAACCTAGCTTGGCACCTTCAATTCTAAAAAAAAATCGATATGAATGATCTTCCATAAAGAATTTCAGACTATGATCCTAATCAAAGAGAAGAAATAAGATGACTATATTGGCAAAGAGGACCAAATCAACCAGGTGATCACGTGTTTCCACAAAAAAGTGTTAGGATCAAAGGAAAGACGTTTTGTGTTCACTTGGTCTAAAGATTTTCCTTGGTTGGAGTATAGTGTAAAAGAAGACAAAGTTTATTGTTTGTGTTGCTATTTGTTTACAGATCAAGTTGGACATTAAGGGGGAAGTGATGCATTTGTCTTCCGAATTTAATAGTTGGGCCAAAAAAAAGACTTGCTACTCATGCGAGTGATATTACTAGTTTTCATCATAAAGCACTTCAAAAATGTGAAGATTTAATGAAACCAAAACAATCTACTGCTTATGTTTATCAAAGGCAAAGTGAACGTGAAAATGAAGAATATCAAATTTAATTAAAAGCTTCACTTGATGCTGTTAGATTCTTAATGTTTAACACTCTACCATTTTGTGTTATTGATGAGAGTGAAAACTCTATATATAAGGGACTTTATTTGGAAACGTTAAGGTTTATTGCGAATCAAAATGAGGTTGTTGGTAAAGTTTTATTAAAAGCACCCAAAAATCGTAAGTTGGTATATCTGAAAATTCAGAAAGAAATTGCTAATTGTCTTGCAAAGGAGATACTAAAATCCATATTTGATGAAATTGGTGAAGATTCGTTTTCCTTGTTGGTTGACGAGTCTAGTGATATATCTAAAAAGGAGCAAATGGCCATAGTTTTTAGATATGTTGATGCGCGTGGACTCGTTAATGAGAGATTTATTGGTGTTGTTCATGTTAAAGAGACACTGGCTCTAACTCTTAAAGCTGTTATCGATAAAAATTTTTGCCGAACATAACGTGAGTGTGAAACGGGTATGAAATCTTATATGCTTACATGTGTTTAATCTACAATTATATATTTATTACTTTATCAGTTATAAGTAATGATGCGCATAGTTTCACATCCATCGCGCAACATCCTAATGGCGTGCATCACCCCACAATGAGTCGCGCGAGCTCGTATTAGTGCACCTATATACACGATAGTTGCATAAGTTTCTAATGACATGCATCAGACTTTGGTCGTGCAGTTTAAACATGGCGCCACTCAGATTGTACATGCAAGGCCAAAAGCGTACGATGACGACTCTAAAACAAAAAGGACACTGTAGCAGGTTGGTACGATCCTGACACTGCATAACGGTGGAGAAAGGACAGCAAGGTATACGGGGGCAGTACTAAAATAGTGGTAATACCTTTTGCAGCTTTACGGAATAAAAGGACAAGAATAAAGCAACGTTGCACTAACATGTCTTTTTGTCCCCTTACTTGGCACTAAGGGACAAAAATTCACACATACAAATAAATGTAAATTAAGATGAAAACATCAATCTAGAATCGTCCCATTCACCCAAAATCACTCCAAGCATATTATTCTCTTAATACACCATTTTACACTAGCTAACCCGCGTAACCGTAATAGTCACTCAACACTTCCTGGCGGTTTCAGATAACGTTGCTATAACATAAACCCTAACACCACCCTTGAGCCATCAGTTCTGGCTAACCCAAATGATGGTGGGTCATATTTAACCACCCTCTATGAGATCTTCATCTCGTATGAGGGTTACTCATGGTACTTCGGACTGGAGAGTTAAACTCAAGGAACCCTTAAATCCCCCTTATCTATTGATCTTTCATGAACCAAAACCCTTAGTGTAACACCCTAATATCTATTGTATATAAGTGTAAATATAGTACATAAAGCGTGGGAATAATTCTGGAATTAAAACAGAAGTCGGATTTTGATCAGGCCTAAGTGCGCTCAGCGCACACTTAGGGGTGCGCGTGGTGCACTCCTACTGTAGCCGGGTTCTGCCTTTTAAATTAGATATTTTTGAAGGGCATTGTGGTAATTTCACTTGGGGACGAGTTAAGATCACAGATCAATGGGTTGGGAGTCGTAACTCCACTTTCAACCACCATTTTCTTTCTACTTTAATTATAGTGAGAGAAACCCAAATTTGAGTGAGAGAAAGCTCAAGTAAAGGAAGAAGGAGCTAGTTTTGGGTCTTAGATCGAGTTATAAAGTTGTTCATCTCCTCTCTAGCTACGTTTTGGTTGTGGTGGTAAGTTCTAATTTTGATTTCCCTAATTTAATTTGTTTAAGGGTTAGAACTTGGGTTAGTGTTGAACATAAAACCTATTGTTGGTGATTTTGGGGGTTTTGGGTAAGATTGAGTCAAGAGGACTCAAGAATGACTAACCTAGGGTTTCAAAGTAATAATTGCTATTATTGAGTCTAAAATGGTTAGTTATTCACTAGCTCACTCGTGTTGTTAGTAAAAATGGGTTCTAGAGTTTATGGTTGACTTGAAATGGGTCAAATGGGTGGGTTTGACCTAGCGGGTTAAATTGAGTATGAAAACACCCTAGTTATGTGTTGATGGAAGTCTTAGAACCTTAATCACTAGTTTTTAGTGATTAGTTGGAAGACTTGACCTTTAATGTGTGAATCTAGTGCAAATGGGTCATAAATGCACTAGTGAGGTTAGTTGGTAGGTAGTCCAACTTATTATGTGAATTAATTGAGAATTAATTATGTTAGGTGACTCGCTTTGAAGGTTACAAGTTATTGTTGGAAATCTCGCCAAGTCGACAAGGTGAGTGGAATGATTATACATGTGTGTATATAATGTATTTACTTGTACGAGATTCGATGTGGGTTTTAAGTTCTGGCGATCGATACCACATCAGGTTAATATATGATATGGGCTTTAAGTTCGGGCGATTGATACCATATCATTATGTGTGGGCGTAAATTGTGGGTTTTAAGTTCGGGCGATCGATACCACATTTTGCGTGACGGGTGGGTTTAAAGTTCAGGCGATCGATACCACTCCGGGGTTAGTGTTATAATTCGTTGTACGCTAACGGTTGTTGCGAACACCGATGGGAAATTCGAAGTACCATTCCTTTGTACTATTGGTTAACCATGGTTATGTATTTGTAGCGTGGCACTTTATATTATTCTAGTTATATATGCTATTTGTTCGTGCTAGCTTGTGATCTTGGTGATTTAGCGTTATACCTTGCGTTGGTATGTCATTTAAATTGCTAGCTTGTATGAGGTAATTGTGTATGTGATTGCAAGTAAGTAGGTTATATATGTATGTGTATAATTATTGCATTCACTAAGCGTTAGCTTACCCTCTCGTTGTTTACCTTTTTAGGATTCGGCTTGGATAAGGGCAAAGGTATTCGCTTGGATTAGTGGCTCTCGGGGGTTTTAGCTTTATGGAAGTTCGACCAAGATTTGGGTAGTTTAACCCCAAACACCATGCTCTAGTGACGTTTGGCAATTAAACTTTTTGTGGTCGAAACTCGTATTTCGTACTTAATGGTATTGTGGACGTATGTGGGCCCCATAATGTACAACTCGTTTTATCATTGATTCGTGCTTATTTTACTTATACTACTATGTTGTGAAAAGCATTTCGTCTAAAAATGATGGGAAGTGTTAGATCTTTTTACGAAAATGGAACAATTTGGACAGCGGGCTGCCAGGCCCTGTGCGCGTCGCACACAGTTAGGGGTGCGCGCCGTGCACCCAGCCTGGGCAGGCCTGCTTCGGAATTTTTTTTTTATTTCGCTGTTTTGGTTGGTTGACGGGTTGGGTTGTTACAAGTGGTATCAGAGCATGGTCTAAGGGATTTAGGTGACTTGAGATAGGCGCCTAGACTTAGACTTTTGTGTTGTTGAATTATATGCGGGACTTGTAGGACTACGGGTTGGTGCAGGTTTTGATTAGTTCTTTGGTGCATAGGTGGACTAACTATGCTTATGTTATGACATACTAATCATGTGTTATTGTTTTGAACATCGAGCAAGATGGTTGTGATACGTTTGAGCATGGCACGGCATGTGAGCGTAATAATGAGTCGCGACCATTATTACGGTTGCAAGTCAAGTCAAGTCAAGCAAGGATGTGCGACAAGTATCGAGCTAGATGTGGTGTGTGTGCGGTCATATGCATAGGTATATATGCATATTAAATTGTTGGTGATGTCTAATCCATTTTTAATTTTTAGAATGAAGACGAGAAACGGAACGGATACGAATGGCAATGGTGGTCCCTCTCATGTGGAGGAAGATGAGATGACTACCAAGATTGATACCGCTTTAGAAAACTTTGTTTCAGTTTTCTCACGAAGGGTTAAACAAATATTCGGAGTGTCGGTTTCGGAACAAATTGTCGATATGATTCAAGAACGAATGACCAATGCCGTCAATGAAGAAGTTGAAAGGAGGTTTCCTAGACCTCAAAATGGGGGCGAGTTGGAGTTTAGCTATAAGAACTTCCTGGAGACTAAGCCTCCTCACTTTCACAGGGATCCCGACCCCATGAAAAGTGCGGCTTGGATCTCCAATGTTGAAGGTTGTTTTCGCACTACCGAGTGCCCAACTAGTTTGATGAGGGGCCATGCTAAAGATTGGCTCGATGGTAAAATTGATATGGTGGGTGATGCGGCCTTTGTGGGGTTGTCTTGGGTGGAGTTCAAGAAGGAGTTTTTCCTCGAATATCGTACGCAAACGGATCTTTCCAAATTGCACAACGAGTTAAGGAAAATGCGTCAAGGGTCTTTGGACCTAAACACTCTCAAAACCAACTTTCTCGCCAAAGCGCGTTTTTGCCCCGAATATGTGGGGAACGATCAATTGTTAATGGAAGACTTTCATGCGACCCTTAGAGACGATTTGAAGGGTAAAATTAGTATTGGTCATGTTGAGACTTTTGCTAAGCTTTTGGCGGTGGCGAAGGGGTTTGAAGTGCAAGCTCCGAGTCCGGTTAGTTATGCGCTAAGTAAAAGAAAGTTTGAAGCTTCTAGCTTTTCGAACGAGAAGAGTAAGGGAGCAACCGAAAGTGTCGGTAGCGTGAAGAGGGGTGCTTCTAGTGGTCACATGGTCACATGTTTCAATTGTGGGCAAAAGGGTCACTACTCTCGTGATTGTCCAAAACCGTCTACTAATACAATCACGTGCTTTAATTGTCAAAAAGAAGGGCACTGGAAGTCGGAGTGCCCCGATCTCCGAAATGATCAAGTTAAGAGAATAGAGAAGGCGGCGGGGTCGGCAAGGGGGCGTAATTATTTGATGACCAATGATGAAGCTAAGCAATCCAATGAAGTCGTCTCAGGTACTTTCATGGTTAACTCTAATCCGGCGAGGATTCTATTTGATAGCGGTGCAAATTTGTCGTTTGTGTCTCCAAAATTTGTGCCTAAAATTAATAAACCATTAGCTAGGTTAAGCCGTCCGGTAGAAGTCGAAATAGCGGATGGCAAGACGGTGCTAGTGGTTGATGTGTGTAAAAATTGTAATGTTATGTTTGGTGCCGAAAACTTTAAAATTGATCTCATCCCGATGACCTTGGATGATTTTGATATCGTGGTTGGTATGGATTGGCTCGATTATAATAGAGCCGATATTGAATGCCATGAAAAGTCTATTCGTGTGAAGACCCCAAGTGGGGGAGAGTTAATTATTCATGGCGATAAGCGTAGAAGACTTGTGCCGGTATGCACTTTTGCACGGGCACGTCGTTTCCTTTTTAGTGGTGGCATGGCTTTTCTTACCCATGTTGTTCATACTCGTGATGAGCCACCACCCATTCACGAGATTCTGGTGGTTAGTGAATTCGAAGACATTTTTCCGGATGAGTTACTGGGTGTTCCGGTGGAAAGACAAGTTGAATTTCGCATTGAGTTGGTTCCGGGAGCTACTCCCATTGCTAAAACTCCTTACCATTTAGCGCCGACGGAAATGCAAGAATTGTTAAATCAAACCCAAGAGTTACTTGAGAAAGGTTTTATTCCACCGAGTGCTTCGCCATGGGGTGCTCCGGTCTTGTTCGTGAAGAAGAAAGATGGTAGTATGCGTATGTGCATTGATTATCGGGAGTTGAATAAAGTGACAATCAAGAATCGTTATCCATTGCCTAGGATTGACGATTTGTTTGACCAACTCCAAGGTGCGACATATTTCTCTAAAATTGACCTTCGGTCCGGCTATCATCAAATGAGGGTCCGTGAGGAAGATATTGAGAAAATGGCTTTTCGAACGCGTTACGGGCATTTTGAGTTTGTGGTGATGCCTTTTGGTCTTACGAATGTGCCGGCGGCATTCATGGATCTTATGAACCGAGTGTGCCAACCTATGTTGGAAAAGTCGGTAATTGTGTTCATCGACGACATACTTGTCTATTCGATGAGTATGAAGGAACATGAACATCATTTGCGTAGTGTGTTGAAGACGTTACGGAAGGAGAAGTTGTATGCTAAGTTCTCAAAATGTGAATTTTGGCTAAAGGAGGTTCAATTCCTTGGCCATATTGTGAACGAGAATGGTATTCAAGTAGATCCGGGGAAGATAAAGACGGTGAAGAGTTGGGGACAACCGACTACGCCTACGAAAATCCGAAGTTTTCTCGGATTGGCCGGTTATTATCGTCGGTTTATCCAAGACTTTTCAAAGATTGCTTCTCCATTAACTAAGTTGACAAGGAAGAATACGAGATTCAATTGGGAGAACGAACAAGAAATTGCTTTTCAATTGTTGAAAGAGAAATTGTGTCAAGCTCCGGTCTTAGTGTTGCCGGAAGGTGTAGATGATATGAAGGTTTATTGTGATGCTTCTTTGAATGGGCTCGGGTGTGTTCTAATGCAACGAGGTAAAGTCATCGCTTACGCCTCTCATCAATTAAAGGAACATGAAAAAAGATACCCGACTCATGATCTCGAATTAGCGGCGGTGGTCCATGCTTTGAAAATTTGGCACCATTACTTGTATGGTGTCAAGTGTACGATTTATTCGGATCACAAGAGTTTGAAACATCTTTTTGATCAACGGGATTTGAATTATCGTCAACGTAGATGGATGGATGTGGTGAAGGATTATGATTGTGAGATACTTTATCATCCGGGCAAGGCGAATGTGGTCGCGGATGCGTTAAGCCGAAAGAATCACCACCCGGCGTTAGGATTGGGATTGTTACGTATGATTATTACTAACGATTTTCTTGAAAAGCTTGGTGCGATTCAAATAGAGGCTTACGTTCACAACAAGTATGCGGAACGAATTATGGGGCAATCAGAATTCATTACTATGGGTTCGCGTGGTTTGTTGTCTTTTCATGGAAGAGTGTGGGTGCCTAATATGGGTGATTACCGTCGGGATCTACTAGATGAAGCACATAAGTCAAAGTATTCCATTCATCCGAGCGCGACAAAAATGTATCTTGATTTGAAGAAAGATTATTGGTGGTTGGGCATGAAATGCGACGTTGTTAAGTATGTTGAGCAATGCGTCACGTGTTTGCAAGTTAAATCCGAACACCAAAAGTCGTATGGTAAGTTGCAACCGCTAGAAATTCCGATGTGGAAGTGGGAACATATTACCATGGATTTTATTACCAAGTTGCCAAAAACGGCAAGAACCCAATTTGATACTATTTGGGTGATTGTTGATAGATTGACGAAAAGTGCATTGTTTCTTCCTATTAAAGAAGCAATTACGTCGGAGGCCTTTGCTAAAATGTTCATTAAAGAGGTGATATCGAGACACGCCGTTCCCGCGTCTATTGTTTCGGATCGGGACACGCGTTTTACTTCTCGATTCTGGAAGAAGTTTCATGAGGACATGGGAACGAGGGTGAATATGAGCACGGCGTAACATCCTCAAACGGACGGTCAAACCGAACGTACGAATCAAACATTGGAGGATATGTTACGAGCGTGTATTATTGATTTCGGTGGAAGTTGGGATGAACATTTGCCTTTGGTGGAATTCTCGTACAATAATAGTTTTCACTCTAGTATTGGAATGCCACGAGATGTTGTATGGTAGAAGGTGTCGAACCCCAATTTGTTGGGGCGAAGTGGGTCAAAAGGAAGTCGGGAGCACCGACTTGGTATTGGAGACGAATAGTAAAATCGAAATGATTCGGGCTCGTTTGAAAGCGGCGCAAGATAGACAAAATCATATGTCGATAAACGTAGGCGACCGATCGAGTTTCAAGAAAGTGACACGGCGATGCTCAAGGTTTCGCTGTGGAAGGGTATTATTTGATTTCGAAAATGGGGAAAGTTAGCTCCTCGGTTTATTGGACCATTTAAGATCTTAGCTCGTGTTGGCGAAGTTGCGTATCGTTTGGAATTGCCCAAAGAGCTTGCGGGGATCCATAATACATTCCATGTTTTCCATCTTCGTAAGTGTCTTGTGGATGATTCGTCATGGATGCCATTAGATGAGATTGAGCTAAACAACAAGCTAGAGTATGTTGAAGAGCCGATTGCTATACTTGATGAAAAGGTGAAAATGTTGCGTAATAAAGAGGTGAGGACCTTTAAGGTCCAATGGCGTCGTAGTAAAGGTTCCGAGTTTACATGGGAACCCGAAGAATTTGTGTTGGTGTATCTTCCTGCTTGTCATGCGGCTTGGATCGCGAGGACGCGCTCCGATTCTAGTGGGGGAGAGTTGTAACACCCTAATATCTATTGTATATAAGTGTAAATATAGTACATAAAGCGTGGGAATAATTCTGGAATTAAAACAGAAGTCGGATTTTGATCAGGTCTAAGTGCGCTCAGCGCACACTTAGGGGTGCGCGCGGCACTCCTACTGTAGCCGGGTTCTGCCTTTTAAATTAGATATTTTGGAAGGGCGTTGTGGTAATTTCACTTGGGGACGAGTTAATATCACAGATCAGTGGGTTGGGAGTCATAACTCCACTTTTAACCACCATTTTCTTTCTACTTTAATTCTAGTGAGAGAAACCCAAATTTGAGTGAGAGAAAGCTCAAGTAAAGGAAGAAGGAGCTAGTTTCGGGTCTTAGCTCGAGTTATAAAGTTGTTCATCTCCTCTCTAGCACGTTTTGGTTGTGGTGGTAAGTTCTAATTTTGATTTCCCTAATTTAATTTGTTTAAGGGTTAGAACTTGGGTTAGTGTTGAACATAAAAACTATTGTTGGTGATTTTGGGTGTTTTGGGTAAGATTGAGTCAAGAGGACTCAAGAATGACTAACCTAGGGTTTCAAAGTAATAATTGCTATTATTGAGTCTAAAATGGTTAGTTATTCACTAGCTCACTCGTGTTGTTAGTAAAAATGGGTTCTAGTGTTTATGGTTGACTTGAAATGGGTCAAATGGGTGGGTTTGAACTAGCGGGTTAAATTGCGTATGAAAACACCCTAGTTATGTGTTGATGGAAGTCTTAGAACCTTAATCACTAGCTTTTAGTGATTAGTTGGGAGACTTGACCTTTAATGTGTGAATCTAGTGCAAATGGGTCATAAATGCACTAGTGAGGTTAGTTGGTAGGTAGTCCAACTTATTATGTGAATTAATTGAGAATTAATTATGTTAGGTGACTCGCTTTGAAGGTTACAAGTTATTGATGGAAATCTCGCCAAGTCGACAAGGTGAGTGGAATGATTATACATGTGTGTATATAATGTATTTACTTGTACGAGATTCGATGTGGGTTTTAAGTTCAGGCGATCGATACCACATCGGGTTAATATATGATATGGGCTTTAAGTTCGGGCGATCGATACCATATCATTATGTGTGGGCGTAAAGTGTGGGTTTTAAGTTCGGGCGATCGATACCACATTTTGCGTGACGGGTAGGTTTAAAGTTCGGGCGATCGATACCACTCCGGGGTTAGTGTTATAATTCGTTGTATGCTAACGGTTGTTGGGAACACCGATGGGAAATTCGAAGTACCATTCCTTTGTACTATTGGTTAACCATGGTTATGTGTTTGTAGAGTGGCACTTTTTATTATTAGAGTTATATATGCTATTTGTTCGTGCTAGCTTATTATCTTGGTGATTTAGCGTTATACTTTGCGTTGGTATGTCATTTAAATTGCTAGCGTGTATGAGGTAATTATATATGTGATTGCAAGTAAGTAGGTTATATATGTATGTGTATAATTATTGCATTCACTAAGCGTTAGCTTACCCTCTCGTTGTTTACCTTTTTAGGATCCGGCTTGGATAAGGGCAAAGGTATTCGCTTGGATTAGTGGCTCTCGGGGGTTTTAGCTTTATGGAAGTTCGACCAAGATTTGGGTAGTTTAACCCCAAACACCATGCTCTAGTGACGTTTGGCAATTAAACTTTTTGTGGTCGAAACTCGTATTTCGTACTTGATGGTATTGTGGACGTATGTGGGCCCCGCAATGTAAAATTCGTTTTATCATTGATTCGTGCTTATTTTACTTATACTACTATGTTGTGAAAAGCATTTCGTCTAAAAATGATGGGAAGTGTTAGATCTTTTTACGAAAACGGAACAATTTGGATAGCGGGCTGTCAGGCCCTGTGCGCGCCGTGCACAGGTAGGGGTGCGCGCCGCGCACCCAGCCTTTGGCAGGCCTGCTTCGAAATTTTTTTTTATTTCGCAGTTTTAGTTGGTTGACGGGTTGGGTTGTTACACTTAGACTATTTTATGCTTGATCAATAAGTTTCTCAAATTAATAGTAGTTAAGAGACCAAGGTTATGATGGAGCAATTAATATGCGTGAAGAGTTCAATGGATTGAAAGCTTTGATTTTAAAAGATAACAACTCAATATATCATATACATTATTTCGCTCACCAGCTTCACTTAGTGGTTGTGGCAATAGCAAAACACATGAGGGTGCCGAGAACCTTTTTGATATGCTAGGTGTGGTCGTTAATGTTGTTTGTGCATCTTATAAATGGAAAGATATGATTCGTGAAGGTTACAAGAATAGAATACAAAAACAAATTGGGAAGGGTGAAATTGAAACAGAATCAGGGCTTCACCAAGAGCTCTCTTTTATAGCAGGTGATATGCGGTGGGGATATCATCACAAAACAATATTAGGTTTAGTTTCTTTGTTTCCAGAAGTTTTAGAGGTGTTTGAGTATATGAATGAAGATGGTAACAATCCTTTAAACCAACGTCAAGCATCCGGTATTTTGTCATGTTTTAACACATTTAATTTTGTGTTCTATTTGCACTTGATGTCGCAAATTTTAGGCCTAACAAATGCATTGTCCCAAGAACTTCAAAGAAAAGATCAACAAAATATTTTGGAAGCGGTTTCATTGATGAATGGAACAACAAGTTCATTGCAAAAGTTAAGAGAAGATAGGTTTTGATGCGTTGAAACAGTACCTTTATTTATGAACGGATTTGAATTGTTTTGTTACACAAATTGATTTATTATATATGTGGTGTTTTAATGAATTCAGGTTGATTTCACACATATAGACAACTAGTCATATTCGCATAGTTTAGTTTTATAGGTAAATCCGGTTCGTTCCACAGGGAGACAGTGTTTAAATTATTTTTAATAGTCTTTGAAGTTAAACTTATTTAAAGGGGGTTTTGGATTAGCAATTTATAATATTACATAATAATAATAAAATATAACTTAATCTTAACTTAATTATATTACTTATTAATTTATACGAATACATTATTTATAATTATTAACTTAAAAGTGAATTAATTGAAATTATACTAATTGTGATCTAAATAAGTTTATTACTAAATGATAATTAATAAAATAACAACTTTTAATAAAACTAATTGATTAGAATTTTGTTTTGAGCAATAAATTATAATGTAATACAAATTTATTTAAATTAACTGAATAATAAAAATGATTTATAGGAAATTATAATAATTAAACTAATTATAAATTAATTACTTTAGGATAATAATAAAAGATTTAATTTAAAACTTAGAATTCAAATAAAATTCGTAACAGTGGTATTTTTGTACCTACGTTCCGTGTATAATTTTGAAGGTACGCGTTTCGTGTGATGATCTACACGATCCGCGTATGTTATAAATGATGTGACAAATCAGTACTGTTTAAACTTAAATATAATGATGTATAATTTAATATTTTAGTTGTATAATAATACGTAAATGAATAATAATAATTATTTGCAATATATAAATGGGAGTGTTTACTTAAATGTGTCACCTCTAGATCCATGGATTGTTTTGAGTTTAAGACCTATTAAAATGTTTTAGTATAAAACTTTATATTTTTCTTTCGAATAAATATAAAGTTATGACTAACTAAATTCAATCTAATTTTCATCGAATCTTATTTTAGATAATTACTATTCCCCAAGTATTTAAATTGAGACCCAACCCAGTTTTGACTTTCGCCAAAATCCAAATCATAACGGTTTCCCTTTTTTACAATTTCACTATTATATGACTAGTGATATTACCCAAACCACCGAACTTTATTTCTAATTTAGTGTTAGTAAATTATTCATAAGTTCGTCTAGATCACTTTTAATGTTGAAGCTTAATTTATATAAATAAAAATAACTTTCGTTATTTTAATCTAACAAATTAAGTGACAGGGGTTAAATATCCAAATACATAATAATGGTTCTTTTAATTAGGCTCAATGTTAAAAATACTAAAGTTGCATTTTAATTTTTACAAATGATAACAATCCATTTCACTAGGGGCTCTACATCTAAGCAAACACTAGGGAAATTAGTTACTCATTATGCTAGGGTAAACATAAAAATATAAACATAATAATAACGATAAAAATTGATAACGATAATTTTAATAGGATATACTTACGAAAATCTTCACTCTCATTTACTTTAAACGGTAGAAAATTACAATAACAACACCCCTTGCACTAATACAATAATACCCTTAATCACGAACAATACACCCTTAAATCTGAAACTATCCTAAAAATTAAACCTTGGACTGAAAGTAATACTGGTACTTGAAAATAAAATACAGTAGCTAAAAATAATTGAATGATGTAAATGTTGTTGTATATAATTTTGGAGCTGTGTACTCCTGACTACTGTGTAAATTGTGTTTTTTTCTGCTGAACTAGTGTACTCCGTATTATAGCCTTGACATTCAAGTAGTAGGTCAAAAGTACTCTTAATCTGTAACATTCATCTGTAAAGCCTGAAAAAGTTGTAGTAATATACTCAAAAGCAACCGTCCCATGTGAAATTGAATCTGAATCTGGTCTCGAAATTACGCGTTTCGTGTAAGATGTTACACGTTCCGCGTAGAGCTAAAATCCTACGCGTTTCGTGTAGAAAACCACACGATCCGCGTAAGAGTAATCGACAGTTTTCTAATTTTTATTATTTTTTTCGTTTGTTCTTTGTTAATCCCGTGTTGACGTATATCGACTTGGAACTTTTCATTTGAACTCTTTCTCTAAGATCATCTTGGGCTTGCATTCGAGTAACGTTATCTTGATATATATTTGGTTTAAATTCGTCGTTTATTATCATTTCTTCAAACTTCAAGCTCGCGTTTACTTTTGTCATTTTTCTCGTGAATTATGCATTTGAATGTCTTCGTTTCGGTAAAAGCCGATGAAATATAAATGATATTGCGTCGAAATATATGTATGTTAAAGCAATATCAAAATACCCCACACTTGAACGTTGCTTGTCCTCAAGCAATTACATCTTTTAGATAGAATCGGAACATTACATATTTTTCCATATCGAACATTAAATAACTCAACACACGCTACACGAAATGAAACACACGCTATATGGAATAAGTTGGAAACACTACACAATATTTATTGGATCACACGCACACCACACGAAATGAAATTCTGACAACAGAAAGAAAATAGAAACTCGTGATTAAGGTTTAAAAATTTGAATCCTTGGGGAAAATTGGACCTTGTGAAAATGTTTTATGAATTTATAAAATGGCATGCTAGTTTTTACACTAGACACGTTTTCCGGTTTTAACCTCAAATTCCGGTTGAGGGTAACTGAAAACCGTAGTCTCAGTCGGCGATTAGCAAGCTATCCGCCCCCATAATTGAAGTATCATGGAACTTGAAACCGAATGTCCTAAAAATGGTTTTACATAATATAATTCATAAAATAGCATAAGTTTTAGAATAAAATTAATTCGTGTCCAAATATCATCGGTGAACCATGAGTTTGCACACCTCAATTTGTTATGGCATATGTATGTTGACCGCGATCAAACATAGATGCGGTTGATCTTTACGGAGATCATCCATCTGGGGATTAGATTCATTAGTCTTAAAAGCTAATTTGCAATGTGCCCCCCCATTGTACGAGACAGATCCATCTCATGGTTAGGATAAGTTTGACCACCAAAAACCCTGTTTCATTCTGAGGTAAGGTGGATTTCCAGCCGATGATAGAGATGACTTTTCAAGATTTTTCGTCAACCTACAGCTGTTCTGGACTACATCTTCTAACATAAGTTAGCAAGTGTGTCATTTTGGAAGACTTTACTTCCTTAATGAGATATTAAGGTTTATACATTCCAAAGCAATGATATCTTCAATAAACTTCATAGAAACATGTGATAAGTGGTTCTAAACATATGGGTTTATAAATTCCTTTATACTTGGTTTTCTTTTAAATATTTTAATCAAATAAACTTATGTATTTTTAATGTATTGAGACAATAATTTCGGTTTTTGATACCTTATCTTTAATTGCTCGTAATTACCTTAAAAATTGCTTAGTTATATTTGTTTAAAAATTGTAAAAATTTTCATAAAAAACCACTAAATTATAAGTTCTCGAGAATTTATATACTCCCACCCCACACTTAAGATTATGTAATGCCCTCATTACATAAAATCAGATTAAAATGTATAAATTTGAGAGGACAAAAAGTGTAAAGTATTTAGAACTTCCTTTGTGAAGCAATTGGAGATTGTAAAATGCTTATTGTATGAACATATCCAATCCTTTTCAATTGTTGAAAGAGAAATTGTGTCAAGCTCCGGTCTTAGTGTTGCCGGAAGGTGTAGATGATATGACGGTTTATTGTGATGCTTCTTTGAATGGGCTCGGGTGTGTTCTAATGCAACGAGGTAAAGTCATCGCTTACGCCTCTCATCAATTAAAGGAACATGAAAAAAGATACCCGACTCATGATCTCGAATTAGCGGCGGTGGTCCATGCTTTGAAAATTTGGCACCATTACTTGTATGGTGTCAAGTGTACGATTTATTCGGATCACAAGAGTTTGAAACATCTTTTTGATCAACGGGATTTGAATTATCGTCAACGTAGATGGATGGATGTGGTGAAGGATTATGATTGTGAGATACTTTATCATCCGGGCAAGGCGAATGTGGTCGCGGATGCGTTAAGCCGAAAGAATCACCACCCGGCGTTAGGATTGGGATTGTTACGTATGATTATTACTAACGATTTTCTTGAAAAGCTTGGTGCGATTCAAATAGAGGCTTACGTTCACAACAAGTATGCGGAATGAATTATGGGGCAATCAGAATTCATTACTATGGGTTCGCGTGGTTTGTTGTCTTTTCATGGAAGAGTGTGGGTGCCTAATATGGGTGATTACCGTCGGGATCTAATAGATGAAGCACATAAGTCAAAGTATTCCATTCATCCGAGCGCGACAAAAATGTATCTTGATTTGAAGAAAGATTATTGGTGGTTGGGCATGAAACGCGACGTTGTTAAGTATGTTGAGCAATGCGTCACGTGTTTGCAAGTTAAATCCGAACACCAAAAGTCGTATGGTAAGTTGCAACCGCTAGAAATTCCGATGTGGAAGTGGGAACATATTACCATGGATTTTATTACCAAGTTGCCAAAAACGGCAAGAACCCAATTTGATACTATTTGGGTGATTGTTGATAGATTGACGAAAAGTGCATTGTTTCTTCCTATTAAAGAAGCAATTACGTCGGAGGCCTTTGCTAAAATGTTCATTAAAGAGGTGATATCGAGACACGCCGTTCCCGCGTCTATTGTTTCGGATCGGGACACGCGTTTTACTTCTCGATTCTGGAAGAAGTTTCATGAGGACATGGGAACGAGGGTGAATATGAGCACGGTGTAACATCCTCAAACGGACAGTCAAACTGAACGTACGAATCAAACATTGGAGGATATGTTACGAGCGTGTATTATTGATTTCGGTGGAAGTTGGGATGAACATTTGCCTTTGGTGGAATTCTCGTACAATAATAGTTTTCACTCTAGTATTGGAATGCCACGAGATGTTGTATGGTAGAAGGTGTCGAACCCCAATTTGTTGGGGTGAAGTGGGTCAAAAGGAAGTCGGGAGCACCGACTTGGTATTGGAGACGAATAGTAAAATCGAAATGATTCGGGCTCGTTTGAAAGCGGCGCAAGATAGACAAAATCATATGTCGATAAACGTAGGCGACCGATCGAGTTTCAAGAAGGTGACACGGCGATGCTCAAGGTTTCGCTGTGGAAGGGTATTATTCGATTTCGAAAATGGGGAAAGTTAGCTCCTCGGTTTATTGGACCATTTAAGATCTTAGCTCGTGTTGGCGAAGTTGCGTATCGTTTGGAATTGCCCAAAGAGCTTGCGGGGATCCATAATACATTCCATGTTTTCCATCTTCGTAAGTGTCTTATGGATGATTCGTCATGGATGCCATTAGATGAGATTGAGCTAAACAACAAGCTAGAGTATGTTGAAGAGCCGATTGCTATACTTGATGAAAAGGTGAAAATGTTGCGTAATAAAGAGGTGAGGACCTTTAAGGTCCAATGGCGTCGTAGTAAAGGTTCCGAGTTTACATGGGAACCCGAAGAATTTGTGTTGGTGTATCTTCCTGCTTGTCATGCGGCTTGGATCGCGAGGACGCGCTCCGATTCTAGTGGGGGAGAGTTGTAACACCCTAATATCTATTGTATATAAGTGTAAATATAGTACATAAAGCGTGGGAATAATTCTGGAATTAAAACAGAAGTCGGATTTTGATCAGGTCTAAGTGCGCTCAGCGCACACTTAGGGGTGCGCGCGGCACTCCTACTGTAGCTGGGTTCTGCCTTTTAAATTAGATATTTTGGAAGGGCGTTGTGGTAATTTCACTTGGGGACGAGTTAATATCACAGATCAGTGGGTTGGGAGTCATAACTCCACTTTTAACCACCATTTTCTTTCTACTTTAATTCTAGTGAGAGAAACCCAAATTTGAGTGAGAGAAAGCTCAAGTAAAGGAAGAAGGAGCTAGTTTCGGGTCTTAGCTCGAGTTATAAAGTTGTTCATCTCCTCTCTAGCTACGTTTTGGTTGTGGTGATAAGTTCTAATTTTGATTTCCCTAATTTAATTTGTTTAAGGGTTAGAACTTGGGTTAGTGTTGAACATAAAAACTATTGTTGGTGATTTTGGGGGTTTTGGTAAGATTGAGTCAAGAGGACTCAAGAATGACTAACCTAGGGTTTCAAAGTAATAATTGCTATTATTGAGTCTAAAATGGTTAGTTACTCACTAGCTCACTCGTGTTGTTAGTAAAAATGGGTTCTAGTGTTTATGGTTGACTTGAAATGGGTCAAATGGGTGGGTTTGACCTAGCGGGTTAAATTGCGTATGAAAACACCCTAGTTATGTGTTGATGGAAGTCTTAGAACCTTAATCACTAGCTTTTAGTGATTAGTTGGGAGACTTGACCTTTAATGTGTGAATCTAGTGCAAATGGGTCATAAATGCACTAGTGAGGTTAGTTGGTAGGTAGTCCAACTTATTATGTGAATTAATTGAGAATTAATTATGTTAGGTGACTCGTTTTGAAGGTTACAAGTTATTGTTGGAAATCTCGCCAAGTTGACAAGGTGAGTGGAATGATTATACATGTGTGATTATAATGTATTTACTTGTACGAGATTCGATGTGGGTTTTAAGTTCGGGCGATCGATACCACATCGGGTTAATATATGATATGGGCTTTAAGTTCGGGCGATCAATACCATATCATTATGTGTGGGCGTAAAGTGTGGGTTTTAAGTTCGGGCGATCGATACCACATTTTGCGTGACGGGTGGGTTTAAAGTTCGGGCGATCGATACCACTCCGGGGTTAGTGTTATAATTCGTTGTATGCTAACGGTTGTTGGGAACACCGATGGGAAATTCGAAGTACCATTCCTTTGTACTATTGGTTAACCATGGTTATGTGTTTGTAGAGTGGCACTTTTTATTATTAGAGTTATATATGCTATTTGTTCGTGCTAGCTTATTATCTTGGTGATTTAGCGTTATACTTTGCGTTGGTATGTCATTTAAATTTCTAGCGTGTATGAGGTAATTATATATGTGATTGCAAGTAAGTAGGTTATATATGTATGTGTATAATTATTGCATTCACTAAGCGTTAGCTTACCCTTTCGTTGTTTACCTTTTTAGGATCCGGCTTGGATAAGGGCAAAGGTATTCGCTTGGATTAGTGGCTCTCGGGGGTTTTAGCTTTATGGAAGTTCGACCAAGATTTGGGTAGTTTAACCCCAAACACCATGCTCTAGTGACGTTTGGCAATTAAACTTTTTGTGGTCGAAACTCGTATTTCGTACTTGATGGTATTGTGGACGTATGTGGGCCTCGCAATGTAAAACTCGTTTTATCATTGATTCGTGCTTATTTTACTTATACTACTATGTTGTGAAAAGCATTTCGTCTAAAAATGATGGGAAGTGTTAGATCTTTTTACGAAAACGGAACAATTTGGACAGCGGGCTGCCAGGCCCTGTGCGCGCCGTGCACAGGTAGGGGTGCGCGCCGCGCACCCAGCCTGGGCAGGCATGCTTCGAAATTTTTTTTTATTTCGCAGTTTTAGTTGGTTGACGGGTTGGGTTGTTACACTTAGACTATTTTATGCTTGATCAATAAGTTTCTCAAATTAATAGTAGTTAAGAGACCAAGGTTATGATGGAGCAATTAATATGCGTGGAGAGTTCAATGGATTGAAAGCTTTGATTTTAAAAGATAACAACTCAATATATCATATACATTATTTCGCTCACCAGCTTCACTTAGTGGTTGTGGCAATAGCAAAACACATGAGGGTGCCGAGAACCTTTTTGATATGCTAGGTGTGGTCGTTGATGTTGTTTGTGCATCTTATAAACGGAAAGATATGATTCGTGAAGGTTACAAGAATAGAATACAAAAACAAATTGGGAAGGGTGAAATTGAAACAGAATCAGGGCTTCACCAAGAGCTCTCTTTTATACGAGCAGGTGATATGCGGTGGGGATATCATCACAAAACAATATTAGGTTTAATTTCTTTGTTTCCAGAAGTTTTAGAGGTGTTTGAGTATATGAATGAAGATGGTAACAATCCTTTAAACCAACGTCAAGCATCCGGTATTTTGTCATGTTTTAACACATTTAATTTTGTGTTCTATTTGCACTTGATGTCGCAAATTTTAGGCCTAACAAATGCATTGTCCCAAGAACTTCAAAGAAAAGATCAACAAAATATTTTGGAAGCGGTTTCATTGATGAATGGAACAACAAGTTCATTGCAAAAGTTAAGAGAAGATAGGTTTTGATGCGTTGAAACAGTACCTTTATTTATGAACGGATTTGAATTGTTTTGTTACACGAATTGATTTATTATATATGTGGCATTTTAATGAATTCAGGTTGATTTCACACATATAGACAACTAGTCCTATTCGCATAGTTTAGTTTTATAGGTAAATCCGGTTCGTTCCACAGGGAGACAGTGTTTAAATTATTTTTAATAGTCTTTGAAGTTAAACTTATTTAAAGGGGGTTTTGGATTAGGAATTTATAATATTACATAATAATAATAAAATATAACTTAATCTTAACTTAATTATATTACTTATTAATTTATACGAATACATTATTTATAATTATTAACTTAAAAGTGAATTAATTGAAATTATACTAATTGTGATCTAAATAAGTTTATTACTAAATGATAATTAATAAAATAACAACTTTTAATAAAACTAATTGATTAGAATTTTGTTTTGAGCAATAAATTATAATGTAATACAAATTTATTTAAATTAACTGAATAATAAAAATGATTTATAGGAAATTATAATAATTAAACTAATTATAAATTAATTACTTTAGGATAATAATAAAAGATTTAATTTAAAACTTAGAATTCAAATAAAATTTGTAACAGTGGTATTTTTGTACCTACGTGTTTCGCGTAGATTTATACGCGTTCCGCGTATAATTTTGAAGGTACGCGTTTCGTGTGATGATCTACACGATCCGCGTATGTTATAAATGATGTGACAAATCAGTACTGTTTAAACTGAAATATAATGATGTATAATTTAATATTTTAGTTGTATAATAATACGTAAATGAATAATAATAATTATTTGCAATATATAAATGGGAGTGTTTACTTAAATGTGTCACCTCTAGATCCATGGATTGTTTTGAGTTTAAGACCTATTAAAATGTTTTAGTATAAAACTTTATATTTTTCTTTCGAATAAATATAAAGTTATGACTAACTAAATTTAATCTAATTTTCATCGAATCTTATTTTAGATAGTTACTATTCCCCAAGTATTTAAATTGAGACCCAACCCAGTTTTGACTTTCGCCAAAATCCAAATCATAACGGTTTCCCTTTTTTACAATTTCACTATTATATGACTAGTGATATTACCCAAACCACCGAACTTTATTTCTAATTTAGTGTTAGTAAATTATTCATAAGTTCATCTAGATCACTTTTAATGTTGAAGCTTAATTTATATAAATAAAAATAACTTTCGTTATTTTAATCTAACAAATTAAGTGACAGGGGTTAAATATCCAAATACATAAAAATGGTTCTTTTAATTAGGCTCAATGTTAAAAATACTAAAGTTACATTTTAATTTTTACAAATGATAACAATCCATTTCACTAGGGGCTCTACATCTAAGCAAACACTAGGGAAATTAGTTACTCATTATGCTAGGGTAAACATAAAAATATAAAAATATAAACATAATAATAACAATAAAAATTGATAACGATAATTTTAATAGGATATACTTACGAAAATCTTCACTCTCATTTACTTTAAACGGTAGAAAATTACAATAACAACACCCCTTGCACTCGTACAATAATACCCTTAATCACGAACAATACACCCTTAAATCTGAAACTATCCTAAAAATTGAACCTTGGACTGAAAAGTAATACTGGTACTTGAAAATAAAATACAGTAGCTAAAAATAATTGAATGATGTAAATGTTGTTGTATATAATTTTGGAGCTGTGTACTCCTGACTACTGTGTAAATTGTGTTTTTTTCTGCTGAACTAGTGTACTCCATATTATATCCTTGACATTCAAGTAGTAGGTCAAAAGTACTCTTAATCTGTAACATTCATCTGTAAAGCCTGAAAAAGTAGTAGTAATATACTCAAAAGCAACCGTCCCATGTGAAATTGAATCTGAATCTGGTCTCGAAATTACGCGTTTCGTGTAAGATGTTACACGTTCCGCGTAGAGCTAAAATCCTACGCGTTTCATGTAGAAAACCACACGATCCGCGTAAGAGAAATCGACAGTTTTCTAATTTTTATTATTTTTTTTCATTTGTTCTTTGTTAATCCCGTGTTGACGTATATCGACTTGGAACTTTTCATTTGAACTCTTTCTCTAAGATCATCTTGGGCTTGCATTCGAGTAACGTTATCTTGATATATATTTGGTTTAAATTCGTCGTTTATTATCATTTCTTCAAACTTCAAGCTCGCGTTTCCTTTTGTCGTTTTTCTCGTGAATTATGCATTTGAATGTCTTCGTTTCGGTAAAAGCCGATGAAATATAAATGATATTGCGTCGAAATATATGTATGTTTAAAGCAATATCAAAATACCCCACACTTGAACGTTGCTTGTCCTCAAGCAATTACATCTTTTAGATAGAATCGGAACATTACATATTTTTCCATATCGAACATTAAATAACTCAACACATGCTACACGAAATGAAACACACGCTATATGGAATAAGTTGGAAACACTACACAATATTTATTGGATCACACGCACACCACACGAAATGAAATTCTGACAACAGAAACAAAATAGAAATTGTGATTAAGGTTTAAAAATTTGAATCCTTAGGGAAAATTGGACTAAGGTTTAAAAATTTGAATCCTTAGGGAAAATTGGACCTTGTGAAAACGTTTTATGATTTTATAAAATGGCATGCTAGTTTTTACACTAGACATGTTTTCCTGTTTTAACCTCAAATTCCGGTTGAGAGTAACTGAAAACCGTAGTCTCAGTCGGCGATTAGCAAGCTATCCGCCCCCATAATTGAAGTATCATGGAACTTGAAACCGAATGTCCTAAAAATGGTTTTACACAATATAATTCATAAAATAGCATAAGTTTTAGAATAAAATTATATCGTGTCCAAATATCATCGGTGAACCATGAGTTTGCACACCTCAATTTGTTATGGCATCTGTATGTTGACCGCGATCAAACATAGATGCGGTTGATCTTTACGGAGATCATCCATCTGAGGATTAGATTGATTAGTCTTAAAAGCTAATTTGCAATGTGCCCCCCCATTGTACGAGACAGATCCATCTCATGGTTAGGATAAGTCTGACCACCAAAAACCCTGTTTGATGCTGAGGTGAGGTGGATTTCCAGCCGGTGATAGAGATGACTTTTCAAGATTTTTCGTCAACCTACAGCTGTTCTGGACTACATCTTCTAACATAAGTTAGCAAGTGTGTCATTTTGGAAGACTTTACTTCCTTAATGAGATATTCAGGTTTATACATTTCAAAGCAATGATATCTGCAATAAACTTCATAGAAACATGTGATAAATGGTTCTAAACATATGGGTTTATAAATTCCTTTATACTTGGTTTTCTTTTAAATATTTTAATCAAATAAACTTATGTATTTTTAATGTATAGAGACAATAATTTCGGTTTTTGACACCTAATCTTTAATTGCTCGTAATTACCTTAAAAATTGATTAGTTATATTTGTTTAAAATTTGTAAAAATTTTCATAAAAAACCACTAAATTATAAGTTCTCGAGAATTTATATACTCCCACCCCACACTTAAGATTATGTAATGCCCTCATTACATAAAATCAGATTAAAATGTATAAATTTGAGAGAACAAAAAGTGTAAAGTATTTAGAACTTCCTTTGTTAAGCAATTGGAGATTGTAAAATGCTTATTGTATGAACATATCCAATCCTTTTTATCACAATAATACTTTCGTGTTTCGCTATGTCGAATCTCATCATCGTAAGTACCTGTCAACAAATATGTCAATCACAAAAGATATGGGGTTGTACTTTAGTAGTACAAAAAATTTTACCCCACACTAAAAGTTTTTGTATAAAATATATAAAAGTAAAAGTAAATTAACACACCATAAAAATTATTTTATAAAAACAAATACAAAATAAATTGTTCTAAAACTAAAAAGAAAACTAGAAAAATGACCACGCAGGGCCTCCCTGATCTTCCTGTTCCCGTTGCTGTTGCTGCCGCTGTTCATTTAGGCGTTGTTCCTCGTAAAAATGCCTATAGGCTTCCTGACTTGCAGCTAAGGCAGCGTTGGGGTCATAAGGTGGAGGTAGAGGGTCACCGTGTGCATGCCATTGGGGGTATGAAGGAAAGGCTGAGGGTGTGTAAGCCTGTGGGTTAGCTGCGTATAAATACGCCTGATGATGCGCCCACTATAACTGTGCTCCCTAGCCCCTCTGATCGTAGCGGATGTTTTCTAGAATATTACCCTGATCTAATTGGGTTGCCCTTACATCCCCTAACTGTCGAGACAAACTAGTGTATTGGTCTTCTAATCTCCTTCCCCATCTTTCATATGAGTTTCTTATGTCTAAACTCAATGAATTAAATGAATTTTGTAGCATATCGAAATCAGACATATCTGCATTAGACGAACTAGCCTGATCTGGCTGTCTGCGTCTCCTCCTAGTTTCCCTCGCGGGTTCCTCATCCTCCTCCATAAGAGCGGAAGCAACAACTTCCTGTCGTCTTAAACTAATTACCCCGCCCCTCACGTGTATAGCCTTTGCCGTCCTATACACCTCCAAACCTAAAGTTTTAACAGCTTGATCTACCGGTTGGATTGGAGGTTCTGATTCACTCGGGTCGAGTTCGAACCAGTTTCCTAGACACGTGATGTAGTGACCCCCGACATGTCACTTGTCCCTCTAGCCCCTTTACCAACATGGGCCAAAAAGTAAGCAACTCCATAGGGTATACTAACAAATGTATCCCTATCTCTGATCGCATCTAAATACCAAAGGTTGATATAATTAATTTTATATGTATTACTAAATGACCTTTGGTTTATTGTGTTCGCTATAAATTTATGAATTATTCTAAAGTGAATATCAGTGATCTTTAGGTATGATTCTTGGCCCGGCTCATATGTATTCCTTCGAGTAAAAGATTGCCAGACTCTCGAAGAATCATAATTTCCTATATATCTAGCCCCTGTAAAAATATACTCCCTAAAACCGGGAGCCAACATCTCCTCAACGGTGTAAATCCCTAATGCGTCAGTCACGTTGCTTAGGGACATACTTCTATCTACCCCACCCAGTCGAAATTGTAGAAAATTAGGGTCATTGATAGTTTCTGGGTATAAACTCATTCTAACGGTAGAATAGAACTCTAAACACCATTCTCTATATACAGGGCTATTTAAATTAAACAACCTCTCAAAATCATTAAAAACCAAAGTCATTCCGAATTCGTTTGTGAAACTTTGGTTTAAAATTCCCCTTATTTGTTCATCTAAGTTGACTGGGTGTCCTAAGGGAGCCCAATCCACAACGTATACTGGAGAGATGTTTCTATTGACCAGAGAAAGTAAGTCCTTAACCTTTTGTAATCGGTTAGGTAAATCATAAGTAAATCTCAGGTTCGGGTGCAGGTTCTGAAGTTGTTGTTCCATTTCCGGTGTTACTTGTTCTTCCCCTTGCTGTTGGTTTACAGCTCTCATACTAAATAACCCCTGCATAACAATTTAAAACAAGAGAATCGTCCCAATTGGGTATGTTAATGTTAGCAAAGAATTCATCCTTGACATACAAGCTTGTTTCAACACCACAGGAACCAATATTTCAACAACAGTTTACTTCTAAAAATTAAAAACAAACAACAATAAATCAAAAAAATTCATAATCATAAATCAAGTTTCAAAAACAAAGTCTAATTCACAAGTGGAAACACGTAATGAGCTAAGCATATATAATCCAATTTAATCACATTGCATATAATCCAGCTCCTAATCATCATTATAATTCATACTTGATTCATGACAATTACAAAAAATTATGAAATTTAGACGAAAATTAAAATCACAAAATCAAACAATCAAACTTATATTCAAAGCTTCTACTACTATCAAAACATCTAAAAACATCTAATTATACTCAAAATAACATAATTCAATAGCAATTCCTCAATTTCCCCAATTTCTACAAACCCTAACTTTTCAATAATCAATTGAACATCAAATTTTCATGCTAATCGGGTTTAATAACATACTACCAACATAGCCATAGCAATAATCAAGCAAAATTTAACAATAACAAGCTCTAAATTCGGATTAAAGCTAAACAAATAAATAGTGAAAAATTTGAAGAACAAGTGGTAAAATGGGTTTAGGACCCTTACCAATCTCGGCATGTTGAAAGGTGGAAGAATTGGGGAAGATTTGGAGTGTTAATTTAGTTTAGTTTTTTGGTGTGATTTTTGGGGTTTTTGCTCCTTCCTCTCGTTCACAGCAAAAAAAAAAAAAAAAAAAAAAAAAAGAGAGTGTGAAGGTGAAGCTGCTGGTCGACTGATATCCTCTCTGGTTTTACACTTTACGCGTTTCGCGTAGCATTACGCGTTACGCGTAGCTTTTAATTCTTCGCGTTCCATGTGGATTGTCACACGTTTCGCGTAAGCTTTAGGTCCTTTTTTTTAAGACTTTATAATTAATTAAAATTTTAAAATATCTTTTATAAATTTATATTTGTTGTTACGGAAATTTCGGTTTGTTATACCTAGTCTTTATCCGTTTATAAATTTTAAATTTCAATTTATAAAATTTAATACTTTAAAAGTTAAAGTTTTTAATATTTTACGAAAACAACTTAAAAACAAAACACTCTATTTTTATTTTTTTTCTAAATTTTTCAACTTTTTAATTAAAAGATTAACGCTTTAAAAATTTAGAACAAGTACATGAAAAATAAAAATTACGTGAATTTAAAATACACTCTATTTTTTTATATATAATTATATACTTTCGAACCAACTAATTTTCAAACTTAAAACTTTGTTTCCTATCAACTAGGTAGAGACAATCTCGGTTGTTACACCTATCATTACCCACGACAAAAGTTTACAAGTTATATATCTTTACGGTTATTGATAAAAAAGTATATTTTTAGTAGTTTTAATTTTTCTTTTGTTTTTGGTGGTTTACCATTTAAAAGATATATTATGAATCCAACAATAAATTTCGTGCAATTTGAAGAACGACAATTCAGTTATTACACTTAGCATTATCGTTTTCAATGAAAACAGGTTGAACTCAAGGTTTATCAATTTTAAATGGTAGACCTTTTTAATAAAAACACAACAAATAAATACAAACTAAACACACCAAAACATAAACACACAAAAATTCACAAATACACAAAAATGCACACAATTTGCGAGAAAAAGAATTAGATTGTAAATCCGCGTCAACTTGCCTCATAGTGGAGTCGTACCATTTCGCTTCCCATGGCTTCGTAGGCGTAACCTCGTTGGTTTAAGAGGTTTTCCTTTGAACATTTAAAAGGCCCTTCTCGGCATAAGGTTACGTACTCGTAATTAGAGTCCGTCTGGTTCTTTGGGCAATTTCTGTAATGAGCAGGTTTTCCACATTTTACACACTTGCCCAAATGACGCGCTCGACGTTTCTTAGCTGATTTTGATTTTCCTTTGGCATAATTTTTCTCGTTAAGTTTTTGCCTTATTTCTTTACTCGCCTGATCGCATCTATTCTTTATATCTAATACCACATCCCTTGGTAAAATTTTATCGCACATCAAAAGAAAATGGTTGTAGACATATTGATTGCGCATCTTGAAAATAAACAATAAATAAAAACGAAAAGAGAAAAAATAAAAAGGTAGAATGGAGGGAGAAGACTAGTTCTTTAGTGTCTGCTAGGGAAAGACCGAACAAACCCCACTCTTAAAGATGAAAATAAAGTTCGAGAATGGAGTTGAAAAACCTTAAAGTTATCCTGAATTTACTTTTCCTTAGGGTAAAAAGTGATCTCGTCTCTTTCCGTAGTATTGATCCCTTCAAAGTATAATTTGAGTCGATGACCGTTCACCTTGAAAGTTCCACCGTCTTTGCTATATAATTCTGCATATCCAGATGGAAAAACTTGTTTTATTATATATGGCCCAGTCCATCGGGATCTAAGATTCCTAGGTGAAAACTTAAAACGTGATTAGAATACTAATACTTTATCCCCTTATTCAAATTCTTTCTTTTCTTTTAACCGTGCATCGTGCCATCTTTTAGTTTTCTCCTTGTATGTTTTAGAGTTTTCATACGTTTGTAGTCTTAATTCATCTAATTCATTCAGTTGCAAGAATCGGTTTTCTCCGTCTTTCACAAGGTCGGTATTACATTCTCTCAAAGCCCAATATGCCTTGTGTTCAACTTCGACAGGTAAATGACATGCCTTACCGTAAATCAATCGGAAAGGTGTAGTACCGATGGGTGTTTTGAATGCAGTTCTAAATGCCTAAAGCGCATCATCTAGCTTTCGATGCCAGATTTTTGGATTATTTTTAACCGTTCTTTCTAAAATTCGTTTAAGACCTCTGTTTGTGTTTTCAGCTTGGCCACTCGTTTGAGGGTGGTAAGAAGTTGAAAAACGATGATTAACTCCGTACTTTTTAAGCACTTTCTCGAGTAGTTGATTTGTAAAATGAGTTTCACGATCACTGATTAATGCTTTTGGAATCCCAAAACGCGAGAAAAGATTTTTAAGAAAGCTGATAACAACTCGAGCATCGTTAGTGGGTAGGGCTTTTGCTTCGGCCCATTTAGAAACATAATCGACTGCCACAAGAATGTATTTGCATTTGTTGGAAGCGGAAAATGGACCCATGAAGTCAATACCCCAAATGTCGAATACTTCGCATACTAGGATGCTTTGTTGTGGCATTTCGTCTCTCTTGGAGATATTTCCAGATCTTTGACAAGCATCACAAGTTTTTACCATATTGTATGCATCTTTAAAAATTGTAGGCCAGTAAAAACCTGAGTCAAAAACCTTTTTGGCTGTATAGCTTGGTCCGAAATGTCCACCAGCCGGTCCTTCATGACAGTGCTCTAGAATTTGTTGCACTTCTTTGCCATATACACATCGACGAATAACTTGGTCAGCCCCTATACAAAAGAGGTTAGGGCTTTCCCAGAAGTAAAACTTCAGATCAGCAAAGAATTTCTTCTTTTACTGATAAGTTTGATTTTTGACAAGAATTCCTGCGGCTAGATAATTAGCATAGCCCGCAAACCATGGAATTTCTTCTTCTGTTTCAATTCTCATAAGGAACTCGTCCGGAAAAGTATCATGAATAACAGATTCGTCGAGTGTTTCTAAGTTAGGATTTTCAAGACGGGATAAGTGATCTGCAGCGAGATTTTCAGCTCCTTTTTTATCCTTAATTTCAATGTCGAATTCTTGTAGGAGAAGAATCCAACGAATTAGTCTAGGTTTAGCATCTTGCTTTTTGAATAAGTACTTTAGGGCTGAATGATCGGTATAAACAATTGTTTTAGATAACACTAAGTAAGATCTAAACTTATCGAAAGCAAAAACTACTGCAAGAAGCTCCATCTCAGTAGTTGTGTAATTCAACTGAGCTCCTATAAGTGTTTTACTTGCGTAGTAGATTGGTTGAAATTTGTTATCTTGACGTTGACCTAAAACAGCTCCCATCGCAAAATCACTAGCATCACACATTAGCTCGAAAGGTTTGGACCAGTCGGGTGATACCATAATGGGTGCATTCGTAAGTTTATCTTTTAGAATGGAGAAAGCTTGTAAGCATTCGTTTTGAAATCGAATGTACTATCTTTCTCGAGAAGTTTAGTCATGGGTCTAGCAATTTTGGAAAAATCCTTTATGAATCGTCGATAGAATCCCGCATGACCTAAGAAACTACGAATTCCTTTAACGTTAGTTGGAGGAGGAAGCTTTGAGATTACATCGATCTTAGCTTTGTCTACTTGCATTCCATCTCGAGAAATCTTGTGTCCTAAAACAATGCCTTCCTTCACCATGAAGTGGCATTTTTCCCAATTTAAAACAAGATTTGATTCCTCACAACAAATTAACATTCGCTCGAGGTTTGAAAGGCATGAATCGAAGGAGTCTCCAAAAACAGAGAAATCATCCATAAAGACTTCCATACTTCCTTCTATCATGTCGTGAAATATTGCCATCATACACCTTTGAAAGGTGCCTGGCGTGTTGCATAATCTGAACGGCATTCATTGGTATGCGAATGTACCAAATGGACAAGTAAAAGTTGTCTTGTCTTGGTCTTTTGGATCAATGGGAATTTGAAAATAACCGGAGAATCCATCAAGGAAACAATAGTACTCTTTTTCCGCTAAACGTTCTAGCATTTGGTCAATATAAGGAAGAGGGAAATGATCTTTCCTTGTGGCGTCGTTTAAACGACGGTAGTCTATACAGACTCTCCAGCCAGTGACTGTTCTTTTAGGAACGAGTTCATTTTTATCATTAAGAATAACAGTTGTACCCCCTTTCTTGGGTACCACTTGAACAGGACTAACCCATGGGCTATCGGATATAGGGTATATTAACCCTGTATCAAGTAACTTGATAACCTCCTTTTTGACAACTTCTTTCATGTTAGGGTTTAACCTTCGTTGTCTTTGTACCACGGGTTTAAAATCTTCTTCCATTAGAATCTTATGAGTACAATAAGCGGGGTTAATCCCTGGAATATCGGTTGTTTTCCAAGCAATCGCTTTCTTGTGAGTTTTTAGAACGGTCATTAACCTACCATTTTCGTCATCTGAGAGTTTTGATGAAATTATAACAGGTAATTGTGATGTACCTTGGAGATAAGCATACTCCAAATGTTCTGGGAGTTCTTTAAGTTCCAAGGTTGGTGGTTCTTCCAAGGAAGATTTTATTCGGAACCTGTTACCATCGGTAATTTCTTCAAAGGGTTCATCGTCCTTGGGAATTTCTTCCTCACAGCAATCTTCATCGATGACTACTTTCAACAATTCGTCAAGTTCAAGTTCTACATCGAATTCATCACTTTCACTCATTGGGGTGAAGTTCGAGGTGTCTATATTTAGTAATTCTTGCAATTCTTTTTCGACACAACAATCAACAATGTCTAACTTATAACATTCGTCATCGGAGGAGATAGGTTGTTTCATAGCTTTGTCTATGTTTAAGGTAACTCTATCTTCCCCTACACCTAGACTAAGCTTTTTATCTTTAACACGCACAATTGCGTCAGCGGTATTTAGAAATGGTCGCCCTAGAATTAGGGGAACCTTTCTATCTTCTTCTATTTCAAGGATAACGAAGTCGGCAGGAAAGATTAAATGATTGACTTTAACTGGTAGGTTTTCGGCAATACCAATAGGATAGTTAAAAGTTCTATCTGCTAGGCGTATACACATCCTAGTTGGTTTTAGATCTCCTAGGTTTAGTTTTAAGTACAAGGAGTGTGGCATAAGATTGATACTTGCGCCTAAGTCAGCTAATGCATTGTACATTACTGAATCTCCCATCAGACACGGAATAATGAAACTACCAGGATCTCCAAGTTTCGGTGGCATCTTTTGCTTTTGCAAAATTGCTGAGCATTCCTCATTGAGGAATGTGGTTGAAACTTCTTCATTTACCTTTATCGGCTATGAGATCCTTGATAAACCTTCCATAATTTGGCATACCCCTAAGAACTTCCGCGAGTGGCATGTTAATGCTAATTTGCTTGATCGTATCTGCAAATCTCTGATATTGGCTCGCGAGTTTGTCTTTCTTTAATGCCTTTGGGTATGGAATAGGTGCCTTGTGCACCTTCACTGGTGGTTTTTCACCATTCTTTGATATGATCTCAGGTGGATCATTTTTCTCTTGTTCTTTCTCAACATGCTCATCTATATCAACAGGTTCTTGTAAACTAGAAGAAGACAAAGGAACTTCTGAGGTCTTACTAGTTTCTGGGTTAACAGTTAAACCACTTCTAGTAGTTATAGCATTTACATGCTCATTCCTTGTTTGATTGTTGTTGGGATTCACTTGAGTATTTGAGGGGAGAGCACCCGGTGGCCTCTCTGATAGTAACTGTGAGATCCTTCCAACATCTCTTTCTAAATTCTGAATCGTAGCTTGTTGATTTCGAATTTGTTGAGTTTGAATTTCCGCAGTTTGCTCGTGCTTAACCATAAAATCTCTTAAGAGATCTTCTAAACCGGATTTCTTTTCGGGTTGTGGTTGCATAAGTGCTTGTGGTTGTGGGTGATTGTGTTGAAAATTATTTTGATAAATTTGTTGAGGTTGATTTCGGTTGTTTAGGTTATTGTAACCTGGTGGCAAGGTTGGAGATCTCGGATCTCGGGGAGATCTCGTTTGGACATTTTTTAGGAGATCTCGGCATCTCGGAAAAATCTCGGGGAGATCTCGGACGTTGACTTACGTTGACTTTTTAGTTTTTATAATATAAATATATATAATTAAATTAATATATGTACATTTATATACACTTTTATGAGTTATTATAAAAATATCCAATAAATGAGCGAGAAAAACCGAAAAATTACGAGATTTTATGAGAAAATTCGAGAAATGAGCGAGAAAATTCAAGAAGTCGTGACTTTGACCAAGTTTGACCCTGTTGATCGAGAAATCTCGGGAGATGGACATCTCGTCTCGGTGGCTTTCCAAAAACGAGATCTCGGGGAGAAATAAGGAGATCTACAACACTGCCTGGTGGTGGATTTCTTTGATTTTGATTTTGATTTTGGAAATTTCGGTTATTTTGGTAAACCGGATTTCCTCCTTGATAGTTATTATTATTTAAACCTGAAGGTCCTCCTACTTGGTAGTTGTTAATTGGAGGATATTTTCAGTTATTTGCTTCTATCGCTGAAAAATCGTTGAAATTCATTTCAACTTTTCGCAAGTAACCTAGAAAATTTGCTTGCTCTTCCATCGTTGCTTGATTACAATCTCTGGTAAGATGGGGACCTTGGCATAGTTCACATCCTACCCTGATAGCATGCATTTCCTTGGTTACTTTCTCAATTTGTCTTGCTTGATTTTCCATTTGAACTTTTAAAGAAGCAATTTCATCATTGTTTTCGATATTAGCAACGGTTGATGATCTAGAGAATTCTATCTCTTGATGCTAATTATGAGAATGTGCTGCTATATCGGCAATGATAGTGTGAGCGTCTTCCGGTTTTTTCTTCATGATCGAACCTCCAGCTGCAACATCTATATCTTTTCTAGTAGCCACATTGACTCCTTTATAGAATATTTGGACTTTTTGGAATGTATTCAACCCGTGTTGAGGACATACCCTAAGCATTTTGTTGAATCGAGTCCAAGCTTCATAAAGAGTCTCATTAAGCTTTTGTTTGAAGTGATTTATATCACTTTGCAATTTTGCTGCTTTTGAAGCAGGGAAGAATTCTGACAAAAACTTGTCCATCATATCATTCCAATCTTCGATATAACCTTCTGGTAACGAGTCTAACCAATCTCTTGCATCATCCTCTAGGGACCATGGAAAGATTTTCAAACATGCGACTTCATCGGAGACATCCTTGATTTTGAATAGCTTGCAAATGCTTACAAACTTACGAAGATGCTCGTTAGCATCCTCATTTGGAGCTCCACCGAATTGGCATGTATTAGTCACCATGTGAAGGAATTGACCTTTTATTTCAAAGCCGTCAGTCATCGTAGGTTGAATAATTGTGTGGCCTTGACCTGTTCTTGTCGCTTTCATTAATGCTTCCATCGTTGGATTTATAACAGCCATCTCTTCTTCTTCCTTAATAACTGGCTCTATGATTGGTTGAATATCTGGTTCAGAGTTAGAATCTAATGAAAGTGATTCTAAATCCTCAGCGAGAGACTCTACTTCTTGAGCTCTTAAACGTTCGTGAAATTCTCTTTCGGGTTCAGGATATAGAGGAGTTAATTCAGTGTTTGAGGAACGTAAATTCATGCATTAATTTCTATTATGAATTCATAACACCAAAAGCTTTTCTAGTTTTGAATTCCTATAAAAGGATAGAATAACCTAAAGTCTATTAAAAATTTTTAAACAAAAACCGCTCCCCGGCAGTGGCGCCAAAAAGTTGATGCGTTGAAACAGTACCTTTATTTATGAACGGATTTGAATTGTTTTGTTACACGAATTGATTTATTGTATATGTGGTGTTTTAATGAATTCAGGTTGATTTCACACATATAGGCAACTAGTCCTATTCGCATAGTTTAGTTTTATAGGTAAATCCGGTTCGTTCCACGGGGAGACAGTGTTTAAATTATTTTTAATAGTCTTTGAAGTTAAACTTATTTAAAGGAGGTTTTGGATTAGGAATTTATAATATTACATAATAATAATAAAATATAACTTAATCTTAACTTAATTATATTACTTATTAATTTATACGAATACATTATTTATAATTATTAACTTAAAAGTGAATTAATTAAATTATACTAATTGTGATCTAAATAAGTTTATTACTAAATGATAATTAATAAAATAATAACTTTTAATAAAACTAATTGATTAGAATTTTGTTTTGAGCAATAAATTATAATACAAATTTATTTAAATTAACTGAATAATAAAAATGATTTATAGGAAATAATAATAATTAAACTAATTATAAATTAATTACTTTAGGATAATAATAAAAGATTTAATTTAAAACTTAGAATTCAAATAAAATTCGTAACAGTGGTATTTTTGTACCTACGCGTTTCGCGTAGATTTATACGCGTTCCGCGTATAATTTTGAAGGTACGCGTTTCGTGTGATGATCTACACGATCCGCGTATGTTATAAATGATGTGACAAATCAGTACTGTTTAAACTGAAATATAATGATGTATAATTTAATATTTTAGTTGTATTATAATACGTAAATGAATAATAATAATTATTTGCAATATATAAATGGGAGTGTTTACTTAAATGTGTCACCTCTAGATCCATGGATTATTTTAAGTTTAAGACCTATTAAAATGTTTTAGTATAAAACTTTATATTTTTCTTTCGAATAAATATAAAGTTATGACTAACTAAATTCAATCTAATTTTCATCGGATCTTATTTTAGATAGTTACTATTCCCCAAGTATTTAAATTGAGACCCAACCCAGTTTTGACTTTCGCCAAAACCCAAATCATAACGGTTTCCCTTTTTACAATTTCACTATTATATGACTAGTGATATTACCCAAACCACCGAACTTTATTTCTAATTTAGTGTTAGTAAATTATTCATAAGTTCGTCTAGATCACTTTTAATGTTGAAGCTTAATTTATATAAATAAAAATAACTTTCGTTATTTTAATCTAACAAATTAAGTGACAGGGGTTAAATATCCAAATACATAATAATGGTTCTTTTAATTAGGCTCAATGTTAAAAATACTAAAGTTACATTTTAATTTTTACAAATGATAACAATCCATTTCACTAGGGGCTCTACATCTAAGCAAACACTAGGGAAATTAGTTACTCATTATGCTAGGGTAAACATAAAAATATAAAAATATAAACATAATAATAACGATAAAAATTGATAACGATAATTTTAATAGGATATACTTACGAAAATCTTCACTCTCATTTACTTTAAACGGTAGAAAATTACAATAACAACACCCCTTGCACTCGTACAATAATACCCTTAATCACGAACAATACACCCTTAAATCTGAAACTATCCTAAAAATTGAACCTTGGACTGAAAGTAATACTGGTACTAGAAAATAAAATACAGTAGCTAAAAATAATTGAATGATGTAAATGTTGTTGTATATAATTTTGGAGCTGTGTACTCCTGACTACTGTGTAAATTGTGTTTTTTTCTGCTGAACTAGTGTACTCCGTATTATAGCCTTGACATTCAAGTAGTAGGTCAAAAGTACTCTTAATCTGTAACATTCATCTATAAAGCCTGAAAAAGTAGTAGTAATATACTCAAAAGCAACCGTCCCATGTGAAATTGAATCTGAATCTGGTCTCGAAATTACGCGTTTCGCGTAAGATGTTACACGTTCCGCGTAGAGCTAAAATCCTACACGTTTCGCGTAGAAAACCACACGATCCGCGTAAGAGTAATCGACAGTTTTCTAATTTTTATTATTTTCTTTCGTTTGTTCTTTGTTAATCCCGTGTTGACGTATATCGACTTGGAACTTTTCATTTGAACTCTTTCTCTTCGATCATCTTGGGCTTGCATTCGAGTAACGTTATCTTGATATATATTTGGTTTAAATTCGTCGTTTATTATCATTTCTTCAAACTTCAAGCTCGCGTTTACTTTTGTCGTTTTTCTCGTGAATTATGCATTTGAATGTCTTCGTTTCGGTAAAAGCCGATGAAATATAAATGATATTGCGTCGAAATATATGTATGTTTAAAGCAATATCAGGTTTGATGAAATATTGGAGCATTCTTATTGCTTTTGTGAACAACATAAGCTTGAACGTGTAAATATGGATGAAGTTTATATTACATCAATAAACCGAAAGACCAACATGACCAATCGCCATTATTCGAATTTGATATCTTCAATACTATTTTGGATGGACAAATTCAAGAGTTTGGTGATCGTTTTGGTGAGGTAAGCACCAATTACTTTCTAATATTTCCGCTTTGAGCCCGCGTGATTCGTCTTCAATGTTTGATAAGAAAAAGTAGATGAATTTGTGTAAGATGTAACCTTGTGATTTTACTCATACGGACAGGGAAAAACTTGATGGTGAACTTGATGTATATTATGATATTATACGACGGGATGAGAAATTTGCTAGTTTGAATGGGATCACCGACCTTTCTAGATTAATGGTGGAAACTGGAAAACATATTTCATATCGTTATGTTTATCGATTGCTAAAGCTAGCTTTATTTTTTCCTGTTGCAACTGCAACTGTTGAAAGATGTTTTTCCTACAATGGAGCTTGTGAAATCTGAGTTACGAAATCGAATGGGTGATGATTGTTTGAACAACTGTCTAATTGGTGCCATAGATAAAGAAGCACCCTTTAATACAATAGATGAAGCCGTAATGAAACGCATTCAAAAGATTGAAGATCGAAGAGGACAGTTGAACTAGCTAGGAGGCTACTTGTTATCTTTTGTATTGAAACCCTAGTGTTGATATTGTTATTTTGACCCTTCCTACTTGTTTTTTCTCTCTGTATTTTGAACTCATCTTCAACATCTGTTTTGTTGTATATAACCTTAGTTATATTGTTAATAAAGTTATAGTTTCTTGCTTAATTTTTTATTTTATTTTTACTATTATGTACAACCAATGTGTATAATTCCTAGATCCGCCACTGTATATATATGCTATAAGATCGAACATGATTATTATTGAATGCGAAAAACAAATACCATATCTTACAACAACTTGCAGGACGTATACAAACAAATACTAACATACTTATATATTTGTTCGTTACGATCAAATTATGTTTAAAAGTTGATATAAGAGGGAGCCAAGTTTAGCATCAATTTGTGATATCATACAAATACAGATAATCACTATCAAGGTATGTCAATTAAGGTTAGGTAGATTGCCGTTATCTTTAAAAGGCACAAAAATGAAAGCATCATCCTAAACGAATAAACTGATACAAAGTATACTTTTTCTCTATTCTATACCAGGAGGGTACATCCGGATCATGTTTTACACAAGCTGCTTGGAGAAGACAAACCAAAAATTTCTTGCATAAGAATTGGCTATTTGGCTAGGCAAGAAGGCTTATACCAAGATTATGACGGTGATGGTAGTGGCGAAAATGACAAAGATTCCCAAAATTTGGGAGCTACTATTTTGGCTTTAAGATTTGTTGCAAACACTAGAAGAGGGATTAATCACAAAGAAGCTGTTGCAAGAAAGCCTTCGATGACTTATCGGCAGAGAGAAGTCTATGTTCATGTATTCGCCTTAGATAGCTTAATCCATTGACGAAAATCCTTACTCCTATAGGACGTCTTTGTACAATGCTTTGAATTCGAGGTCCTACACGTATATACATATGAATAAAATAATTATAATTGTAGTGCATATTGTTAGGAATTCGGAAGGTCATAACAAGACAAGTGATTTAAACCAATCACTTACCCACAAAGATAAACGAATAATAAAGCATAAATATAAACGACACGGGATTTAACGTGGTTATATCCCAATTCCAAACCACAGAGAAAGGTTTACTCCATGGGCGAAAACCAGAGATTTTTCACTATATATTTCTTGCACACTGTTATAGGTTACATGGGGTCCTATTTATAGGCAAATACAAACAACGAAACAACTTAGGGAACAAACAAGAACAATTCTAGAATCTTCCTGTCCGTTCAGATCTCGCGATCGCGAGATCCAAGGCATGAAAACCACGCGTTCACGATCCTCCCTTACTAGCTCATTTTCCTTGTTTAATTCTTGTTCGCACTAAACAATCTCCCACTCGAAGGAGACATTAAACAACCTTAGCCAACCCGTCAACAATATTCATTCAACACCCACAATAACTCCAGACTAGCCGATTACCAACTCCCTTTGATACCGCCGAGTAAGCTACTCGAATCACGCCGCATTTCACTCGTTAACCCACGAGAAAGTGAAGTATTTCGACACCCAAAAAACACCGCTGAGCGATAATCCAATCTCTTAGTTACTAGCTTGGTCATCTTGGTTTCTTTCGCCACCATCTTGTAACATGAAGATCATCTTCTTACAGTAGAAGACTAATTGAAGCGAGCGAGACTTCAATCATAGGATTCTTCCATGAGACAACACCGCCTCACCCATCAATCTAGACACGTCCAATCTCGAACACACAAGTCAACGACCACTCGTACATATTATACCCATCTATCTATGATTTTCTTCACCAACAAAAAATGGAACCCCAATAGACGCCTTTGTAGACTATTCTTCAATATTCCCTAGTGAGAACGCAACCACCACCTTGAAGTCTACCACATGTTCAACTTTCCTCTTTCTCGTTGGTACACTAACCTCCTCATAGAGCTATGAATTTCACAAACCTCATATTCTCTCCCAAGCACACTCCCGCTGTACGAGCAAGAATTAAACCGCGGCTTTTGAGAAGACACTTAGTTCATATCACCGGTTAGTCACAAATTTCCTTAAAGTATTCGAAGCTCTAGTGTTACCCGGAATTAACGCACTAAACTTGAGAACATTGGATAACAAGTCGCTCATCCATCTCCATAACCCCACTAGTCGTCTAACTCCCACTAGCTCGATAACTTTGAACTTACAATATTATCCACCCCTCTTCCATCACCTAAGGATTTCTAATTGATCACCCACGAAGAAGAACCGCTCCTTTTGTTGAAACATCAACCAAGAACCGAGCAACCGTCAAATGTGCTTTATCTGACACCCTTGGACAACCAATTTTCTTAGTGACTAGGAACTCTAATCCACCTACATATTCCATAATCACTAGAATATTGATCAAAAACCATTGGTCATCTCGTTTCCAAAACCCCGCAAGCAATAAACTTCCCTTCCCTGATACTCCCACTATCGACTTTCAACCCGATGCATCTTGTATGTTACAACACTGTCCAAATATGAGTTAAACCACCCTATTGAGCTCCCGTAACAAACCCACATCTCTGAAAACACAGCTCGTATCGCTCGAAGTTTTCGAGACAAAACCAACTCACGCTCGCGCCATCAAACTCGCTACGAATTTTTACCACATGTAGATCAGTAAATATGTTATTAACAACCGAAAAAATCAAGTCGATCTAGTGGTTAACAAACCCGCTACGAATTTTCTTCTACAACAACTCTTGAAACTCCGAATTTGAAAGTTCAATCATTCTTTCGCATGGGATCGCAAAGAACGAGAACTCAAATCCGACACACGGATCTCCCAAAAAATCTCTCCGCAACGAAACCATCGACCCGACCTCTGAATCCGTAACCATTCGCGAAAAAATCACCATCATGATGCAATAAGAGTCCCGATTACAAAATAACTTTCAAGAACCGTCACCCGAATCTTGTGTGATCAACTCTTTCGGATACATAGACATATCCATGAGTTCATCGCGACCAACTAAGTCACCTGGTCTCGATACATGTTACAAACAAATCCCTAGGACCGTCGTTTAAAAAAAGAAGCAAACCGAAACTGGCTGAGCAAACCTCGCAAATGCGAGCTTCTTCCCTTTGTTCATCTCATGATCGCGAATCGAACATCATCAACAATTCGTGTTTGTTTTTTTCTTCTTCTTGCTTCCAATTTGCCATTGTGCTCGTAAAACCGAGCCTAAGCTTTGATACCACTTGTTAGGAATTTGGAAGGCCTTAACAAGACAAGTGATTTAAACCAATCACTTACCCATGAACGATAAACGAATAATAAAACATAAAATGATAAAGATAAATGATACTGGATTTAACGTGGTTATATCCCAACTCCAAAACACGGAGAAAGGTTTTCTCCACGGGCGCAAACCAGAGATTATTCAGTATATTTTTCATGCACACTATTATGGGTTATATGGGGTTCTATTTATAGGCAAATACAAACAAGGAAACAACTTAGGGAACAAGCAAGAACAATTCTGGAATCTTCCTGTCCGTCCAGCTCTCGCGATCGCAGGATCTAAGGCATGAAAACCTCGCGTTCGCGAGCCTCCCTTTACCAGCTCGTTTTCCTTGTTTAATTCTTCTTCACATTCAACAATCTCCCACTTGAAGGAGACATTAAACAACCTTCGCCAACCCGAAAAGAGCTTGATGGTAACGCTTCCCGAAACACCGAAGTAGTGAAAACATTGAGAAGCAAGGTTCCGAACCAAAACACTATCTAGACTTTCATGTACTAAATAAAACTCCAAAACGTTATTAAAACACACACACACACACACACACATATATATATATATATATATATATATATATATTAATATGAATATTAGTATACGTAAAATATAATTAAATAAATAAATATAAATATAAATAAATAAAATAATAATAATAATAATAATAGTTAAATTGAAATATGATTTTTTCTAACTATTGCTGTTTTGATTTTAGTTAAGATGCATCGATGTGTTATAAAATGCTATTTTTGTTTGACTTTTACATTTGTTAAAAAAAAGTATATGTATGTACAAGTGATATTTCACTCGTTTGAACCACGAGTTTATTAAAACAAAACAGTTTAATGATATGTTTATGTATTAATGATATGTTTTAAGCTTTGAGTGAATGTAAATGTTAAAGTCACTTAGTTTAATGACCCGTGAAATCACGGATTTCGACTAAAAACTTCTCGTTGTTTTTACAAAACTTAACTTGGTTAAAATAAATGAACTACATTTATTCTTTCACAACTCTTTTTCAATTTTCACCACAAGTACTATTTTCTTTGTTATAAAAGCCTACATTACAACTTTTTATTGAGACATGTATTTTGCATACATATGTAACGTACTTAATCCCGTAAAGAAAATCCATATTTGAATAATAATAATATAATATAATATAATAATAATTATAATTATAATAAATAATAATAATAAAGTTTGCTCGAGTATTTATATTTTAATAATAATTATTACAACAAATGTTTCTTCAATTTTTTTTAAATATTCAAATACAATTATTATTTGAAGGTTGTACAATGTACTTCAAAGTTTGTACATGTGTTTATTGGCTGTTTTGTAAAAGATTGACAATTTCATTTAAAGTTTGTACATACGATCATGAAAGTGTTTTATCATAAGTTTATACATAATGCTTCAAATATTATACATATTGTCATGATGATGTTTTACCATAAGGTTGTATATAATGATTCTAATATTATGTACATGATCATTGAGGTATTTTATTATAAAATTGTACATAATGCTTCTTATATATTATGTGATTATCATGTTAATATTTTTATTAGATACAATTAATTTTAATATTTTTATTAAATACAATTAATTATTTTACTGACTATCATGAAACTTGATTTTTTTTTCTTTATTATATATCATTACTAGTTTATAACCCGCGCATTCGCGGGTATTTTATCATAAATAATTTTAAAAAAATATTGATAATAACTTATTTATGTTAATGATATAACTAAGAGTAGTGCAATATATGTGAATAATAAATCGACAAATAGCAAAAACATTAAAAGTAGGCGAACAAAGTAAATGAGTATGAATTGTGACATTAACAATGGGTCAACATGTGATTCTTATTTGAGAAATTTTTGGTTTCAAAGTAAATCCCCGTCGGGTCAAACTAATTCAAACCCAGAAACACATTTTATTCTCTTGTTAATTGTATACAACCATCTGTTAAATATGATCATAAAACTATTTGTATATAATATAATACAAATAATAATTGAAACTTATTAACTTCATAGTTTTGCTTCACCAATTGACCCGTTAAAAAAAACATACTTTTTTTTCAAAATGAGCTCGTTATCAAGTATACATTTCTAATCAAATTCAACACACTATCTAATTATCTAACTATTAGTAATCATAAACTTGATAGGTTAATTCATATTTACGTTGTCAGGAGTAGTTCTATAATATGTGGAGTGCTATCTCCACAAACCAATCTTCAATTTCAACCCACTTATTTTAAGAAGTCACTTACATTATAACATAAAGGTTTTATCAAATACATTCCCAAGATAATGAAAAGCTTAAAGTGTGAATGCCATTACCAAGAACTATTGCTACCTTACCGAGTACTTACCTATAGCTTCTGCTAACCATAGCAACAAATGCCTATCGATTATCACAACCTTCTTTATAGAATTATAGTCTCTTCTAAATAGGGTTGCTTGTTAAGTTCCATCTCTTTAATCTGATTAACCCCTCAATCGGCATTCACATCTTCTTTTATTGAAGCATTAGACCTGTGTAAAGTGAGAAAAAAAAAAAACTATACTATAGTAGCAAATATATAAATACTTCATTTTGTCCATAACTTTTGCTGTAAAAACCCTAATAAGAAATACAAACAAAACTTCGATATTATAAGCTCTTCTACATCGAGGTGCTTGTTAAGTACCATTTATTTATTGAGATTAACCCCTCAATTAGCATTTACATCTTCTTTTATTTAAAGTGAAAAAAAAATTAAATAAAACAAAATACCATAGCAGCAAATATATAAAGAAACACTTCATTTTATCCATACCTTTTGCTGTAAAGCTATCACCCTATCATAAATACTACTTTATTGTTAAATTCTACAGTGTTAATGAAAGAATACCTGGTATGAGCAAACGGATATAGAAATATCGATAGATGTCAATAGCATTAACCATTTCTGATACCCCGAAGTATCTCTCTTATCGAAAGATAAGTAAATACCCAATTTTATAGTTACTTTTAATGAATAATAAAAAAGAAGCCAAAAATAGCAATTGATACTAAGTACTTTATTTTATCATGCATGCTCTGATATGATGCTGACCTGATTCCACTGCGCTGCGACCAACATTGAGATTGCCAATCCGCCTTGCCCATTTTGTCAAAGCAAATATGAATCAAATGAGACGAGTTAATATCATATTACTACCATGGAAAACAATGAATATGACAGTATGAGACCCTGTTACCTTTAAACACGTTATGATCTCGAAAATGACTTTCAATTTTTTAATTATACAATTTCATCCAACATTACAAAAAGTAATAATGTATCCAAAAGTTTGGTAAAGCTTAACATACTTACTCCACAAGCTTCTTTAAATTATATAATATCAAGATCTTCTGAAGCGATAAGCACCGCAAGAATTTCAAATACCCACTGCAAACACATCCATAAGTCACAGCTACCTGCAAATAATCATATAAATTTGAATGGAGCAAATCGTTAGGAACAAAAATTAAAGCTCACAATTTCATACTCTACATGGTGCACCAATTTCATACTCCATTGAGCCATGTTCATTTTCAATATGTTACATACACATTTCTTAAAACATACCAATGGTATTATATATTTATGGTACAGAAATCTAGTAAAAAATAGTGCCTTTCACTACTTGAGATCAAATATTGGACCACCCAGAATATCATACCTCTTTCTGCTTTCATCATATTCAGTATATGGCTTGTTAAATTTCCCATAACAACCTATACATTTGTTATTATCATTACATAATTACATAATAATTTTAAAATACACAAAAGTAAAATAAATAAATGAAAACATTTCGTTTAAGCATTAACATTTTAATATAAAGCCTAATTTTACTCCATGATTCATATGGAAACTTACTTTGACATGTATAAATGTAAATTATCTGGATCAATACGTAAGATCTTTAAGCAAAAAGTGAAAAACGTATGAATTATCTTTTACGTACCCTAATCTGAAAAGGACGATATTAAATATATAAACATATTCGAACCTTTGCGTTTCAATGAAAGATGTTAAATTGTATGAATCAAAGATATATGATTAAATTCGAATCATCTGATGATTTTTGTGAGCGACTTTGAGAATTTAAAAGATATATTACCCCAGCCATTTGTTCATCACCACATCCTGCGGATATCAATCTACATCTCCTCCGGCGAATATCATAAGCTACAAATATGTACCAATAGACAATATATCACTCAAATCACAATCAAATTGGATATGTCAGATGAATAAAACAAAAACTCTAATTTCATTAAAACTACAAAAGGAGGATATTTCAGCTCCCCTAAGGGTCTTTTACAACTTCAACTCAAATAATAAGACATTCTAAAAACTATATATCAAATTCTGTATGAAAGCATCTCATTACATAAATATAGACCTACCCATTGAAAAGGATAAACATAAACAATAAATAACATATATTAAAAAGGAGAAAGGTACTAATTAGAGTATATTTATAATACCTCAGCGCTATTCTTCCTTTGAATTCTCGTGCCTTAACAATACCCAAGATAGGCATTCGTTATATCTTCTTGTTTCACGGTCTGTAAAGAAAATATCCTTATATTATTTTCCAGTATCGAGAAACCGTTTAGGGAATGATAAACATTTTTCAGATAAAAAATTACATAATAAATCATTCCAACAATTGCATCAATTCAAAAGGTGATTTCATCACCTACACCATATGTGAATGTTCTACAAGTCTACTGCAACCAAAATAAATTACATTAACATTTAAAGTAGGTGTTTCCATCACATGCACCATAACTGAATATCAATTGTTATTTTTATTAACAATTATCAGAACAAAGTATGAATCCCTAAAATAATTAAGACCCTAGTGGTTGTTTAAATTCCAAAGTATTTGATACTAAAAAATGTGTAATATCTTGCAGGATCACAAATTTGCAATGTCAATAATGAATGGATCATAAGACGGAATTCACACATAAACACCTAGAGATACAAAGATTCAAGGGGATGTGTACCATCAGATTGCAAATTCGTACTGAAGGTGAATATGAGCATGTCGGGTTAAATCAAATTATGTCATGAAAACCAAGAAAAATAGGTTAAATAACGGTATATAAATGAATAAATTGATACAAACAGAATGTTATTTTTAGATGGATACCAAAGTCGATAAGAACTCAATCAAATACAATATCGCTACCAAAATCAAAGAGCTAATTACAAATACCTAATTACAAATACCTAACCATTAGAAGCGAACTCAATCGATTGGATTTAACCGACTAAAATCGAAAATTGAATTTAACCTACAAATTGAAATTTGGTACCTTTTTGCATATATTGATTTGAAGCGAAGAAATTGGATTCATCAGTTGTTTTTTGACGTTGGATTGATGTCTATAGCCGTTCCAATTCGATTAGATTTCATTGCCGGTTCGTTTATATTATTGTTGAGTTCATTGTCGATTTCCATGTCACTCGATCTAATCGATCTATAGTTACTCGATCATATTGATATAATTTCATAGATCAACATTCAACATTAAAAATGATTGTAGATGTAGAAATATTGGATGAGAACGATGGGTTGAAAAAGTCGCTTAAGGTTTAATATTGATAGGTTAATTGTGAAGGTAGTGTTAACTGCTTGAGCAGTAAGGTAATTAGGATTTCTAACTGCCTACTAAAATCCTTAATGATGCCATCAGGATATTAAATGGCTGAGATTGAAATATTGGAAACTTATCTAAGGGTTAGAATTTTGCTACATGGGTTTTTGACATTTTTAATGGTATCATAATAGTTTTCTAATTATAGATTAGAGAGATGTGTACATTCGGTCAAAATATTTTCGGTTTTTCACTGGTTGTTACTCAGATATGTTTCTATATAATATTAATATTAAGTGGGAGATGATAAATCAAACATGATTTTTACTTCTTCCAACATCATTTCATTCTTTTTTCCTAAAATATCCTTCAATAAATTATAACAAATAGTTTTAAAATTTTTACATTAGTTTATCATTAAAGGTATTTTAGAACATTTAAGTAGAAGAAGTAAAAATAATGTTGGATTTATCATCTCCCATATTAATATTAATAATGCTTTTTTGTATGATTACTTAATTGAAGATGTTTTGAAAAATGAGTAAGTATATTATTTTCGGCAATCTAGACGATCTCGAATAGCTTGGCATCACGACTCGTGCAATTAATTTCTTGTGAATCGTTGTAAGTTGATTCTACGTAACATTTTCTTCGATTTCTTTTCAGTATTTACTTGACTTCATGCCATATGATTGAACAAGTTCATTATTTAGGGTTATTTAACAAGTTTTATATGAAATCTGATCGTATTTCTATGTAAAATAATTTCAGTTGCACACAGGCGTAAAAATTGAGGCTGAAATGGCAACTACTGCGCAACCTAAAGTAGTAACTGAAGAAGCTAAGATTGATTTGTTTGAAGATGATGATGAATTTGATATTAATCGAGGTAATTTCAAACCCTAGCTTGAACAACAAGCTTCCTATTTACCGTACGATTTTCGTTGCTTCTTTTGCTTTAGAACTTAAAATCTCAGATATGTTGCACGCACAGTTGTTACTTCATTAGTTTGTCCTTTGAGCTTACTTTTAATTTCTGCATATTGCTGTGCTCTTTACTATCCAATTCTAAATGCAGTAATTAGAAATTTTAGGACAACAATACCCCTAGATACTCTACAATTTCGTTGATTCAGTTTTTGAAAGATTGAAAGCTCGGATACATTGATGATTATTTATTTTTTGCATCATGCGTGTTGTGTATTTTTGATAACTCTTGCCTGGCAGTGTATTGCTTAGCTATGTTTCTTATTATAGGAATTTAAACATCCTTTTAGGTAACTTAATCGAAATCTTCCTGTTTATAGAACAAAGTTGTTCCTTTTTCATAACATTTAATCTTGAAATGAAAATATTATTATGAGGAGAGGGTGGATATGTTACAAAGGGGTAGCTGCATCTGATTAACTTAAATGCTTTGAGTGTATATATCTATTGCTAAATATGGTAGGGAGTACATTTCTGTATTAAGTCATAGTGATATTTGAATACTTCTTATTTGATGTTTCTGATTGCTTTAATAAGAACTTTTATAGAGATTGTTCTTCCTACGAATTTATCCCAACCTTTCTATGATTTGACATATGTAAGCTGATGTGGTATATGTAAGCTTCTACGACTAATAGTGGCATACATTTGATTGTTTATTCGTTAAAAGGGAAAGCCACAAAGCTTGGATCAGTATTTGCTTTTTAGTGCTGCTTTCTGGATAGCTTCTCTTCTTGTTCTTATTGTCACAATCGTCTCTACGTTTTTGGTTACGCTCTTTACTAGTAGACCTTCATGTGTTGTTACTCGAAAAATATCCAGAAATAAAGGGGATTTGAGAAGCAAAAACTCTTATCTAAAAGGCTCCAATGCAAAAAAAAAAAAAAAAAAAAAAAAAAAAAAAAAAAAAAAAAAATAAAAAAAAAATAAAAAATATATAAAAAAAAAAGTTGGAAAATTGAAGCTTATAAGAAAGCAATACCAACCGTCTAGTTTTTGAGTCGGTTAGATCTACTTTCAAACCCATTTCAAGGTTAGAGGGGCTCCTCGATATCTGCTAGTTTCTCTTTACTGCTATCTAGTTTTAACATGCTCGTTGTTTTCCTCTACTCAAAATTCTCGTCAAATGTTACCATAATTGTTCCTCCAATGTTTGAAGGTTTGAAATGGAAAGTTGTATGGTCTGTTGGGGGAGACTACAATTTATTTTGAGTTGTAGGGGATTATGTTGTAACTACAAGTAGGCTAAATATCAGTATAGCACATTTGGTTTGAAAATAGAGGAACCCGTGTAATAATTGCTAAATATAAGAACCCTTGCAATTTGATTACATATTATTTATTACAGGATTTTTTATATTTATATTTTTATTTTATTTTTTTGTTGAAGTAATAGACTTTGTATGTCAAATTAAAAAAAGAACTCAAAGAGCTTGTAAGATTATAAAACGAGTCTGAGTACTTTAGACCTGATGTTCACCTAATGATGTAAACGTGTTAAAACTGCCCCTCTCTATATTTAACTAACTTGATATACAGCCTTGACTGTAATTTGTAAACATAGAAGGTTGAGTTAGATAACTTAGACTTTGGAAAAACGATTGTACATTGACTTCTTTGAAAGTTTTTAGGCTTTTGGTCATTTTGTTTAGTTTCCTTCCTATTCTTCTAAATCGCATGTTATTAATGACCAAAAAACTGGCAGTGTGGGATGGAAAGGAAGAAGGGAAAGACGTTGGTCAACAGTGGGAAGATGATTGGGATGACGATGATGTCACTGATGATTTTTCTACCCAGCTTAAAAGAGAACTTGAAAACAATGTTGAGAAAAAGTAAGTGAAGTCTACTGATGTAAGGCTGTTTTTGGACTAAAATCTTACCTTCTATATGTCATGTTACTTGCATTTTTTTACTAAAAATATTTACCTTTTGCATGTCTTCTGTCATTGGTTTTATAGAACTGCAGTCTTTAGACAATGTTTAGTGGTACTTATCTATAAGGGTAAGACTGTACAGGTGACAATTTAAACCCATTTTTGGTGAGTGACTTGTGGTTATGATTTGTCTTTAACGTGTAAAATGGGCTGAATCAAGAAAATCTCTCAAAAAGAGGGAACACGTAAATTGGAAAAAGTTTCTTTGCTGTTAACAGCACCTAATGTTAGGTGTAAGCTTGAAAAGAAGGTGTATTGTTTTGAGCTTAACAAACCAGACCTAATCTTTCAAAAGTACAGACTATTTTGACACCTTAATTGTTGCGATTTCTAGAATCTTAGACTCATTGTAGTGTTTAATCGTCAAGAAAGTGAGTTACTTGGTGTCGACGACATTCGCTATTGCTGCCCTTTTGTTGCTAAATTGATTTGGTTAATGTTGTACTATTAACTCTTAAAAAATGTTCTTTTCAAGTATACAAACAACAACAACAACAATACCCAATCCCGCACATGCGAGGTATGGGGAGGTGAGATGTAGGCAATCCTTCCTCTACCGTAGAGTAAGAGAGAAGTCGTTTCTCTAACCATGAGTCGAGACCCATAGGAAGAGAAAGTCATCCCTCTCTTTACTCTAGGGCAGAGAGATTGTTTCCGTGAGGACCTCCGGCAAAAAAAAAAAGGTTTAAATAAATAAACTGAAAAGAAAGTGAGGCTCCATGAAAATGGTTTGATCAAATTTCTATGGGTTTCAAATATACAAACATAGAAAGTAAATTTGTTTCACTTTGTTTTTTTTTTTTCCGATTGCGTTTTACAACTATGGTCGCTATTCGGCTGTTGTTACGTCTGCCTTTGAGGTCATTTTGAATCTTAGGTTAAACATAGAACTAAGTTTAGCGATCATTTGGTAACGTTTATATACGTGTTTTGCATAAAATAGCGATAGTGATATCTTCTAATTAACATAAACGTAAATCGCATTTGAACAATACTCTTTTTATTAAGATAATATAAAATAAAAGAACGTACTGGATACATTCAACCTCAAGGTCAAATAATTACTGAACTGATGCTCATATATTGTTAACAATTTAAATATCAAGTAACATCACTCTTAAACCGATTTATGAGCGGCTCCACAAACATGTTCGATCAGCGAGTCTAACGTCCTCAACGACGACCCTCCTTCCTTCATCGCACCATAAGCCATTTCCTTAAGCTCGATTACCCTTTTCCGAACCCTTTTCCCACCTTCACCTTCCATTAACTCCACCACCATTTTCTCCACTTCATCCGCCTCAACTATCCCACGTGCCACCCCACCCTTCGACCACAACCGTAACCCCATCCCAATCTCCTCCACAACCAACCTCGCATTCAAGTGTTGCTCCGCCATCAACGGCATTGCAAGCACCGCCACACCGGCACACATGCTCTCCAACATCGAGTTCCACCCACAATGACTTAAAAAACCGGTTACAATTTTATGTTTCAAGATTTCTATCTGATCCACCCATTCTGCCACCACTTTACCTCTTCCTGTCACCCTTTTTTCAAACTCTGATCCAATTAATTGCATCTCCTTTTGTTTTACCACCCATAAGAAACTTACTTTTGATCGTTCCAAACCAATGGCGACCTCGTGTAACTGCTCTGTAGACGCCTCTGCTTGTGTTCCAAACGAGACGTATAACACTGGCTCGTTCGCTGCAAGCTTCGTGTCAAGCCACTGGATCCATGTTGGTTTATCCACAACCTGATTCATTAAGGCATTTAGTAAATGAACAAAACTGTATAAATACAGTTCACTATGTTTTTTGGTTTTTAATTATGTTGATTAAAGAAAATAAAAATTCAATAATTTGCAAGAAACGGTAAGATTCACAAGCACTAAACAATTTGGCAGAAACAATCAGATCAAAAAAAGTCAAAATTGTTAGTAATACTTTTGGATGTTATAAAAAATAGTACGTATTATTTCTCACATGTTTATTTATATATTTTCTTTTGACCTTTTTTTTTTTGAACCGCACTTAAAATTTTATTACTCCTCTACTAAGACACTAGAGGAAAAAGGAAACAAACATACAAATGTTAAATTACAACGGCTGTGATAGCCAATTGTTACAATCAACCTTATCTCTACTTCTATGAAACAACTAAGTATAAGAAGCAGATCGAATTAAATCAAATAGAACTCCTTTTTGACCTTTTCAATTTAATTTTATTTAGAAAAGATTCTTTTATTTTGACAAGGAACAATTTCTTTCCTATTATCTTATCTTGTGCTCTTTTCTTAACTTTAAGCAGTAAATTTTTTTTAAAACACGATGATTTTACACTAAAAGAATTCTAACTATTGTTTGGTAGAATTTTTTTTTTTTTCAGTTTTAGTTTATTGAGATCTTTTTTTTATTTATATTTATATTTTTATTTTTAAGTACCTAAGTTTTTTCTATTAGCAACTTATTTAACCGTTTTTTACTTTTTACTCATATTTGCGAAAAAAATAACGGCCTTTGTTAGCACGCTTTAAGATATTGTATATTTTCATAATAGCCATAATAAAATTGACTAGTAACCGTCATGTACAATAATTTAATGCATGTTCACGACAACCCTTAGGGTTGTTGTTAGTAAAATCAAAAAAATAATAGTTAAGATATGAATAAACCGTTAAGAACCGGTTAAACTTACGATTTTCAAAACTCATAGTTGATCTCTTTACAGTTATGTATTTATTCATGTTAATTGTAATGTTAACAAAATTTCAGAGTAATTACGATTGTTAGATTATATATATATATATATATATATATATATATATATATATATATATATATATATATATATATATATATATATATATATAATTTACCACCCACACACGGTTAGGAAGAAAATCCTCGCATCCATCGCGCAAAGCGTACCCGGAATGCTTTAGGTTAACTGATTGGCCAGCACAGAGTGAAGAATACCAGAGATACAACCTTGGAAAAAACTCCCATTAGGATTCGAACTCGCACCTATTATTTCAAAGATACGAGCCTGGAACCAATTGAGGCTTTTTACCACTCAACCAAAGATTCGGTGGTAAATTATTCATATATTTCTAGTCACATAATATATTTCTAAATGAATCTTCATTCGAATGCATCCACCTTTGATAATTGAGTTTGCCAAATTAATATCAAATAATCGTAATTACAATTTGAGCATCTCCAGTGAGAAGTGTACCCTTATTACAAAGCGTTTTTACAAGAAATATGTTATTGTGGAATAGTTTTGAAAATAAGGTTGTGATTATATCATATTGGAAATATAACCTTTTAAGATATATTTTTTCCGCTAGAGACTAGAAAGAAAATGATTTATCAAATAATCAAATATGTGGTTAATTTATATTATAACTTATATTATATATTATATATATTACACTCTTCATCTTAGTTAAAGTGTTCATTTTGAAGAACTTGCGGACATAGCCCAACGGTTCTCTCCATGTACTTTGTGTCATGGGATTGGGAGAGGTCATGGTTCGATCCTTAGAGATAACATGATTTTCTTTAAACCAATTGAACACCAACAATTGTGGTATATATTGACCCTATAGGGAGGTTTTACCGGATTCGTTCACGGACCTCTACCCGGAACCACTGCCCGAATGGATGTGTTCCCGGGTACCGTCGATCGAGTTCGGGTTTCCGCCCGAGCGTGTGTGTTACGTGCAAATGATGAGGGTCGTTGAAATAAATGATCTACTAATACCAAAAAATCGCCGTTAAAAAAAAGTGTTCAATTTGAAAATACGTACACAATTCTATTAAATACACAATTCTAGAAAATTTCATCAAATATAATTTTGTATCAATCAAGTTCTATCTTTAGTTACATTCATATCTTTTTTTAATTGGTTAAATAATAATTTGAATACTTTCAATGGAACGAAAAAGTATTACTACGTATATAACTTAGATATTTACTTTATAATATTACTTTATACTCATTCTGTCCCAAAGCTATTGTTCTATTTTGATTTTCGAGGACTTTTCTTTCAACTTTGACTTTAAATTATCTTTTATATGTTACATAATACTTGATGAATGTTATATCTTAAAAAATATATTCAAAAATCAATTCATTAATATAAATTTCATCGAATAATATGTAATATAAACAAAAATATTTAAAGGCAAAACTGAAAGAAAAAAACCTCGAAAATTAATGTAGGATAATAGATTTGAGATGAAAAGAATATTATTTTGAGAGGTTTTAAATATAATGCTTATTTACGTGCATATATTGTTGGCCGATTAAGTGCATATGTTATTTTATATATATCAAATCAAACAAAACTCTTAGAAAAATTTAAACAATGTGAATACTCTTATATTTGAAAAACGAAAATAATATAAATAATCCTACATATTAATTAAAAAAAAAATACATGATTTAATGTCATTTTATATTTTAATAAGATTTTAGCTGAATCTATATAGAGTAATATGAATTTATCTGACCAACAGAATTATTATAAAATTTACAAAATTAAAAAACAAAACAAAATAATAATCTTGAGTGAGCTAGATATGTACTGTATAATTTTAGTTTGACCATCAATTACAGATTCCGCCACCCTACAATAATACAACAATGGACACTATATAGCCATATAGGTAGGGATGTCAATGAATGTTTCATCCATAAATATTCACCCGATCCGATTCAAATATAATGGATATGGACGATGTAAATGAATGATTAACGGATATGGATATAGATATGGATGATCTAGATATTTCGTGAATCGAATATGGATAACAATTTATCATCCATGAATGTATCCATTATCACCCGATATACATTTAAATATACATACACACGTACTAAAATATATGCATATACATCTACATATCGATATACATATACATAACCTACAAATTCTTAAATTATTAACGAAAATAAGGGTTTTGATAGTCACAATTATTAAATTGTTAATAACAATATTCAAAGTTACAAATTTAAATTAGTTTATGCGTATATTTAGTTATATTATAACGTATCATGCTCAATTTAATTTATAATCGGCGACAAATTACAATTAAATCATGTGTAACAAATCAAAAACATATAGATTAATTATTTACATTTGTTATAATATATATTAAATTGATAAAATCGTCGTTGGATTAACATTTCATTTGATATCCAACGCATATACATTAACCCGCTTAATCCATCAGATATAGATATAGACGGATGAATTGAAATTAAATGAATATGGATATGAATATGGATTAGCAATTATTAAAAGAATATAAATGTGGATATAACATCATTCCATTCATATTCTATCCATTGTTATCCTTAAATATAGGTTCCCTTTTTTTGTTAATATATTGTTAAATTAATTACTAGAAAATGATATATGTATTATGTATATATATTAATATATTATTTATATATATACATGAAAATATCTCTGATATTACAAAATTTTATTGTTATGTTTATTTTACCTTAGTCGATAACTCAGAATCCGTCGCATTTGATTCATACTGCTTAGCAACACAAAATGGTCCAACTAACCAAGTTTTCGGTCCATAGTTTCGATTCCAATAATCATTAAACTCATGTTCAATCTCGTCAAAACTATTAACCAACAACCCATGGCTTCTAATCATATCATAATGTTGGTTCAACAAAGCATCGAACCATGGACCCTTGGGTTCAAGCTCACTAAAAGGAGGCTCAAAATCATTAGTTGTCAACTTAAACCTCGTAAAATCGGGTAGATTAAACACCTCATCATCCGAACTAACTACCGCATGTGGCTTAAATTGTGCCATAATGTTACACATAGTCATGGATGATATGCTTGTCCCATAAAAAACAAAACGTGGAATATTGAATTTTTCAGCAGATTTTTGTGTCCACGTCAAGAATCCGTCCGAGATTATGGACGTAACGGGAAGGAGATTTTGGATGAGTTTTTCGAATTGTGGTTGAAGTTGTTTTGTAGATTCAAGAAAGTTGACAAATGATGAGAGGGAGGGAAGGTTTTCGATGATTTCTACTCCCGGTGGGCTGTCTTCGGTGTTTGGTAGGAATGGGAGGTTGATTAAGGTGATGGAGGGGTGGTTTATGGTGGATTTGATGGTGGGGTGGTTGGGTGAGGTGGTGATGACTGTGACGGTGATGTGGCGGTCAGCTAGGATTCGGGCTAGGTAGAGGAGTGGGATAGTGTGTCCTTGTGACATGAATGGGAATAGGATGATATGTGGTGATGAAGATGTTGACATTTTTGAGTTGTGCAGTGGTGGATTAATGCAGTGGTGGATTGTGATGGTGGATTATGGTGGGATTTATAGAAGTGACTTAATGCGGTAGCGATGTAATCAAGGCATTGTGAATGAATGAATGAATTATAATAATGATATTTATGGAAGGATTGTGAAATAAATAAATATTGAAAATGGAATTTTGTATTGCTAAAAAAGGAAGGATTACACTAAACTATGTCTTTGAATTTTGTTGTTTCTTTTTACGTGGGGGTTATTATAGAAGATAACTACAGATGTTATTTGTCGTTTCCATTTTTTTAACTGCAAATATATCTACTACCTCTTCCCGATTCCCATCGAGAAACTAGAAAGAGGAGAATCAAAAAATTACATCACAAAGATTTTAAAAGCTAGTTGTTTCGACTTACAATCTCTCTACCTATATCAGTTGAAATGTCTCGTTCTTATTAATTAAAAACGTTCCATATTAATTGATTTCGTTGCGAGGTTTTGACCTCTATATGAGACGTTTTTCAAATACTGCATTCATTTTTAAAACAAACCATAACCTTTATTTCATAAATAAAGGTTTAAAAAGCTTTACGTAGATTACCAAATAATGATAATCTAAAATATTTTGTTTACACACGACCATTACATAATGGTTTACAATATAAATATGTTACATCGAAATCAGTTCTTGAATGCAGTTTTTACACAATATCATACAAACATGGACTCCAAATCTTGTTCTTATTTTAGTATGCAACAGCGGAAGCTCTTAGTATTCATCTGAGAATAAACATATTTTAAACGACAACAAAAATGTTGGTGAGTTATAGGTTTAACCTATATATATCAAATCGTAACAATAGACCACAAGATTTCATATTTCAATACACATCCCATACATAGAGATAAAAATCATTCATATGGTGAACACCTGTAACCGACATTAACAAAATGCATATATAAGAATATCCCCATCATTCCGGGACACCCTTCGGATATGATATAAACTTCGAAGTACTAAAGCATCCGGTACTTTGGATGGGGTTTGTTAGGCCCAATAGATCTATCTTTAGGATTCGCGTCAATTAGGGTGTCTGTTCCCTAATTCTTAGATTACCAGACTTAATAAAAAGGGGCATATTCGATTTCGATAATTCAACCATAGAATGTAGTTTCACGTACTTGTGTCTATTTTGTAAATCATTTATAAAACCTGCATGTATTCTCATCCCAAAAATATTAGATTTTAAAAGTGGGACTATAACTCACTTTCACAGATTTTTACTTCGTCGGGAAGTAAGACTTGGCCACTGGTTGATTCACGAACCTATAACAATATATACATATATATCAAAGTATGTTCAAAATATATTTACAACACTTTTAATACATTTTGATGTTTTAAGTTTATTAAGTCAGTTGTCCTCGTTAGTAACCTACAACTAGTTGTCCACAGTTAGATGTACAGAAATAAATTGATAAATATCTTGAATCAATCCACGACCCAGTGTATACGTATCTCAGTATTGATCACAACTCAAACTATATATATTTTGGAATCAACTTCAACCCTGTATAGCTAACTCCAACATTCACATATAGAGTGTCTATGGTTGTTCCGAAATATATATAGATGTGTCGACATGATAGGTCGAAACATTGTATACGTGTCTATGGTATCTCAAGATTACATAATATACAATACAAGTTGATTAAGTTATGGTTGGAATAGATTTGTTACCAATTTTCACGTAGCTAAAATGAGAAAAATTATCCAATCTTGTTTTACCCATAACTTCTTCATTTTAAATCCGTTTTGAGTGAATCAAATTGCTATGGTTTCATATTGAACTCTATTTTATGAATCTAAACAGAAAAAGTATAGGTTTATAGTCAGAAAAATAAGTTACAAGTCGTTTTTTAAAGGTAGTCATTTCAGTCGAAAGAACGATGTCTAGATGACCATTTTAGAAAACATACTTTCACTTTGAGTTTAACCATGATTTTGGGATATAGTTTCATGTTCATAATAAAAATCATTTTCCCAGAATAACAACTTTTAAATCAAAGTTTATCATAGTTTTTAATTAACTAACCCAAAACAGCCCGCAGTGTTACTACGACGGCGTAAATCCGATTTTACGGTGTTTTTCGTGTTTCCAGGTTTTAAATCATTAAGTTAGCATATCATATAGATATAGAACATGTGTTTAGTTGATTTTAAAAGTCAAGTTAGAAGGATTAACTTTTATTTGCGAACAAGTTTAGAATTAACTAAACTATGTTCTAGTGATTACAAGTTTAAACCTTCGAATAAGATAGCTTTATATGTATGAATCGAATGATGTTATGAACATCATTACTACCTCAAGTTCCTTGGATAAACCTAATGGAAATGATAAAAATGGATCTAGCTTCAAAGGATCCTTGGAACGCTTGAAAGTTCTTGAAGCAGAATCATGACACGAAAACAATTTCAAGTAAGATTTTCACTCGAAATAAGATTGTTATAGTTATAGAAATTGAATTAAAGTTTGAATATGATTATTACCTTGTATTAGAAAGATAACCTACTGTAAGTAACAAAGGTTTCTTGATCTTGGATGATTACTTGGAATGGATTTAGAAAACTTGGAAGTAAACTTGCAATCTTGGAAGTATTCTTGATTTTATGAAGCTAGAACTTTTGGAATTTATGAAGAACACTTAGAACTTGAAGATAGAACTTGAGAGAGATCAATTAGATGAATAAAATTGAAGAATGAAAGTGTTTGTAGGTGTTTTTGGTCGTTGGTGTATGGATTAGATATAAAGGATATGTAATTTTGTTTTCATGTAAATAAGTCATGAATGATTACTCATATTTTTGTAATTTTATGAGATATTTCATGCTATTTGCCAAATGATGGTTCCCACATGTGTTAGGTGACTCACATGGGCTGCTAAGAGCTGATCATTGGAGTGTATATACCAATAGTACATACATCTAAAAGCTGTGTATTGTACGAGTACGAATACGGGTGCATACGAGTAGAATTGTTGATGAAACTGAACGATGATGTAATTGTAAGCATTTTTGTTAAGTAGAAGTATTTTGATAAGTGTCTTGAAGTCTTTCAAAAGTGTATGAATACATATTAAAAAACTACATGTATATACATTTTAACTGAGTCGTTAAGTCATCGTTAGTCGTTACATGTAAATGTTGTTTTGAAACCTTTAGGTTAACGATCTTGTTAAATGTTGTTAACCCATTGTTTATTATAACAAATGAGATGTTAAATTGTTATATTATCATTATATTATGATATATAATATATCTTAGTATGATATATATACAGTTAAATGTCGTTACAACGATAATCGTTACATATATGTCTCGTTTCGAAATCATTAAGTTAGTAGTCTTATTTTTACATATGTATTTCATTGTTAATACACTTAATAATATATTTACTTATCATTTAACATAATTAACCAAGTGTATCAATATCTTAATATGATTCATATGTACCTAGTAAGACGTTGTTATAACGATAATCGTTATATATATCGTTTTCGAGTTTCTTAATTTAATAGTCTCATTTTTATGTATATAACTCATTGTTAAAATACCTAATGAGATACATACTTATAATAAAATCATGTTAACTATATATATAACCATATATATGTCATCGTATAGTTTTTACAAGTTTTAACGTTCGTGAATCACCGGTCAACTTGGGTGGTCAATTGTCTATAAGAAACCTATTTCAATTAATCAAGTCTTAACAAGTTTGATTGCTTAACATGTTGAAAACACTTAATCATGTAAATAATAATTTCATTTAATATATATATATAAACATGGAAAAGTTCGGGTCACTACAGTACCTACCCGTTAAATAAATTTCGTCCCGAAATTTTAAGCAGTTGGAGGTGTTGACGTATCTTCTGGAAATAAATGCGGGTATTTCTTCTTCATCTGATCTTCACGCTCCCAGGTGAACTCGGGTCCTCTACGAGCATTCCATTGAACCTTAACAATCGGTATCTTGTTTTGTTTAAGTCTCTTAACCTCACGATCCATTATTTCGACGGGTTCTTCAATGAATTGAAGTTTTTCATTGATTTGGATTTCGTCCAACAGAATAGTGAGATCTTCTTTAGCAAAACATTTCTTCAAATTTGAGATGTGGAAAGTGTTATGTACAGCCGCGAGTTGTTGAGGTAGCTCCAGTTGGTAAGCTACTGGTCCGACTCGATCTATAATCTTGAATGGTCCAATGTACCTTGGATTTAGTTTCCCCCGTTTACCAAATCGAACAACGCCTTTTCAAGGTGAAACCTTAAGCATGACCATTTCTCCAATTTCAAACTCTATATCTTTTCTTTTACTGTCAGCGTAGCTCTTTTGTAGACTCTGGGCGGTTTTCAATCTTTGTTGAATTTGGATGATTTTCTCGGTAGTTTCTTGTATTATCTCCGGACCCGTAATCTGTCTATCCCCCACTTCACTCCAACAAATCGGAGACCTGCACTTTCTACCATAAAGTGCTTCAAACGGCGCCATCTCAATGCTTGAATGGTAGCTGTTGTTGTAGGAAAATTCTGCTAACGGTAGATGTCGATCCCAACTGTTTCCGAAATCAATAACACAAGCTCGTAGCATGTCTTCAAGCGTTTGTATCGTCCTTTCACTGTGCCCATCAGTTTGTGGATGATAGGCAGTACTCATGTCTAGACGAGTTCCCAATGCTTGCTGTAATGTCTGCCAGAATCTTGAAATAAATCTGCCATCCCTATCAGAGATAATAGAGATTGGTATTCCATGTCTGGAGACGACTTCCTTCAAATACAGTCGTGCTAACTTCTCCATCTTGTCATCTTCTCTTATTGGCAGGAAGTGTGCTGACTTGGTGAGACGATCAACTATTACCCAAATAGTATCATAACCACTTGCAGTCCTTGGCAATTTAGTAATGAAATCCATGGTAATGTTTTCTCATTTTCATTCCGGGATTTCAGGTTGTTGTAGTAGACCTGATGGTTTCTGATGTTCAGCTTTGACCTTAGAACACGTCAAACATTCTCCTACATATTTAGCAATATCGGCTTTCATACCTGGCCACCAAAAATGTTTCCTAAGATCCTTGTACATCTTCCCCGTTCCAGGATGTATTGAGTATCTGGTTTTATGAGCTTCTCTAAGTACCATTTCTCTCATATCTCCAAATTTTGGTACCCAAATTCTTTCAGCCCTATACCGGGTTCCGTCTTCCCGAATATTAAGATGCTTCTCCGATCCTTTGGGTATTTCATCCTTTAAATTTCCCTCTTTTAAAACTCCTTGTTGCGCCTCCTTTATTTGAGTAGTAAGGTTAGTGTGAATCATTATATTCATAGATTTTACTCGAATGGGTTCTCTGTCCTTTCTGCTCAAGGCGTCAGCTACCACATTTGCCTTCCCCGGGTGGTAACGAATCTCAAAGTCGTAATCATTCAACAATTCAATCCACCTACGCTGCCTCATATTCAGTTGTTTCTGATTAAATATGTGTTGAAGACTTTTGTGGTCGGTATATATAATACTTTTGACCCCATATAAGTAGTGCCTCCAAGTCTTTAATGCAAAAACAACCACGCCTAATTTCAAATCATGCGTCGTATAATTTTGCTCGTGAATCTTCAATTGTCTAGACGCATAAGCAATCACCTTCGTCCGTTGCATTAATACACAACCGAGACCTTGCTTTGATGCATCACAATAAATCACAAAATCATCATTCCCTTCAGGCAATGACAATATAGGTGCCGTAGTTAGCTTTTTCTTCAATAATTGAAACGCCTTCTCTTGTTCATCCGTCCATTCAAATTTCTTCCCTTTATGCGTTAATGCAGTCAAAGGTTTTGCTATTTTGGAGAAATCTTGGATGAATCTTCTGTAGTAACCAGCCAATCCTAAAAATTGACGTATATGCTTCGGAGTTTTTGGGGTTTCCCACTTTTCAACGGTTTCGATCTTTGCCGGGTCCACCTGGATACCTTCTTTGTTCACTATGTGACCGAGGAATTGAACTTCTTCTAACCAAAATGCACACTTTGAAAACTTAGCGTACAGTTTTTCTTTCCTCAATACTTCTAGCACTTTTCTCAAATGTTCTTCGTGCTCTTGATCATTCTTTGAGTAAATAAGTATGTCATCGATGAAAACAATGACAAACTTGTCAAGATATGGCCCACACACTCGGTTCATAAGGTCCATGAACACAGCTGGTGCATTAGTTAAACCAAACGGCATGACCATAAACTCGTAATGACCGTAACGTGTTCTGAAAGCAGTCTTTGGAATATCATCTTCTTTCACCCGCATTTGATGATACCCGGAACATAAGTCAATCTTTGAATAAACTGATGAACCTTGTAGTTGATCAAATAAGTCGTCGATTCTCGGTAGTGGGTAGCGGTTCTTGATGGTAAGTTTGTTCAACTCTCGGTAGTCGATACACAACCTGAATGTACCATCTTTCTTCTTGACAAACAAAACAGGAGCTCCCCACGGTGATGTGCTTGGTCGAATGAAACCACACTCTAAAAGTTCTTGTAATTGGCTTTGCAGTTCTTTCATCTCGCTGGGTGCAAGTCTGTAAGGAGCACGAGCTATTGGTGCAGCTCCTGGTACAATATCTATTTGAAATTCAACAGATCGATGTGGAGGTAGTCCCGGTAATACTTTCGGAAATACATCGGGAAATTCTTTTGCGACAGGAACATCATTGATGCTCTTTTCTTCAGTTTGTACTTTCTCGACGTGTGCTAGAACAGCATAGCAACCTTTTCTTATTAGTTTTTGTGCCTTCAAATTACTAATAAGGTGTAGCTTCATGTTGCCCTTTTCTCCGTACACCATTAAGGGTTCTCCTTCTTCTCGTACAATGCGAATTGCATTTTTATAACATACTATCTCTGCTTTCACCTTCTTCAGCCAATCCATGCCAACTATTACATCAAAACTCCCTAACTCTACTGGTATCAAATCAATCTTAAATATTTCGCTACCCAGTTTAATTTCTTGATTCCGGCATATATTATCTGCTGAAATTAATTTACCGTTTGCTAATTCGAGTAAAAATTTACTATCCAACGGCGTCAATGGACAACTTGATTTAGCACAAAAATCTCTACTCATATAGCTTCTATTCGCACCCGAATCAAATAAAACGTAAGCAGATTTATTGTCAATAAGAAACGTACCCGTAACAAGCTCCGGGTCTTCCTGTGCCTCTACCGCATTAATATTGAAAACTCTTCCGCGGCCTTGTCCATTCGTGTTCTCCTGGTTCGGGCAATTTCTAATAATGTGGCCCGGTTTTCCACATTTATAACAAACTACATTGGCATAACTTGCTCCGACGCTACTTGCTCCACCATTACTCGTTTCGACACCATTTATTCCTTTCGTTCTGTTAACCCCTGGTCCGTAGACCTCACACTTCACCGTGCTATGACCATTTCTTTTACACTTGTTGCAAAATTTGGTGCAGAACCCCGAGTGATACTTTTCACACTTTGGCATAGCTGCTTCTGATTGTTGTTGTGGTTGTTGTTGTTGTTGCGGTTGTTATTGTTGTTGGGATGATTGTTGTTGTTGTTGTTGTTGTTGTTGTTGTTGTTGTTGTTGTTGTTGTTGTTGTTGTTGTTGTTGTTGTTGTTGTTGTTGTTGTTGTTGTTGGGCCTTTGTTGTAGTTGCGATTGATGTTGCGATTGTTGGGATAGTTGTTGCGATTATTGTTGTAATTGCTGTTGTTGTTGTATTGGTGATTCTTATCACCGTTTTCCTCCCACTTTCTTTTGACTTGCTTCACATTGGTCTCTTCAGCAGTCTGTTCTTTAATTCTTTCTTCAATCCGGTTCACTAGTTTGTGAGCCATTCTACATGCCTGTTGTATGGAGGCGGGCTCGTGTGAACTTATATCTTCTTGGATTCTTTCCGGTAATCCTTTCACAAACGCGTCGATCTTCTCTTCCTCATCTTCGAACGCTCCCGGACACAATAGGCACAATTCTGTGAATCGTCTTTCGTACGTGGTAATATCAAATCCTTGGGTTCGTAACCCTCGAAGTTCTGTCTTGAGCTTATTGACCTCGGTTCTGGGACGGTACTTCTCGTTCATCAAGTGCTTTAATGCGGACCACGGTAGTGCGTACGCATCATCTTGTCCCACTTGCTCTAGATAGGTATTCCACCATGTTAACGCAGAACCTGTGAAGGTATGCGTAGCGTACTTCACTTTGTCCTCTTCAGTACACTTACTTATGGCAAACACCGATTCGACCTTCTCGGTCCACCGTTTCAATCCGATCGGTCCTTCAGTTCCATCAAATTCCAAAGGTTTGCAGGCAGTGAATTCTTTGTAGGTGCATCCTACACGATTTCCTGTACTGCTAGATCCAAGGTTATTGTTGGTATGTAGCGCAGCCTGTACTGCGGCTATGTTTGAAGCTAGAAAATACGGAATTCCTCTTCATTCATATTCACGGTGTGTCGAGTAGTCGGTGCCATTTCCCGTTAAGTTCATACTTAGTAGTTAATATACAATTCAACTACTACAATTCTATATGGAAAACTGATTATAATAATATTTCGCGTTCAAATTTTTATACAATATTTTACAAACTTACAATACCGCTTATTTTACATAAAGCATGAAATATAGCACACAATAACTTTGATACAAGATCGTTGTGAAGATAATTCTAGCTAGTACATAAGTCGTTCAGCAAAGGCAATAAAGACACGTAATTCATACGTCCAGAAACAAGTCATGCATTCTGGTTTTACTAGGACTACTTCCCATCCTTGGTCTTGTGGAACATAACCGTTATGGCCGTTGATAAGACAGCGTGTTGTAACGTCGTCAAAGGGACGAGGGTTACGTAATGACCAACAGTCTCGTAATAACCTAAAAACCTCATTTCTTACCCCAATTACCGACTCCGTTACTTGTGGGAACGTTTTGTTTAATAGTTGTAGCCCGATGTTCTTTTTCTCACTTTGGTGAGAAGTGAACATTACTAACCCGTAAGCATAGCATGGTTCTTTATGTTGCATGTTAGCCGCTTTTTCTAAATCATGAAGTCCTATATTCGGATATATTGAGTCAAAATAATTTCTTAACCCGTTGCGTAAAATAGCATTTGGGTTCCCCGCAATATATGCGTCAAAGTAAAAACATCGTAACTTATGGGTTTCCCAATGTGATATCCTCCATCTTTCAAATGAAAGTCTCTTATAAACCAAGGCATTCTTGGAACGTTCTTCGAATGTCTTACAAACTGATTTCGCCGTAAATAGTTGTGCCGAAGAATTCTGACCGACTCTAGACAAGATTTCATCAATCATGTCTCCGGGTAGGTCTCTTAAAATATTGGGTTGTCTATCCATTTTGTGTTTTTATACAGTAAAATAGACAAGAGTTAGATTCATAAAAAAAATACTTATTAATACAAGAATTTTTACATATATCATAAAGCATAAGCACACTATATTACATATATTACACCACACGAATACAACTATCTTATTCCGACTCGCTCATTTCTTCTTCTTCGATTTTGGTTCGTTTTGCCAAGTTTCTAGGGATATATGATGTTCCCCTAATACGAGCTGTCGTTTTCCACAACGGTTTAGAAAAACCTGGTGGTTTAGAGGTTCCCGGGTCATTGTTACAACTTAAGGGCTTCGGGGGTTGACGATACATATAAAGTTCATCGGGGTTGGAATTAGATTTCTCTATTTTTATGCCCTTTCCCTTATTATTTTCTTTTGCCTTTTTAAATTCAGTTGGGGTAATTTCTATAACATCATCGGAATTCTCGTCGAAATCCGATTCATCGGAGAATTGATAATCCTCCCAATATTTTGCTTCCTTGGCGGAAACACCATTGACCATAATTAACCTTGGTCGGTTGGTTGAGGATTTTCTTTTACTTAACCGTTTTATTATTTCTCCCACCGGTTCTATTTCTTCTTCCGGTTCCTCCTCCTCCGGTTCCGATTCTTCTTCCGGTTCCGATTCTTCTTCCGGTTCCTCTTCGGGAACTTGTGAATCAGTCCACGAATCATTCCAATTTACATTTGACTCTTCATTATTATTAGGTGAGTCAATGGGACTTGTTCTAGAGGTAGACATCTATCACATAATATCAAACACGTTAAGAGATTAATATATCACATAATATTCACATGTTAAAAATATATAGTTTCCAACAAAAATGTTAAGCAATCATTTTTAAAGAAAACACGGTCGAAGTCCAGACTCACTAATGCATCCTAACAAACTCGATAAGACACACTAATGCAAATTTTCTGGTTCTCTAAGACCAACGCTCGGATACCAACTGAAATGTCCCGTTCTTATTGATTAAAAACGTTCCATATTAATTGATTTCGTTGCGAGGTTTTGACCTCTATATGAGACGTTTTTCAAAGACTGCATTCATTTTTAAAACAAACCATAACCTTTATTTCATAAATAAAGGTTTAAAAAGCTTTACGTAGATTATCAAATAATGATAATCTAAAATATACTGTTTACACACGACCATTACATAATGGTTTACAATACAAATATGTTACATCGAAATCAGTTCTTGAATGCAGTTTTTACACAATATCATACAAACATGGACTCCAAATCTTGTCCTTATTTTAGTATACAATAGCGGAAGCTCTTAGTATTCACCTGAGAATAAACATGCTTTAAACGTCAACAAAAATGTTGGTGAGTTATAGGTTTAACCTATATATATCAAATCGTAACAATAGACCACAAGATTTCATATTTCAATACACATCCCATAAATAGAGATACAAATCATTCATATGGTGAACACCTGGTAACCGACATTAACAAAATGCATATATAAGAATATCCCCATCATTCCGGGACACCCTTCGGATATGATATAAACTTCGAAGTACTAAAGCATCCGGTACTTTGGATGGGGTTTGTTAGGCCCAATAGATCTATCTTTAAGATTCGCGTCAATTAGGGTGTCTGTTCCCTAATTCTTAGATTACCAGACTTAATAAAAAGGGGCATATTCGATTTCGATAATTCAACCATAGAATGTAGTTTCACGTACTTGTGTCTATTTTGTAAATCATTTATAAAACCTGCATGTATTCTCATCCCAAAAATATTAGATTTTAAAAGTGGGACTATAACTCACTTTCACAGATTTTTACTTTGTCAGGAAGTAAGACTTGGCCACTGGTTGATTCACGAACCTATAACAATATATACATATATATCAAAGTATGTTCAAAATATATTTACAACACTTTTAATACATTTTGATGTTTTAAGTTTATTAAGTCAGCTGTCCTCGTTAGTAACCTACAACTAGTTGTCCACAGTTAGATGTACAGAAATAAATCGATAAATATCTTGAATCAATCCACGACCCAGTGTATACGTATCTCAGTATTGATCACAACTCAAACTATATATATTTTGGAATCAACCTCAACCTTGTATAGCTAACTCCAACATTCACATATAGAGTGTCTATGGTTGTTCCGAAATATATATAGCTGTGTCGACATGATAGGTCGAAACATTGTATACGTGTCTATGGTATCTCAAGATTACATAATATACAATACAAGTTGATTAAGTTATGGTTGGAATAGATTTGTTACCAATTTTCACGTAGCTAAAATGAGAAAAATTATCCAATCTTGTTTTACCCATAACTTCTTCATTTTAAATCCGTTTTGAGTGAATCAAATTGCTATGGTTTCATATTGAACTCTATTTTATGAATCTAAACAGAAAAAGTATAGGTTTATAGTTAGAAAAATAAGTTACAAGTCGTTTTTTTAAAGGTAGTCATTTCAGTCGAAAGAACGACGTCTAGATGACCATTTTAGAAAACATACTTCCACTTTGAGTTTAACCATGATTTTGGGATATAGTTTCATGTTCAAAATAAAAATAATTTTCCCAGAATAACAACTTTTAAATCAAATTTTATCATAGTTTTTAATTAACTAACCCAAAACAGCCCGCGGTGTTACTACGACGGCGTAAATCCGATTTTACGGTGTTTTTCATGTTTCCAAGTTTTAAATCATTAAGTTAGCATATCATATAGATATAGAACATGTGTTTAGTTGATTTTAAAAGTCAAGTTAGAAGGATTACCTTTTATTTGCGAACAAGTTTAGAATTAACTAAACTATGTTCTAGTGATTACAAGTTTAAACCTTCGAATAAGATAGCTTTATATGTATGAATCGAATGATGTTATGAACATAATTACTACCTCAAGTTCCTTGGATAAACATACTGGAAATGAGAAAAATGGATCTAGCTTCAAAGGATCCTTGGATGGCTTGAAAGTTCTTGAAGCAGAATCATGACACGAAAACAATTTCAAGTAAGATTTCCACTCGAAATAAGATTGTTATAGTTATAGAAATTGAATTAAAGTTTGAATATGATTATTACCTTGTATTAGAAAGATAACCTACTGTAAGTAACAAAGGTTTCTTGATCTTGGATGATTACTTGGAATGGATTTAGAAAACTTGGAAGTAAACTTGCAATCTTGGAAGTATTCTTGATTTTATGAAACTAGAACTTTTGGAATTTATGAAGAACACTTAGAACTTGAAGATAGAACTTGAGAGAGATCAATTAGATGAAGAAAATTGAAGAATGAAAGTGTTTGTAGGTATTTTTGGTCGTTGGTGTATGGATTAGATATAAAGGATATGTAATTTTGTTTTCATGTAAATAAGTCATGAATGATTACTCATATTTTTGTAATTTTATGAGATATTTCATGCTAGTTGCCAAATGATGGTTCCCACATGTGTTAGGTGACTCACATGGGCTGCTAAGAGCTGATCATTGGAGTGTATATACCAATAGTACATACATCTAAAAGTTGTGTATTGTACGAGTACGAATACGGGTGCATACGAGTAGAATTGTTGATGAAACTGAACGAGGATGTAATTGTAAGCATTTTTGTTAAGTAGAAGTATTTTGATAAGTGTCTTGAAGTCTTTCAAAAGTGTATGAATACATATTAAAACACTACATGTATATACATTTTAACTGAGTCGTTAAGTCATCGTTAGTCGTTACATGTAAATGTTGTTTTGAAACCTTTAGGTTAACGATCTTGTTAAATGTTGTTAACCCATTGTTTATTATAACAAATGAGATGTTAAATTGTTATATTATCATTATATTATGATATATAATATATCTTAGTATGATATATATACAGTTAAATGTCGTTACAACGATAATCGTTACATATATGTCTCGTTTCGAAATCATTAAGTTAGTAGTCTTATTTTTACATATATATTTCATTGTTAATACACTTAATAATATATTTACTTATAATTTAACATAATTAACCAAGTGTATCAATATCTTAATATGATTCATATGTACCTAGTAAGATGTTGTTATAACGATAATCGTTATATATATCGTTTTCGAGTTTCTTAATTTAATAGTCTCATTTTTATGTATATAACTCATTGTTAAAATACCTAATGAGATACATACTTATAATAAAATCATGTTAACTAAATATATAACCATATATATGTCATCGTATAGTTTTTACAAGTTTTAACGTTCGTGAATCACCGGTCAACTTGGGTGCTCAATTGTCTATAAGAAACCTATTTCAATTAATCAAGTCTTAACAAGTTTGATTGCTTAACATGTTAAAAACACTTAATCATGTAAATAATAATTTCTTTTAATATATATATAAACATGGAAAAGTTCGGGTCACTACATCAGTAGCCTAATTAAACGAACACAAACGAATTAAATCGAAAACATCGTTTTTCTTCGAATTAAACCGATGTAGCAAACAAAGTATCATTTCGAAATCTCCAGGACATCCATATTGTTGCCGCGGAGATGGCGTAAAAGCGAACCTTCTTACTCGACAACGATTGCGATAGATGTTGCCATTTCATCAGTTCCGCTCCAAGTAACAAATGTAGGCAAACGAATATCGACCAAAATACGAACTAACCTCCACAACTTTCTAGAAACTTCACAAGAGAATAAAACATGCTTCAAATCCTCAAATCGATGCGAAAAAGCACACAACTAAATCAATTTTCATACCCCGAGCCGAAAAATTGAGATGATTTGGAAGCAATTTCCGACGCTACCCGCCAAGTGAAAATATTCATTTTCCTGGTAACACTTAGACCAAATTATGGCAATGCAACCAACTGCGAGGCTGTTAATATCAATATGTCGTATATTACATTCAACGTTGAACACCCACTACTACATTCCGACTCTTTTAGAGCCCGTCATTTAAACGTGTTCACTATATAACACGTCTAATTTATCACACGGAACACGTCTAATTAAGATTTCTACCTAAAAAAATACGGAACACGTCTAATTAAGCTTCGCAACACGTCTAATTAGATATCTTCAACACGTCTAAATAAGTTTAACACCTCTAATTGGTAACCACGTCTAATTACTTTTACCGGGAACACCTCTAATTGACAACACGTCTAAA